>NC_046333.1:153132938-153445679 GCF_000738735.6 Corvus cornix cornix | reverse complement strand
AGGAGGGAGGGGGAATGGGAGGAGGGACAGAAAAGAGATGGATGCCGATGATTTTGTGGGAGGTGCCTCTGGAGCGTGTAAGCTCTTGGGGGGCTTTGTCCCATCCCTTCCTCCCACCCCTCCCCTCCAACCTTTTAACAGCCACTCAGCTCCAGAGGCTCTTGATTGACTTTAAATGTAATTAAATCGCAGGCACGCCGAGGATAATTCAGGGAGGGTTCATTGCCCGTCGGAGAGAGCGAGGCAGCGGAGACAGAGGGGTGTTAATAATGCACTTTTTATTGCCGAGCAGTTGGAAGAGGTTCATGGCATTTCTGGAGAACGAGGAGCCTTGGACCAGGCAGGGGGGGTTGGGATCAGGGAAGGGGAGTCTGGGATTTTTAGTTTGAATCCCGAAAGTCCTCAGAGGGATGGGGGATATCCTGTAGTCAGTCAGGTGGGGTGTCCTGCCACACCATCCCATGGCAGAGCTGAGTCTTTGGATCAGTCCCCAAGGGATGCAAAGGTTCTCCCACGCAATTAGTGCCAGGAAAAGAGGAAACAGAATCAAGTTCTGCCAGGGGAGCTTCAGGTTGGACATCAGGAAGAATTTGTTCATGGGAAGGATTGTCAGACATTGGGATGGGCTGCCCAGGGTGGGGTGGAGTCACCATCCCTGGAGGTGTTCAAGGAACGACTGGACTTGGCAGGGGATCGGTCACAGGTTGGACTGGAAGATCTTGGAGGTGTTTCCCAAGATTCTGTGAGAATTCTCTGAGAAAGGAGGGAATTCACCTTGCATAGTCAGGAATGCCCAAAGTCAGGATAAGGATTCCTGTTTCTTTCATGGCACCTTGTTGTGGATCCTTGCTGTGTCCCGTCACATGGGGAGACAACTCTGCTTTAGGTCCTCTGGGTAAACCCAGTTTACCTGAACACCAAACTGGGTGGTTTTTCCTGCACTGGTCTTTCAGCTGATGCTGATTTTTCCTACTTGTCTATTTTATCTCTCTCTTTTTTTCTTTATTCCACCAGAAATCACTTCTGCTGCTTCCTCTAGAAGATGAACTGGGCATATATGTCCCTTGGGAAGAAGTCCTTCCATGAGTTTTGTTGGGCTTCAGGCTGTCCCAAATCCAGGTGTGACAGCTCCGTGCTTGGGTTGATCCAGGGAAGACCTGGAAAACTCCTACGTGGCAAGGAAAAACGCAGAGGTTCACTTGGTGTGAACCTGGGGGCACATCCAAACTTTTTGCTGGAGAAACAAGAGGCACAAATTTAGATTTCATTGATATGGAAAAATTCTCCACAGAAGTTGAGTGGGTTGAAGGTGACTTCAAGGTCCAGAAGTGTTGGAGGCTTTGCCTTGTTTGCAGACGATGTTGGTAGCAAAGAAGGATCCAGTGGTGCCATGGCATCCTCCTGTCTTGGTTTTACACAAGCCTAGCTGAGTTTTACTAAGCTGTGCTTAAGTCTGGGTCCAGTGAGACCCGAGGAATGTGTCGTTGGTCCACACTGGTGGAGTCTGAAAATTGTGTGAGACAGAACCTCTTCTTCCACCTCCTTTTTGTCATTTGTCACATCAGGCCACGCTGCCTCAGTTTGAGATTCACAGGTGAAAACGTGGGATGGGGCTGTGGATGAATATTTCCTTGGAGAGGGGGCATGGCTGAAAGGTTTGGGAGTACAGGAGGTCTGGCTTTCAGCAAGGAGGCATCTCAAGTAGCATTTTTTGTGGTGAAAGCTGACTCGGGGACTGTTTCCAGAGGAAGGAACGTCTCACAATTTGTTGCACGAGAAGCAGAAGTTGCCTGGGAGTTCTGACCCCTGCAGAATTAGAGTCGTCCTTCAGAGGGAACCCACAGGGTGATGAGATCGAACCAGTCCATCTCCTGTCACCTACTGGTTGGCCCTCTTCCTAAATTCCCAGGTTTGGAGGCCTGGCTGGGCCAGTGTGGCACCTTGCGTGGTGCTTTGCTGTTTGCTACAGTAAATTCACCTCTCCACTGCCATCTTAATTTGGGAGAATATCCTTAGACCAACCCAAAGCAATCAGTTGAAACCCCTCAAGGTTAATTTCCCCTTGATGCTCTTGGTATTTTGTTCCTGTGGCCACCATGGGACCACCAACATCTCATGGAGCAGAAGGTGGGAGCTGCAGCTTCCACCTTCTCCCAGAGAGGCCCAGAGAACTGGTCAAAGGGTCCAGGAAAAGCAATTCCAGGTGTGGAATGGGTCCCCATGCCTGGTTAGGCCAGGCAGAGCCTGCTGGAGCATCTGATGGGGCGGGGAGGGGTGGGGAGTGGATTAAAATTCTCGTTTCTTCACGCTGGGTGAGAATGCTACAGTGGATTAGGCCGGGAGCTGCTCCTGGCTGCGGTGCTGTGCTGAATTAGCAACATGTTTGAATGAGATAAAAGGGGCAGCTTTACCCCAGCGCCCTCGTTCCGCTAATCCCACTACAGCTGTGAAATGAAGAGCAGCAGATCCGCTTTACTCCCTCCCCTGACTATTTCCTACCCTTGAGACCGAGGCAGCTCTGCGTGGCTTTACCAAACCTGGCCCCGCAGGCAGATTCCTGCTCCAGCCGGATGCTCCCTTTGCTGTGCCGGGCCCTATCCCAGGACTTTTTGGCATGGGGGACTCTTGAAGAATTGGAGAGTGGGCTTGGTTGCCCTGGGAAGTGTTTGTCCACCTCGCCAAGCCTTACGAGATTCTGTGTTGCCATGGTGTGCTGGAGGAGGGAAAACTCATCCCTGTTCCAGCAGGTCACCTCAGCAGTGTGGAAAGGGTGGGGTTTTCTCCTGCTTTTCCCTGGGAATCCATCAGGCAGCTAAGCAGATGATGGTCCTTGGTCTTGCAGCTGGGGCTGCGCCCACCCAACCTCCACTTCACTGATCCCACTTTGCCCTGTGGTGGCACCTCTTGCTTGGGTGGACATCCGAGTATGAGACTGGTCACAGCTCCAGGGACATGGAGGATGTCTCCTGGTGCTGGGGGTGATCCCACCAGTACAACTTCATCTTTCAAGTGGGCCCCAGTGTGGTTCCGACACCTTTTTCACACAAGGATGTTGCAGTGTTGGGGTAACTTGGGACCACAAGTCCCTTCTCCTCTCATGCAAAGAAAACTTTGTAGAGGGAGATGAGAGAAGGAGACTGTAAATAGCCAGGTAAAGATCTGAGAGGTCTTTAAAAGTAATCTTAACAGTCTTTAAAAAGGATCTTGGAGGTCTTTTCCAACCTCAACAATTTGGAGGTGATAGAACTTGGAGGAAGGGGCTGCAACCAATCTTTGGGTCTGTTGACCTGCTCCTGAAATGGGTTATCTCCTTCTTATCAGTGAGCCAGGAGTCACAACAGCTGGATGTCACTCCCCTGGAGTTGGAGAGCTCAGACGTGACCTTTTCCCGTTCACTTAAAGGCTGGAGTTCATCCCTTCTGTTTTGGGAGCTGTCACACAGGTGTAGCCATTGGAATGGTGCTTTTATGCTCCTGCACATCCAGGAGTTTAAATCTGTGCCATCCACGAAGCTGAGGCAGCAAATTGTCCACTTGGGTGGAATTTTCTGCCTTAAGAAGAGTGGAAAAATTCCCTCAGCTCTGCTAGCTGGATCAGCTTGTTGTGCATCCATGGGAAAAAGGTATCTCCACTGCAGACACCCTGTTTAATCCAGTCAAAACACATTTTACCCACATCTCCGTAACAGAGGTAGGAAAACAAACCTGCTGTAGGATTGGATCCATCTGTTTGCACAGGAATCACAAAGATTTGGAAGCTGGCTTAAGTTTGGTGTGTTTTTCCTCAAAAATTTGTTTGTGTGGATCCAGAACTAGCTCAGCTGGAAATCGTTCTTCCAGAGGAAGGTTCAAGAGAACCCACAAGGGATCTCATGGAGCTTCATCCTTACTCCTGCCGAATGAGAGATTTGACCTTTCTTGAATTATTCCTCTGCTGCAATAACTTCAAAATCCAAAGTTTTTTGCTGTGTGTCCCACGTTTTCCACTCTGGAAGCACCCCACTGCCTTTCCCTTCATGGCTCTGTGTCTTTTGATCACTGTTTAGAAGGTCAGCTTCAACACTGGGGGTTCCATCGCCATCCCTGCTTAAATCCTGGCATTTCCCAGCAAGATAATTGGGCAGAGAGAATTAATTGGTGGTCTAAACATACAGGACATGTCTTGGTGACTCATTTTTCTCCTTCTGTGGGCCACTCGAGCGTCTCAACCTCCAAAACCGCAATTCCCACCTGTGAAGTCGAGCTTTCCAGCCTCCAGAATCTCAATTCCCACCTGTAAAGGTGGAGGTTGAGCATCCCAGAATCCGAGCGTGCACAGACCCATCACCTCTTCTGATGCAGAGCTGGAATTATCTGATGTTTTTCTGCAGTTGTGGCCTAATTTCAGCACGATGAGCACCAAAATGATTCCACGGTGAGGAACTCTGATCCCATCTTCTCCAGGTGTGGCTGATCCCAGATGTGGCCAATGAAAAGTCTCCTCACAGCAAGGTGAGGATGATGAGGATGATCTGGCCCTGGGTTTGTATTTTGGGCTGGATTCATAGAATCATGGAATCAGTGAGGCTGGAACATATCTCCAAGACCATCAAATCCAACCTTTGACTGAACACCACCACGTCAAAAGAATTTTAGCTCCCTTAAAATTATTTTGATGCTGAGTTTGAAGCTGAAGGTGACACTGGATCCCTTGGGAAGAAGGGACGCTGCTGTTAGGGTGTCCTGAGATGACAGAGTTGACACCTTGCTCAAGAATCCCAGCTCCTCATCCACTGCTTGGATAATCACAGGAAGGCACTGATCCGAATTTCCGATTCCATCCCAAAAGATGGAGCCTGTTTGTGTGTGATCACCCGCAGTTCCCCTCTGCATCCCACATTCCTGGGAGAGGTGGAATCCTTCACATCCTCCATTTCAAAGACGTCTGTATTAACAGGACAATGGAAGAATAAGCACTTTCCTTTATTCATTTCCCCGCTGTCTGATAAAATCATATTGATGATAATTTTCCTTTAATGGACCATTTGCAGTAATTATGATGCAGAGGGTGAGTAATTGGAGCTGACGCCGATGCCTCCTACGGAACTCGACAAACTTAATTCGCTCCCTTGTCTGTGAGGAAGGGAGGGAGAGGAGAGAGACTGGGGGGGAGGGGCCAATCCCACAGGCCCCTCTCCCCTCCCAAATGGTCAGCAGAGCAAATTATTGCTTCTCCTGCCTCTGTAGGATTTGCTTCAGTGCATCAATTTGTGCCTTTCCCTTTCCTTCCCTTTCCTACCAGTTCCCAAATTTGCATTCTCTGTCCTATTGTCTCCATGTTACCACTTTTCAAGCTCCAGGATGATTCCTGCATGGTCTGTTAAGTGCTTTTCCCCATCACTTAGCAGCACGTTCTTGTCTTGGATGTGTCACGGAATTACAGAATTAGGTTGGAAAAGCCTTCCAAGATCATTGAGTCCAACCATTCCTTGGCTCAGCCAAGGCCACCACTAAACCATGTGGTGCCGCATCCACATGGCTTTTAAATCCCTCCAGAGATGGTGTTCAGCCTGTGCCAGGGCTGGAGAGCCTGTCAGTGAGGAAATTTTTTCCCTAATATCCAACCTAAACCTGCAATGGCGCAACTTGAGGCCGTTTCCTTTTGTCGTGTCCCTTGTTCCCTGGGAGCAGATCCCAACCCCCACCTGGTTCCGCCCTCTTTTCAGGGAATTGCAGAGGGTGAGAAGGTCCTTCCTGAGCCTCCTTTTCTCCAGGCTTTTTTCCAGCTCCCTCAGCTGCTCCTCATCAGACCTGTGCTCCAGACCTTTGTCTTCCTTTAAAAACCCAGATATCCTTGGGATAGGCCCATACACAGACTCCCTGCACCATTATCTCATCCTGAAGATCCTCCCCTCTGGGTCCTTCTCTGCAGGCAAGAGGAATGAGCCTCTGGAAGGCACTTTGGTGGAAAACCATGTTTCCTGGCTGTGGTCCAGCCCTGAATTCCATGGGAAAGCTCTGGCTGTGGCCAGAACCAGGAGCTGTGATCCAGGGAAAAATAAGGCATGGAATGATCTGATTATCTGTGAGCAGAAAGCATCCTTGACTGGGAGAAGGCAACTGGGAAGCATTCCATCCTGGATTTGAAGCCATTGGCCTAAGTCTCTTTGGAAGTGTCGTGGTTTAACCCATCAGTGTCCCACAGTGACTTCCTCAATCCCCCCTGAATTCAGTGGGATAGGGAAAGAATTAGGAAAAAAAGGTAAAATGGGGGACTTGAGATAAAAACAGTTTACTAGGACAGAAAAGGAAGGGAAAATCATGATAATAATCCTAGAATTCCAGAATGGTTTGGGTTGGAAGGGACCCTAAGGGTCATCCAGTTCCAACCCCCCATGGACAAGGACACCTTGACCACCTGAAGCTGGAGATGGGATGAAGTTGTGGAGGGATGAACTTGGATGCTCTTGGTAGTGATGCAACCAGCCTGCCTGAATCCATGGGATCATCCAGTGGGAGATGAGGCTGCAGGGAGAAGAGCAGGGAAATTTGGACAGGCAGAGAATCCGTGCATCTCCTTAAAGAGGAGCAGATACAAAACCATCAGGTTCATCAGTATTCTTGGAATTGGATTGGGATGGAAATGAACATTTCTCTATGTATTCCAGCAGACTGACTCCTTGGAAAAAAATAATGGAGGCCAATTGAGCGATTGGCTCCCAACAATTGGTTGCAGTATTTTGTTTCAGTCAGGAATGCTCCAAGTTGGCTCCAAGTTTGGTCTTTTTTTTAAAAATTCAAGATGAATTTCAAGAGTTGTTCTCAGCTGCAAAATGAAAATGTCTTTTTTAATGCGTTTCTTTCTAATTTTAATTTCTTGGAATTAGGAAGGCAATTTGAGCACCAAAAATTCAATGGAATTGAAATGTGGTTGAGAAATGCTTTGATATTGTTAAAACTCCTTTTTTTGTTTTTTGGCTCTAAGAGATTTTTCATGAGAAAACTTCTCCCCAAGCTCTGCTCTCTGGGAAATTTGGAGTGATAAATTTTGTAGTTATGAAAGACCAGTGGATGTCTTTGTGGAGAAATCTGGGAGAAGAGCAACCCTCCTCCCATCTCCTGATTTCTCCATCGTTCTCACTGAGGAATTGCCTCCGAGTTCAGTGTTTTCTCCCAGGTTTCATTTCTGGAAATTAGGTGTTAAGAGGAATGAAATTCTTGGATTTTCTCCTGTGTGGAGATCCAATTCTCTGCCCATCCATCTCTCTCCATTTCACAGAACTAAAGCAGCTGTTTGGTCCAGCTTTCCTTGTCCATAGGAAATAAATCATGGGAAAATGAAATGTGGTGCCCTTGGGGCCACGTGGTTGAGTTTTACCCCTGGTTTTGGGGAACAAATCCTGAAACAAGGAGTTCTGGGACTTGGAGTGGGGTCTTCGTGGTTCAGAGAGTTCCTGGAAAGACTGGGCATGGATTAGACCTGAGAAGTGTCCTTTCCACCTGGGACAAATATCTGCCAAGCCTGGATGTCTTGAGGTGGCCAGACACAACTCTTTGTCCCTGGAAGTGTTCAAGATCAGGTTGGATGTGGCTTGGAGCAACCTGTGATAGTGGAAAGTGTTCAAGATCAGGTTGCTCCAGACCCCATCCAACTTGGCCTTGAACACTTCCAGGGATGCAGCATCCCCAGTGCACCCACTCCTCATGGGAGAGGCAGCAGCTGATGTTTGCTCTGGAGGCACGTCTGGCTTTCCCATCCCATGCATGGAGTATGACCAATCCCTCCCAAATCCCAGGGCTTGCTCTGTGGGAATCACCAATATTTACAAGAATTAGTAGGAAACCTGTTCATTAGCCCAGGAGTTTAACAGGAATTTAATAGGAATTTAATAGGAATTCAGACTGGTGTTGGATGCCAGTTATTTCCATCTTTGCCCTTGGTGATGTTGATGGGAAAAGGTGAATCTGGACCCTGTGTATGGCTGAAATTCCATTCAAAATTCAAAACTGGGCATGTGTCGTGTTGGAATAGGATTTCTTTAGGATTCATGGTTATTCCTCCTCCATTATTCTTTATAACTGGAAGATTCTCCTTCGGGGAAGCCTGAAGGATACAGCCTTTTCCAAGGCTCCTTTGTTGTTTCTCACAGGACTAAATCCAGGCCTGCCTTTAGTCCAGAGTAATTAAAAAAATAATTATGGATGCCCCTTATTTTTCCAAATGGGACCAAGCCATTCACAACAGAAGGGATCACCAACTTCTCCCACGGGACTGTGGCATCAGCCCTAAAACCCTGTGGAAGTTGGCAGTGGATATCAGTAATTATGGGAAAATAAATTATAGGGATGGTACAATTATCCCAGAGCCAGAGGCAATAAACCCAGACATGCAGAGTTAATGTGAAACTTTAAATAAATCCAGTATTTTAAGGTGGTGTTTTCCAGGATCCAAAGAGCCCTGGGCCAGCCCCTCTGGACTTCCAATCACATTTCAAATAATTGGAAATTGGGATGGAATCTGTATTTTCTTACGGAGGATGAACAGGAATATTCTCTCTACTTTTTCACACGGAAAAGCCTTTTAAAATTAAGTTCATTTTCTTCCCTGATTTTTAGGTTCCTGAGGAGGGGGGGATTATGTTTCTATTTCTGATGTCAAAGAATGGCAAAAAAATTCCCAAGAAGCTTGAAAATCAAAAAATTCATCAAATTAGATAGAATATATTAAAATTTTCCATATTCTGGGAGAAAGGATGAACTGGGAGAAAAGGCAGCAGTTTGTTTTTTGGAAACTCTCCTCGGATAAGTCTGATTCATTGTCCTATGGAAATCTTCCACTTTGCACATCCCCGACCGAGACATCTGGGTGGTGAACACCTCCTGGGAAGGAATTGGGAATAGGTGGGAAAGGATTAAGAGTGGCTGGGGACAGGCTGGAAGCGTGGTGAGATACTTGGATACGGTCTGGGAGGGACTAAATCCCTAATGGTGAATAAACAGAGCTGGCTCCTGAGGGAAATCCACGTCTGTGTGGCTAAATCCTGGAGCAGGATGATCCCATCCAATCTGCCAGGAAAGTGGCATTTTGGGGTGTCTTCTTCATCCTGGAAGGCACATCTGATTAAAGTGAAAACTTCAATCTCCAGAGTTTTGAGGGAAATGCAGGAGATCCACAAATGTAGGATCCTCCCACCTTTTTGGCCACCAGAGCCAGGAGAAAGTGGGAAAACCAACCTGTGCTGGAAAGGCTGAATTTCCCAGTGAATCCTTTTCCTTTCCCCACACCCAGGAACCTCTTTTTTCCACGTTTTTGTTTGTTTGTTTGTGTATTTAGGTGTTTTGTTTGGGAGGTGTTGTTTATTTGTTCTTTTGGGCTTTTTGTCATATTTTTGGGCTGCTTTTAGTTTTTTTTTCCCATGGGTGTTATCCCTGGACATGTTGACTATGAAATATCACCCAGTTTATGTTCCAGCTCTCCCAGCTTTGGCCATTTCATTGATTTCTTTCCACAGACGAGTGGAAAATCAGGAAACTGAGCCTGGGCTAACTCCTGGAAAATTCATCCTGTGAATTCAAAGGAAGGAGCCTTATTCCCTTCATTTCTTGATTCTTTGGAAAATTAGCACAGAATCATGGAATAATTTAGGTTGGAAAAGCCCTCTAAGATCATTGAGTCCAACCATTCCTCAGCACAGCCAAGGCCACCACTAAACCATGTCCCCAAGTGCCACATCCACATGGATGTTAAATCCCTCCAGGAACGGTGACTCCACCTCTACCCTGGGCAGCTGTGCCAGGTCTGGGCCACCCTTTCCATGAAGAATTTTTCTCCTGATATCCAACCTAAACCTCCCCTGGTGCAACTTGAGACCATCTCCTCTCATCCTGTTCCCGTTCCCCAGGAGCAGATCCTGATCCTGCCTGGCTCCACCCTCTTTTCAGGGAGTTGTGGAGAGCCAGAAGGTCCCCCTGGAGCCTCCTTTTCTCCAGGCTGAGCTCCCCCAGCTCCCTCAGCAGCTCCTGGTGCTCCAGCCCCTTTCCCAGCTCCATTCCCTTCTTGGGACATGCTCCATCGTATTTCTTCTGTGGGAATATTGTGGGAAATGCATCAAAGGCTTTCCTAAAATCCGGGTAGATTCCACAGCTTTTCCCTCATCCTTTAAATGTCACCTTGTCAGAGAGGAAGCATCACATGGGCCCCTTTTTGGGACACTGGTATCTGGGATGGATTTTTTTTTGGGAAAAAAGGAGTTGCCTTCCCAAGGGATTCTTGGACATGGTGAAGCCGTTTTCCACTCTGGGCTTTTCCTTTGGCAAAGAGCAGGATCCTGACTGAGAAAAAACCCAAACCCTCCATGTCACACCTTATTTGGGACCCTCTGGAAGCTTGGCTGCCTCTCCCTTCCCAAAAATCTTCCCATCCCTGCCGTGGCTCTTAATGAGGATGGAGCAACTCATTTGGGATCCTGGATGTCTTTATAACCCGAGCCCACGGCTCAGAGCTGCTTCTCCTGATGATTTTAATCTCCTCATCTGTCTTTTCTGGTCAATAAACTCCCTCTCGAATCAAATTGTTACCGAACATATCCCAACGCTGATGTCCATCGGACTCCCGGCTCCAGCGGATAATGGAGTTTGTCATAATTAAGTGTCCTGCCTAATTAATTGAGTGGTCAGGATGCTAATTAGCCAGGTTTATTGAGACTGGAGGAGTATGAAGGGCAATACCGCAGCTCATCAAAAGCACTGGGACTAGGAATCAAGTGCAGCTCCCTTCCCTCTCCAGACAAATCCGTGGCTCCGGAGATTTATGGATTGGGAGATGGGGAGGAGCAAGGTTGTGCTGGGCTTTGTTTCAGCGTGGCCAAGGTTTCCCAGCCTTTGCTCCCATTTTCCACACATTCCTGGAGCTCATCCATCACTACAGCCCTAACTCAGGTGTCTCCTCATTCCCCATCTGATGCTCATTCCTGCGTTCCCTGCTCAGACAAAGCAGGACTTCCAATAGAAATTCGGGACACCTGATGGCTCATATTTACATCGGAAATTCCCTGAGTGGCGGTTCCTTGACTTCTCCTGCCCTATCTGGTTTCCATCCTCTAATTCCCAATGCTCAAATCCTCTTTTTTATTTTCTTTGAAAAACGTTAACCTGACCTGAATTCTAGAACTTCCTGGTCTATCCCCATGATCCATGAAGAAAAAGATTTGTCTCTTTATATCCAAAACCAGGACAGGGATTTTCATAAGGAATCAAGAAAAGAATGGTGATCATGCGGCTGAAGGAGGATCTTTATCTGGGATCTGGAATCAAGTCCTGGCTCTCTTACTGGGTCTCCGGATTATTTTAGGGAAGCTGGCCTTAGGGAATTTGTTGTTCCTCAACCAACCATGCCCAAGAAATCCTTCAGGATCTCTCAAGTTTGTTTACATGAGTGGCAGGATTGGGAAGAGAGGGAGTGATCTTAGGAAATGAAGGAATATTTGATATGAATTTGCAATTCTCTTTTTTGCAACACGAGGATTGGAGCATTCCCAGAGGGATTGAGGTGAGAATTCCCATTTGGAGACACCCAAGGAGAACCAGGGCAAGCTCAGTACTTGGGTAGGGAGTGAGGAGCTTTTATTCAAACTTTGCTTTTCTTTGGGAATGTTTAAAACTAGAGAAGTGGGAATCTGTGGAGGCCAAAAGTGAGTTTTGGAATGCAGCTGGAAATCTGGGAGTAATCCTGGAGCTGAGGATGCAAGTGTTCCTCAGGGTTACAGCCTCCCACGTGATAGAGGTGGACTTTGGCATTCCCCTGGGGGATGGATCTTTTTACATTATTCCCTTCATTTCTGGGCTCAAGGAACACACAGTAAAAAAACCCTCATCCCTTATCCCATCTTCCATGCTTAAAATCATGAAATGTGCCTCATGCAAAAATTGTTTTACATCCCATTTCTACTCCAAGTGATGAGATTTTTGCCCTATTTTGGCTGGAATAATTTTGTTCCCAGCAAAGATTCATCCATCCTGCCCTGATTTGGGGGCAGCATCCATGAAAGTCCATAACTCCCTCTCTCCAGTATTTATTTTGGTGGCTTTGGCATTGGAGTTTGGCTGCTCCATGGGGAGAGCAGGCAGGGATGAAACCTGGAAGGAAACTTCCCATGCCTGGCGTATTTATAGTGTTTCTTTTGAGAAATTCCAGATGGAGATGGCTGTGCACGGCCAAGACTTCCAAGGAATAAGAACAAAAGGAGGACGTGGAGCTGCTGCAGAGTGTCCAGAAGCGGCCACGGAAATCTTCCAAGGGCTGGAATCCCTCTGCTCTGGAGCCAGGCTGGGAGAGCTGGGAATGTCCAGCCTGGAGAAGGGAAGGATCCAGGGAGACCTCAGAGCCCCTTCCAGTGCCTAAAGGGGCTCCAGGAGAGCTGGAGAGGGACTTAGGACAAGGGATGGAGGGACAGGACACAGGGAATGGCTTCCCACTGCCAGAGGGCAGGGATGGATGGGATATTGGGAAGGAATTCCTAGTTGTGAGGGTGGTGAGGCCCTGGCACAGGTTTTCCAGGGAAGCTGTGGTTGCCTCTGGATCCCTGGAAGTGTCCAAGGCCAGGTTTGATGGGGCTTGGAGCAACCTGGGATAGTGGGAGGTCTCCCTGCCCATGGAACTGGATGATCTTTAAAGTCCCTCCCAACCCAGACCATTCCACGATTCCATGATTATCCCTTATTTGCAGAATATTCCTTGGAAAAAACAATAATCACATCCCTCATAGTAAAAAACCTCACTTTTTAGTAGAACAGCAGGAATTTGACTCCATGTCCCTGACAACTAAAGAGATCAAAGTGATCCAATGATCCGTAATCCACTCACTGGATGGATTTGGAATGATCTGTCTGGACAAGGATTCCTCTGCACTTCCCTTGTTCCATATATTCTTTCCCAAAATATCCACAACCAAAACTTTGGGGGATGAGACATAAGATTTGTGTCTTCTCCATGGCCTAAAAATTAGGGAGAAATGATTTGTGTAAATTAGTAGTTAAGAGGTTTTCCTGATAATTTTCCTTCTTCCTAATGGGATAGGCAAAATGAGGATGTAAATACTGGTCTTAGACATATTAATGATATTTATATTTATTTTATAAATATTTATAGATTTTTTTGGGGTATCTGTTTGGGTCTAATAATGCCAAAATTTGGCCAGATGATCCTGATTTAAGGATTTGCCTTAAAATCCACCCAGATGTGTCCTGTTCCACTTTCCCTTGTGGAAAACCAATCTGAAACAGATTAAAAAAACCCCAAACCATTAGATAAACAACAAGAAAGAAATATAATTTGCATTAATTGAACAGAGCTTGTTGAGCATATTCCAGTGGGAGATTTCCATTGGGATAGGGCAGCTTGATAGAAATTAGGGAAAACCCAGCTTTTGCCAGGACACCTCCCTGTATTTTTATGGCTTTTTGATGAGTCAGGAAAGTTCATTTTGATTTTATGATTTTTAGGACATTTCAATGAAGAGAAACATCAGAGCAGGGATGGCTTGAGGGATATTTTTAGGAATGTGCCTTCCATAAAAATTCCATGTATTTCCATATAGACACACCTAAAAATATAATTAAAAATACATTTCTATTTCTCCGTGTCTTTTTTATAAAAATAAATATAAATCTTGACTTGGGATGAAGCAGGAGAGAAAATTTGAAAGTGTGACCCAGCCTAATTCCAAAATATCCCTTTCTTGATATATTTTCAGTCCTAGATTTAGTAAACCAGCTTATTCCAGGTCAAATTCCTGAGGTGGTACATTTTGGGATTTTCTTTTCTTTGCTCTGCAATTCAGCTCCCAACAAATAAGTTATACCTGGATGCGGGAGGCTGTTGGAAGTGCAATTCTGGGAGTGTTTTAAAGTAGAATTATCCCATTCCCGAAATCCTTTACTTTGGTTTAATTGCCCTAAATCAAATTCCTGTTTTATTGGGATATCATTGTGTATTTGGGAATGAAAAATTTCTTCCTCTTCTTCCCGAATTCATGATTTTTTTGGGATCAGAAATAAAACTGGATCTAGTAGTGGATTCCTGATATCCCTCAGTTCCCAGGTGGTGGGATGAGATCCTGGTACCAAATCCCTGATCCATTTTGAGGGATAATTTTCCCACCTGATGGATGCTTTTTTTTCCTGGAAAAACAGCTGAAGGCAACACCTCTCCCCACTCCAGGAATCTCCTTGAGCTGGCTGGGTTTAAAAATAAATTTGGGGGATCCCAGGATGGAGAGAGGGTGGAATTAAGTCCTCAAGAGGTGGATTGAGGAAGGAATTTCCACCACCTCACACTTCCCTGGTGAGGTGAGAGCTGCCCTCATGGGAGGCATCTTTTTGGGAATAGAGTTGGCATTCTGGGGAGGAATGTCCCTAAGCCCCAGCCAGCATCCCAATGGGATCCTGTCCTGTCCCTCCCCAGTGAGGAGAACATTTTTCCAGTGGTGCTTCCTCACTGCTGTCACCCCCGGCCAGAAGATGTTAAACGGCTCCTCAGGACTTCCCATCTCCCTCGGATCCATCTTCCCTCGGATCCATCTTCCCTGGAATCGCTGCATTGCAACCAAACAGGATTTGTTCCACTCCAATTTGTCAAGATTGGACAAGGCCTCAAAGTTGGCGGAGGCGTTTATGAAAGGTTTCCCAGGGATTGGAGTGGGAGAAGCAATTTCCTTCCTGGGCTCGGAGCGTGGCTCCCATCCCTGTAGGGGTGGATGAGGGGGTTTCTCTTCCTTCTCTGCCAATAAAAATTGGATAAAGTCCCTCTTTTCCATCCCCAAGTAGCCACCCAAGAGGGACCAATATTTGTTATCCTCCTTTTCCAGCTGCAGGAAAAGGGGAAAGGTGATGGATGGGGATGAGTCACGGAGGCATGGTCCACATGTGCCACCCCGGGACTTCTGGGTGCAACCATCCCAAAGCTTTTAAATTCAGGGAAGAGGCAGATGCCTGCATGGACCCCCTCAAGAGGCAGATTTGGGAATCAGACAGGGTAGTTCTGGGAACGTGGCGGGAATGACATCACGGCTCTGGAGGGATGCCAGCCCCCTCGGGATTGGGAGGTGGCATTTTGTGCCAGCCAAACCACTCTGCTCCAGTGTGAAATCTTTGGGGGAATTCTGTTCCTTAGAACTCCCCTCCTTCCTCATTTTTTTCGCCCCAAATTAATTTCCAGAGTTTTCCCACCCTGCGAAGAGTGGGAAGCAGGGGAAGGTTGCTCCAGAAAAGTGGTTGTGTCTGAGGGAAGGTGACTGACAATATCTCCTCCTCATTCAGGTGAGCAGGTGAGTGTTCCAGGGGCTGACTCATTTTGGATAATACGGAATAACTCCAGGGAAGTCACCAGGGATGGCAGAGGAGCAAACCCAGCAGGAACGGAAACAGAAATTAACCCTTGGCATGTGCCCATGGATTTATCTGAAGGCAAAGGATTTTATTACACTGGCTTAAGTGGGCTTTGGATGGAGCCTCTGGAAAAAGCAGGGAAAGGTTGCTAGAATCCTTCCTGAGCTAATTAATCAAATATATAATAAATAAATCACCTGCAGTCACAGTCAGGTGTCTGGAATGGAGGTGGCACAGCTTTAAGCAGAATTCCAGGCTTTGTATCTCCGGGATTATTGTTGTTTAATTATATTGGAGCTGCCTTTGGAAGCTGGTGGGCAGCAGGTACCAGGTGAGAGCTCCCTGCTTTATTCTGAGGCAAGATTTGATCTCTCTGTTCCAGTGACGAATTTTCCCTGATGAAATTAAACTTATTTCAAATTAAGGGGTGGGGGTGGGGGGGGGGGAAGTGTTTTCTATTTTGAGCTGCAAGAGAAGCGAAGAAATAACTCCCTACTGAGATTAATTCTTATCATTTTAAGATATGATGACAGATAAAAAAGAACTTCAGAGATGATATAAAATGAGATTCTGAGCTTTGCAGGGGGAAAAGGGCCAATATTTTGGGGGAATTTTCATGGAAATACCTTCCTGTATTTTTGTTGACAAAACATGGATTTGAAAGGCTTTGATTGCCCCGCTCACATCCAACAATTGTACAACCCCCGGGGTTAATTTTTAGGGATTGTCAAGGAGAACTGAAAGCCAAACCCATCACCAGGACAAGAGGGAGAAGGATGAGTTTAACTTCCCCTTTTATTTTGTTTATTAACATGGAATGTTTCCCTCCTTTGGATTCTGGCTGGAGATTGCAATTCCTTTCTTTCTGAGCACTGAACTCCTGCTGACTTCCAGGCTGAACCTCTTTTCCAGCCTCATTTCAGCACCGCTGGATGCAGGAGAGTGAGGATTAGAGCATCAGAACTGTGAGGATTTTGCTTTTTTGGGTCGTTGGAAGCTCTGCTTTTCCTGCTGATGGTGTGGCCTCCATCCCTGAGCATCCTCATCCTCATGGGAGTGATTTTTGGAGTGTTACAAGTCCAGACCCTCTTCCCAGGCAAAATTCCTTAACACTTGGTGTTATCGAAACACTTGGTGTAAAATCAAAATTACATCCAGGACAGGATTTTCTCCCTAGCAAGGCAAAGTCAACCCCATTTCCTGATTTTTCACATTTTAATTTCACTTCCCAGGTGCTGCTGGGTTTCCTGCTAAAGGAGGAGGGCTTGTCCCATGATTATGGAATCAGTGGGGGCTTAGGAGATTGGATGTGACACCCGGAGCACCTGGAAAAGTCACTTAATCCCCTTGCAACAATGGAAAAGGGAGTTGGGGCTGAATTTCCAGCAGCTCAGCCTGATCGGAGATTCCCAGGTGCCTGAAATTGTCTCTTACCTGTGCAACCAAGTGAGGGCAAAAATCCTTCTCTCTTTACAACAACTTCAATTAACAGTTCGGATTAATTACCTGCACCAATGGTGTGACCTTGTTCATGACACGTTGTGATCTCAAGGCTCACAGAAAATTCCAGGTGGTGTCTAAACTTCTCCATCAGAATGAAGACCTGGTATCCCACTAAGTCTCCTCTCCCTGGCTTTAGTCCAGCCTCCAGAGGGAATGAGGGTGGGATATTTGAGGGTGGAATCACAACTAATGAGGAGGTTTGACAGCCCTAGGTGAAAATTTGGCTGGATCCAGGCTGGGAGAGCTGGGGGTGTCCAGCGTGGAGCAGAGGAGACCCCGGGGAGACCTCAGAGCCCCTTCCAGGGCCTAAAGGGGCTCCAAGAGAGCTGGAGAGGGACTTGGGACAAGGGATGGAGGGACAGAACACAGGGAATGGCTTCCCACTGCCAGAGAGCAGGGTCAGATGGAATGTTGGGAAGGAATTCCTAGTTGTGAGGGTGGTGAGGCCCTGGCACAGGTTTTCCAGGGAAGCTGTGGCTGTCCCTGGATCCCTGGAAGTGTCCAAGGCCAGGTTTGATGTGGCTTGGAGCAACCTGGGATAGTGGAAGGTGTCCCTGCCCATGGCAGGAGTTTGGAACTGGGTGATCTTTGAGATCCATTTTAACCCAAACCATTCCAGGATTCTTGAATTCTGTTATGCTTTGGCCCCGGAAGAGATGGGAGCAGGATGTACAAGCAGCAGCCCTTCCATTCCCATTCCCAGAAGGCAATTCCCAGAGCAGTAACCAGGACGGGGAATGTTGGAGAAGCCTCCTGTGAGGCTGGGTCTCTTTTTCCACTTCTGCTCTCCTCCTTGGTGCACAGAGAATTTTGGGATGAAGACGGAGGTGATGGAACAAGAAAATGGGAATGACTGAGGCTGAGACAAGATTCCAGGGAAGATCCCACAAACTCTGCCTGTCTTTTCTGCCTCCTCCAGTTCTTTATCACTGCTGTTTTCCCTCTCTCCTTTCCTCGAGCTCTTGGCAGCATTCCTGGCTGCCTTTCCCTGCTGGTGCCCGGCCCTGGCTGGATGAGGTCAGGGACAACAAGAAGGAAAACAGGAGGAAACCAGGCCAATTTGTCCCGCTCGTCCCTGTCTCCCTATCTGTCATCCCCAGTCCAGATCCGCTTGCCCTCCTTAAACAAGATCTCAACTGACCGTAAGGCTTCTGTCACTTCACCAAAATCAAACCCCTTCCCTCATCAAATCCCTAATCAGCCGGAACGGCTCCGTTATCCGTGCGAAATTGACTCCTCTCCGCTCCTTCTGCTGACCGCTGCCCTTCAATGAGCCGGCCCCGGCTCTGACTCCGAGGGCAACATCTTGTCTAATTATATTTCCCCTGCCTTCTCCAAATCCTCTCAGACACCCGCACGAGCCCAGGTATTGAGGAGAGTGGGAGGATTAATGGAGAAGCCAGGCGTGGATTGCAGCGGGAAAATGTGGGGCCGTGCGCTCCCGGCTAGTTTGGGAGGGGTGATTTTGGGGCAGGAATGGGAATGCTCCTGCTCCAAGGTGGAGGTGGTGGCATGGTGGGACCTTGAGGGTGAACGCGGCAGCCGTGTTCACCCCTTCCCAGGAAAAATTCATTGCCTTCTGGCCACCCAAAAGAGAGGAGAAAGGGATGGAGGGAGGACAGAGAACGTTTTGCGCTCTGGTGGCACCACATATCTTCCATTATCTAATTTTCCAAGACAAAAGAAATATCCCTGTGTCCACAGCCAGCCTTGAAAATAGCTTTGTGTTAATTGGTTTCAGATTCCCAAAAAAGATGTAGAAGGAGGGACTCAGGTTAAAACTGGGATATAAAAAAGGAACAACCACGAGCAGTCATTTAGGAATGCTGCAGGGATCTGCTTTCCCCCAAGAACAAGCTTGCGGAGGATCCTTTTCTGCTGCGCCAGGCTGGCCAAGAGACACCAGGAATTCTGGGACCATGGGAAGAGCTGTGAGGACGGGCAGGAGTCCAAATGTGGAAGTGGGATGATATTCCAAATTGTACAGCTCAGTCAGGGCAAGAAGCTCAGTGGAGCTGGTGGGAATGTGAGGGGGCAACACTCATCTAATCCAGCTGGAAAAACCTGACCCCGAGTGAGTCAGGATGTAGGGAATGCTGGGATTTATTCCATTCTCCCCACTCCACAGGATTTTCCCCATGATGCCACATTCCTGCCAGGAACACCTCAATGTCAAATCTCGGGGCTGCGTTTTTCAGCCCAGAGATGGGAACGGATTAACGAGGGAGGGGATTTGATTCTGTGGAAATAAACTTGGTCTTTGGAAATGGAATTAGTGCAGGATGTTTAATCAAAGGAAAAGATGGATTGGCAGTGGGCTAATGCCAAGCCCTGGCCACAATAACCACAATTTATGGCTTGTGTTGCCACAAAGTCAATTTGGGTTTAATTTCCTGCTTTGCTCCAGCTCTGTTTTCCGACAGCTCCCTCTGATGAAAGGTGGGTGATGGGAAACGCTGGTATTTTGGAATTTAGAAGTTGGAAGGTGTTCTTGCCTGGGATATTGAGGATTTTAGTCCTTTTCCTGCTGCCTTTGGGATGACCTTTCATGCCACCAGAGGTGAAGGTCTTCCCTGGCTCCGGGAGAATTTCCTGGAATCAAGGAGTTGCTCCTTCAGGTGATTTAAGATCAAAGCCTGACCTAGCAGAGCACACAGTGATGGAGGCTTTATTCCCTCTGTTCAGCCCTTCTGGAGAAGAGGATTGGAGAAGGAATTGAGGTGAATGGAAGTGTCACCATGGATAAGAAACCAATGGGAATGGTGCATTGAGTTCTGATGGGAATTCTGATCCCTGCCTGGGGATTATGCACCACCCAAGAGTGTTTTTACTGGTCCTCCCAGTTCCAAGAGTGGTGTGTGCTGGGCACAGGCAGCCACTGTAATCCAGGGAAAGCATTTCTGGATCCAATCCTTGTGCTCAGCCCAGGTTTCCTCTCCAAAATCCTGGGATAAGTGATGTTGGAAAAGAGCAAGAGGCCTCTGGACAGCCTGTTCCAACTTGTGACCACCTTCCTCTTCCAAACGTGTCAAGCTCTATCCTCTTCCATTTCAACTTGGATCTTCTCCCTTGAGGATGGTGACAATGGAGCCCGGCACTGGAACGAGGCAGTGAGGCCAGAACCCATCCCAGTTCCTGCTGTGGGGACCAGCTGGTCATGGATATCAGCCCTGGCTCTGGCATCTTTCCCTGGATAACTCCAGGAGCTGTGTCCTCTTCTTGAGCCATGACATTAAACTTGGTTCCCCATCTTTGGGACTTTGCCATAACTCACTTGCAGAATTCCAAGGGAAGAAGATTCCTTCATTCTTTTCTCTTCTGGCTTTTCCTGCCCTGGTGCCCCACTCCCTGCAGAGGAGGGGAATCAGGTCCAGGCCTTTAGGAGCTTTTTCCTTAGTGCAGTTTTGAAAAAATAACAGGAAAATAAAGAAACCACTTCCCTTAATTCTGTGGAACAAACCCAGCGAGTTCCAATCCATAAAATTTTATGGACAACAATAAACCAAAACCGTTGGCCCCTCTATTGAGTTGTTTAAGAGGCTGCTGGGGGATTTTCCTGCCTTGTTATTCCCGTGCTCCACAGTGGGAATATAAATCACCTGGAACAAGTGTTAGACTCGAGCTCAGACACATCCCAGGTAGGAGGGAAAGGGAGAAGGAGCAGGATAATCCATGGGCTGAACCGCTCATGGCTCTGGATATGTTTCTTTGGAAGTGAATAAAGGGTATTTGCCAAATATTGAACTAGTTTGGTTGTTCCCTGTCCTTCCCTTATGGGAATTTACTCCTGATGCTGATCCTACAGGCATTGTTTACTTTGATCCAATAAAGGATTTATGGGAGCAGGAGGGAATGTTCTAAACAGTGGGAGATCAGGTGTGAGGTTTGCCTTCAATAGCTGAAATTTTCTGGCAAAAAAGTACTTTCATTAAGAAAAAAAAAGCCAACAAAACCCCCAAAACCTGACCCACAAAAAGCCAAAGTAAACCAAAAAACCCTAAAAACTATTCTTGACCAGCCCTGCTTATAATTCCCTAATATTTTTGACACTTTAAGCTGAAATTTCTGATTCTTCTCTTATCTCAACAAAAATACTCCAGAACCACTTAAAAAATAAAGATATTTTCAACACAGTAGGAAAATTCAATGTTTTTTCTCTATTTCTCAAATTCACGTGAAAAATGGGATTTTTTTTCTCAGAGAAGCTGCAGAGTAACACTGGATATTGGATGCTGTTGTTCCGGGACATCAAAACATGGCATGGGATGAGCCTTCCAGGGCAAGACTTAAATCAATAAGCTTTGAGCCTGGGAAAATAGGACATTCATTGGAGATGTTTACAGCCAGCGCATGTTTTCTTTCCCCTTTTCCCATGTTTTGCATATGAGGAAGGATTCTTTCATCTGGGTTATTCCCTCATTGAAGCCAAGGGCTGTCAGATTTGCTGCCAGGATCAGGGCTTGGCTTCCTAAAGTGCTCCCGTGGGAAGCTGTTCCTTTGTGAGGATTTTAAGGAGGGCTGTGCTGAGATTCCTGACATTAGGGGGACAATCCCCATTTTCCATTTGGGTTTGAGGGGTTTTTAGGAAATTCTACCTCCCAATCTGCCCAAGATAAATTGAACCAGAGCCTCCATCCCTGGAAGTGTTCAAGGAAAGCCTGGACATGGCATTTAGTGCTCTGGTTGGTGATGGCCAAAGTTGGACTCGATGACCTTGGAGGTATTTTCCAATCTTAGTGATTCCGAGATTCTTGGATTGCCCTCAGAGCTTCATGCTGGAAAAGCTGGAGGAGAAAACTCAACTTCATGTCCACTCTTGGATTTGATGAAGAACAGCAGAACCACCCTGGAGATGTTGCTGCTCACAGGATCATTCTCATGATCGCACCTGGAAATCATTCCACTGTCTGAATCTCATGATTTCCCAAACTTTTTAGTGGATGAGGGAAAGGCTGTGGATGTGTCTGCCTAGATTTTATTACAGCTTTTGATGCTGTTTCCCACATCATTCTCCTGGAAAAACTGGCCATTTATGGCTTGGATGGATGCCTTGTTTCCTGGAAAAAAACTGGCTGTGCCCAAAGAGTGGCAGGGAATGGAGTGAAATCCATTTGGGACTGGTGTGGTGTTCCAGAGGGTTCAGTACTGGGAAAAATCTTGTTTAATAGATTTATCAGTGATTTGGATGAGGGGATCAAGGGAATCCTAAAGTTTGGAGATGACACCATGTTGGAGCATTGATGTGCTGGAGGGCAGGCAGGCTCTGCAGAGGGATCAGGACAGGCTGGATCCATGGGCTGAGGCCAGTGGGATGTGGTTCAACAAGGCCAAGTGATGGGTCATGCGCTGGGTCACAACAATCCCATGGAATGCTCCAGACTTGGGGAATCGTGGCTGGAAATCTTCTCATTGGAAAATCGGGAATGCTGGTTGACAGCAGCTGAACATGAGCCTAGGTGTGCCCAGGTGGCCAAGAAGTCCTAGGGCACCTGGTTTGTCCCAACTGTGGTGGGAACACAGGACCAGGGCAGTGATTGTGCTGCTGTGCTGGCACTGCTGGGGCACCTCTGATCCTGGGGTCAGTTTTGGGTCCTTCACAACAAAGACATTGAGGGGCTGGAGTATGTCCAGAGAAAGGAACGGAGCTAGGAAGGGTCTGGAGCACCAGGAGCAGCTGAGGGATCTGGAACTGGAGAAAAGGAGGCTCAGGGGAGACCTTCTGGCTCTTCACAACTCCCTGAGAGGAGGGTGCAACCAGGTGGGAGTCGGGATCTGCTCCCAGGAAACAAGGGACAGGACAAGAGGAAACGGCCTCAAGTTGTGCCAGGGGAGATTTAGATTGGATATTAGGGAAAAAGTTCTTCATGGAAAGATGGTCAAGCATTGGAGCAGTCACCCTTGGCAGCTTAACTGCCATTCCTGGAAGTGTTCAAGAAAGGTGTGGATGTGGCACATGGGGACATGGTTTAGTGGTGGCCTTGGCACTGCTGGGTTAATGCTTGGACTTGAATCTTAAAGGTCTTTTCCAACCTAAATGATTCCATGATTTTTTCCAGGACCAGCAGTGAAAGGATCATGATGAGACCCCTTGAGAGGTTATGTGGAGAGAGAGCTTCACTGATGGATTTATGGTAGAAATCTGGGATGCTGCTCCCACATCCCATCCTCTCATCCATACCCCTCACACCTGCTGGTTGCCTTTTACTCCCAGAGATCATTCCTAACTCCCAAATCCCCTAAGAACAGAGAGTAGTTCCCAGGAATCCCAAACCACTCAACCCTGCTTCCAGAGCCCATTTTCTTTATTTGCTCCTTTTCCCAAGATCTGCAAAGAGAAGCTCCAGATTTTCCTTCCCTCTGGGACCACCGTGGTTGGGACAAAACCCACGAATGTTGTCCCCCTGTCCCCATATCTTCAGTAATTCCCTGTGCTAAACTTTTTCCCAACTAATTTGAGCAGTTGGCAGATTTTGTGTCTAATGGGCTGTGGAGGACACGGGCAGTTAAACATTCCCAAAGTGTCTGGAGAAACCCATCCCATCATCACAACGATGGAGATTAAGGCTCCAATTAAAAGGAGACAGGGCAGTGCTCAAGCATTATCAGCCTGGATTCCCAAAGAGCTGATTTAGGGAATGATTGAAGTAGGAATGTGGTGGGAGCAAGATGGGACCTGAGGGAGGGAGGGAGGGAGGGAGGGAGGGAATGATCCTATAATCAGGGGATGGTGCTGTGTATCTGTGGGAAGGATTTTCAAAGTGGACAAGTGGGAGGAGAAAAAATTCCTGCAAAGTGTTTGCTTTGGTGATACCAGATCCCTGAAGGGGTAAGATGTGTTTGGCATTAGCTGCAATTCCAGGCTCTCCCCTCTTTCCTGAAAATCCACCTCTCTCCTTCCCCCAGCATCAACAACAGTCTTCCCTCTTTCTCCAGTCCCTTTTTCCCTCCCTTTCCCTTTCTTCCCAACCTGGTCCTGTGCACTGCCAGGCAGGAAAAGGCAATGCCCTGCATTGTGAGAAAGCCTTGAACTGTTTTTTTTTCAAGGATAAGAGGAACTCCTGGCTGAGATTTTCCTGGAAAAACCCAATTTATCTGATGGGAGATTGGGAACACGAAACTGTCTGTGTTTATAGAGGTGTTGGAATGAAGAGTAGCACTGGGAAACTCCAGGAGAGGAGAATATTTCTGTTTTCGGACACACAGGAAATAATGGATGGGAGAAACCAGACACAGGAATATTTCCTTCTCCAGTGGTTGCAGTCCAGGGTCTGCAAGCTGGGAAGGAGCAGATCGGCTCTGGAACCCGGCAAAGGCAGGGACTGAAGCTGTCCCGGAAACCTGGGAAGCTGCATCTCATGTACCTCTGCTGTTGGATTGTGGAAAACTCACGGTTCCCTAATGTTCACCCAAACCTTTGCAACCTCCCCTGATGTTCTTGTTACTCCATATGGAATCCTGGAATGGTTTGAGTGGGAAGGGACCACAAAGATCATCTCATTCCAACCCCTGCCATGGGCAGGGACACCTTCCACTATCCCAGGTTGCTCCAAGCTCCATCCAACCTGGCCTTGGACACTTCCAGGGATAGGGCAGCCACAGCTTCTCTGGGCAGCCTGTGCCAGGGCCTCACTACTGTCACAGGGGAGAATTTCTTCCCAATATCCCATCCATCCCTGCCCTCTGGCAGTGGGAAGCCATCCCGTGTGTCGTGTCCCTCTGTCCCCTGTCCAAAGTCCCTCTCCAGCTCTCTTGGAGCCCCTCTAGGCACTGGAAGGGGCTCTAAGTTCTCCCTGGAGCCTTCTCTTCTCCAACTGAGCATTTCCAGCTCCTCTGTAGGAGAAATGCTCCAGCCTTGTGATCAAATTAGTGGCCTCCTCTGGAATTACTACAACAGGAACATCTGTACCTGCCTCAGGTTCCTTCTGCTGTTCCATGAAGCAAAGGAAAAGTCCAGACAATACCTGCTTGGAGAGGGCAGACAGTAGGGATATTTTTAGGATGCAACAATTTAAATGGAAGTTTCTAAGGGAGGGAAGAAAGGTGGGAAAGGCTCAAAAGAAAAATCATTCTTGATAAAGATGATGATGATAATGATGATCATGATGATGGTGATGATGAGTAGAAATCTTCCCAGCTCTCCGGTCACAACCATGACCATCTGAGCCCTGAATTTTGGAGCAGAAATCTGCCTGGAAAACAGGGGTCAACTGAAATGTCAGCAGCAATGTGGTTTTCCAGGGATTTAGTTCAAAATTAATCCCATGCAACTTCGAAAGACTCGCAATTCACTTACCCAGCACTGTGGGTACTTAACATCACGGCATCACCTGCTCACGGAAAATCCTGGGTAATAGATCTGGAGCAGTTCCTAAGATGGGATTGCATTCCCTTCTCAGGCAGCCTGACTGGCATATTTGCTGTGTGAACAAGTAGGTGAGTCTGTCCCAAAACTCAGAAATTCTTCTCCTGGCTGAGTTCCGTCCAATCTGACCCCTTCTGGGGTTGAGGCATCATCCATCCTCCAATCCTTCATTTTACAGGCTCTTGTAAAAGGAATTTACAACCAAAATTTACAACCAAAATTCCGAGCGCTGGTGACCCTGCAGGAAAGGAATGTGAAGCATCTTCAGGGACAGAACTGGAGATCATGGAAGGTTTCCTATGGGATGCCAAGGGGCAGACATTTTATCCACATAGTCCTGACATTCTTGTGGTGAATTATCCCATCCTGGGTTAGGGAGAGATCTCGGGATTTCCTACCCTGTCTCTCCCACCACTCCCACTCTGAGAGTTGGGATTTCTGTCCTCACCACAATCACTGGAAGGGAAGCAGGGCATTTTCCATCACCAGGAGTAGCAGCCATTCCTTATCCTCCAGGGATTCCACTCCCAGTATGTGATGGAAACCCAAGGCCTCCATCGAGATGGGTGAGTAGCTCTCTGGAAATGCAACTTTTTTGGGAATTCCAGCCCTCACCACAAGCCAGGAGAAGAAAACCAACCTGGGGCTACCAGAGACCCAACTGAAGACCTCGGTGTAAGATCTGCACCTCTGAGCCCGTCCCTTTCCCTGGATTCACCCGAACCACAAACACCTCTGCTGTCCCCCTCTGGAATCAAAGATCCTTGGCAGCTGAATCTGTGAACGATGGAGAGCAGCAGCCTGGCTGTCCTGAGCCTCCCATCCCTGCCTGTAAATCAGGGAAGAGGGGTGGATAAATCAATCAGAGAAATCGACAGGCTGGCACTGGAATGTATTGTTGGTTTATCAGTCAATAGTTATCGACTGGGATCATGTTCCCAGGGTGATAATCCTGCCGTCAGAAGGGACCCCACACCCCCATGGAAATGTCGGCTGTGGAAGCTCTCAGCAGACTGAGAGGAGATATGGGAAGAGAGGCTGGAAAAAGAGGTACAATGAGGAGAAGATCAAGCACCTGGAAAGGATCTACGGGAATGTTACAGACAAGGAATGCTGGTGGAGGGAGAGGAGAGGAGACAAGGATGTGGCAGTTTGTACTTGCGACATAAAGACAAGGAGAAGAGTCCACACAAGCTCCATAAACCCTTTCCCAAAGCCAACCAGGAATCCAGGAGTCCCAGTTCTCCCAGTCCCCTCCAGACAGATTGCAAGGACAGCCGCAAAAGCTGGGATTTAAGGGTTGTATCTCTGCAGGAGGGTCGACACTGGAGCCGGTCCCATTCCCTTAAATCTGCCATGGCAAACTGCCCAATCCCTGTCAAAATTCCCCCAAAAGGTCAGGTCAGTACAAACTGGTTGAAATCTTGCTGGGGAGAGAGTTCTCAGGCCTAAATCTCTTCTCATTGTCCATGGTTTTGAAAGTTCTCTTGCCGGGCAAGCAAACTCTTTCCAAAAGACATCTATTTGGACATCTCTTTCCAAGAGAAAATGGCCTCTGGAGTTGGTGGCATTTCCAGGGCTGACAGGGTCATTTTAATCCCAAAGAAATTTGGTGACACTTTCAGGGTAGAAGTCGCTTGCCTATCCTATTTCCATCCTGGCTGGGAATGGAAGAGAATCCAGTTTTAAATGAACTTCCTGCTCTGACATCCAGAGAATCCCAAAATCATTATGGTTGGAAAGGACCTCCAAGATCATGGAGTCCAACTTTTGACTCAACACTGAGTGCCATGTCCACTCTTTTCTTGGATATCTCCATGGATGGGGACTCCACCACATCCCCTTGCAGCCCGTTCCAATGCCTCAAAACCCTTTCCATGAAGAAATTCCTCTTGATGTCCAACCTGAACCTCCCCTGGCGTAGCTTGAGGCCATGTCCTCTTGTCCTGTCACTGGCTGACCCCCACCTGGCTCCACCGTCTTGTCAGGGAGCTGTGGAGAGCAGTAAGGTCCCCCCTGAGGCTCCTTTTCTCCAGATAAAGAGCAGCAGTGATGGATGAAGTCTCTGAACTAATGCAGAATCGTTTCCTCCCTCCTTTATCTCTCTTTGAAAGGAAAAAAAGGGGAAAAAAACCGAACAAAAAAGGAAGAAAAAAGGGAGGGGGATGAGAGCTTGTCAAGTTGTTGGATGTGACCCCCCCACCCATGTTCACCTTGGCAGATGGCAGATCATTGCTTAGCACTGCATGTTTGACATCCCACAGAAACAGTGAGGATGAGGTGGTGGATCCGGAGCCGTTGGCAGCTGCTCCAGTACCTGCACCGGGAGAGGGAGGTGTGGATTCCTTTCACACCTCCCCATGCACAAACACGCTTTTGGGAAGCAACTTGTGGCACATCTGTTTGTCCCCACCACCTCCTTTTTCTCTCCCGCAGTGACTCGTGGTGGTGGCTGGCGGGTTGGGGGGTGTTGCTCATCTTGTCACCAGCTCGTGTGACAGGTGAGGAAATGCAGAGTTGCGGAAGTGCCAAGGAGGTGCTCCGGGGCTTTCCTGCTTCAGCAAGGGGGGTTTGGTGGAGGGAAAGCAGAAAAACATCTGTTCCCGTCTCCACTTTGCAAAGAACGGGGAGATGAACAGGGAGGAAACAGTGGAAGATGAGAGTTTTTCTGCCCAGCAAACCAGGGAAGTTTCCCTTATCCAGGTTTTTCCAAGGGTTAAGGTTCACCCAAGCCTAGAGTGACCTCTCTGTGTCCTGTAAATATGTGGAATAAGGAATGACCCAAGGACTTCTTAGCTCAGGGATTTTGGGCATTCAGGTGCTGTGACTGGATGTGCTAGAGTTGAGATTCCAGGTGACCACTCTGGATGTGTGTCCTGTCCTTCCTTGGAGTTGGGATTCCATGGGCAAGGTCTCCTGCTGGACATTCTGATGGTGAGGCTCCTGCTAATTCCTTGTTTAATTCAGTGTTGTGAAGGGTGGACTGCTGGGAATGCTGGAAAAACACAGGCACAAGAAAGCCAGAAAATCCAGGAGGAAAATGACAAAATCCCGAGTCCATGGGCAGCTCCGTCCACCACACAAAACTGGAAGGACTTTCCTCATGTCGCCTGTTGCTGCAAGAAAATCTCAGGGATAAATCCTGCTGCTGGATTATAGGGAACATAACTGACGTCACCATGTTCTCTCCTCATCACTGCATCCATGAAGTTTCCAACTTCTTTAAGGACACAGCAGTCATAAAACATTAACTGCCTTGGATCAAGGATTACGGAAAAAGCTTGGCTCAAAGACCTCCATGAGAATTCCCAATCTCTGAACCACATCAGTCCCAAGCTGGAGACCTTTAAACTGGTTTCTCACCTGGGAATAAGCACGCAGCGATCTGGAGATTGTTTCTCCAACTCATTGCCCAACTTTTTACATTTTTGTGGGTTAAAACAATGCTTGGAAGTGAATCAAGAAGTGACTGGAAACTTACAGATCGGAAAGAAGGAAAAGGAAGCAACAAATGATCCTGGAAGTGTTCGAGGCCACGTTGGAAGGGACTTGGAGCAACCTGGTCTAGTGGAAGGTTCCCTGCCCATGGTAGGGGGTTGGAATGGGGTGATCTTTAAGTTCTCTTCCTACCCAAAATATTCCATGATTCCATGAAACAGCCCTAAAACATTGGTGATCATGGTCTTCAAACAGCTGGAAAATCAGTCAGTCTTCAAACGTCAAAGTTCCCTCTGGAATTATCCAGTTCAGAGGCTGGATCTGGCTGGTTAAGGATGATTCCTACTGACATCTGTGGTGTCCAATATCACGCAAGTCATCAGGAGATTTTCCAAGGATCCACCTGGGAGACATGAGTCCTTTGGGACTGGCAAGTCAACAAGGATAACTTGAGATATCTCCAAAGACACCTGTGCAGACAACTGGGTTGAGCTGCTGGAAATAAAAGGCAGGAAAGCCCAGCAGATCCAACGGGAATAGTGGGAATACCTTCTCTTGTCACTTTGGAGTAGGATCAGGACAGCACCAGAGCTTTGGTAGATTTGAACAAATCCACTGTGGTCGAAACTGTTCCCAGTCCAGGATGACAGGATGGAAACTGGTCCCCCAGGATGACAGGATGGAAACTGTTCCCCCAGGATGACACTCCTTAAATGTCCCAATCTCTGTGCCATGAGTCCATCCCGGCTCATTTTGAGGTGGGAACAAGGCACAGGACAGGATTTCATGGCTGATATTCCAATCCATCTCAATAGCCCAGCAGGTGAGGAAGAAGATAAGGGAGGGGTTTGCAAACCACTTTGAGTTTCTCCTTTGTTTGTGTGTGGCATCAGGAAAATTCCCTTTTGACATCAGGAAATTCCCTCTTTCTGCCCATGATTGTAATATTTCAGAGCCCTTTGCTGCATCCTGCCTTCAAACCGTTGGCACTTCCAAGAGCCTTTGGTTTAGCAAAAAATCACCAGGACACAAAGGTGTCCAGAAGCAATCCTGAAGTGCTGCTTCCTGGGAGAACATCATGGAGAGGGCAGAAGGATATGGATAGTGCTGGAAAGAGGGAATGTGTTTCATAGCTGCTAGGCTGTGCCTTCTACCTCTCCAACTGTGGCTCTGGCTGCCACCACTGCTGGTCCTGATGCTCGGTGGCACTGCTGGCCAGGATCTGCTGGGAGGTCACCGTGAGAAGGAGCCGAGGTCACTGAGCCATGCTCGACTCCTGGAGCAGCTGTCAGTGTTATTTGGTTTGGCAGCCTCTTCTTCTCCCAGCCGGAAAAACTGAAACCTAACCCCTCAATGCACGCTTTGTTTTGGAATTAGCTGCTGGAAGTGGTGGTTCCTGGGGCCGGTGTGGGATATAAGCTGCTGTCCATCAGGATGATGGGGCAGGGTGACAGCTTGTCTCTCTCACTGGCACAGGTTGGAAAGGGCTGGAATGCTGTTTCCAAGTGCTTTGCTGCATGGGAGAGAAAGGATGTGTGGTCTCCAGAGGTTTGGAGGAGATGCAGAATGATGCAGGCTCTCTGCAGTGGCCCTGGTTTTCCTTTTGGATGGTTTATTCCACAGGCTTTTTCAGGGATGAATTGGGATTGGGCAGAGCCGGTGCAGCAGGATGTGGCCATCTGCAATCCATGATCTAATGGGGCTGGATGGGGCTTGGAGCAACCTGGGATACTTGAAGGTGTCCCTGTCCATGGCAGGGATTGGAACAAGATGATCTTTCAGGTCCCTTCCAACCCAAAGCATTCCATGATTCTATGTAAAAAACGTATCTTTGTTGTGTAAATCATTGTAAATTATGTTCTTCTGGAGCCCTCTGGAATCCAGACCACGGATAACAGATAATCCCACGGGAGAGCTTTGAAATCATCCACCCCAATACTCCACGTGGGTCAGTTTTACTGGAGCCTTCACACACGAGGTTTTTTCCAAGTGCCAGTGGCACAGGATGAGTCCTGTTTCCCCAAGTGCCTCCCAAGATTCCATGAAAAGCGAGCACGTCTAAAATCCCTGTGTAGTAACCATGTCCGATGCCTAGATAACGCTTCCAGGATCCCCTGAAATCCCTGTAATTTCTCTTACTCTCGAGATGGAACATCCATGGATTGAGGTCCCTGTTTGAATGAGAGTCACTGAGAAGTATTGAACAGCAAGCAGCACAGTTCCCAAATATTCCAATGGCTTTCCACAAATGGAACATTTTTTTTATGTGAAATGGAGAGCTGTCAGAGATTTAAGAGCCCATTCATCTGTTCCTTCTCTTGTCCACAAGTATTTGGAGGATCTGTTGCTTTATTCTGACTTCATTTTCCAGAAGTTTCACAGAGTCCTAGAGGGGTTTGGGTTGGGAAGGATCTCCAAGACCATCCAGTTCCAAACCCCCTGCCATGGGCAGGGACACCTTCCACTATCCCAGGTTGCTCCAAGCTCCATCCAGCCTGGCCTTGGACACTTCCAGGGATGGAACAGCCACAGCATCTCCTGGCAACCTGTGCCAGGGTCTCACCATTCACACAGGGGACAATTTCTTCCCAATATCCAATTTAAACCTTCCCTCTGTCAATTTAAAGCCATTCCCCTTTATTCTGTCACTCCACCCTTTGTCCCAAGTCCCTTTCCAGCTCTCCTGGAGCCCCTTTAGGCTCTGGAAAGGGCTCTGAGGTCTCCTTGGAGCCTTCTTTTCTCCAGGCTGGATGATCCCAGCTCTCCCAGCCTGGCTCCAGCCCTGTTTCATTTAAATGGTTTTAATTTATCCTCCAGTCAGGCACTTTATTTAAACTTCTCTTCTGCCTTCCCCACCGTGGTCAGAAGCAGAGCTATAAAGTTGAGATAGGATCTACCTGGGACTTGTCAAACACTTGTTCAGGCAGCAATGGGAAACTCCTAGTACATTTGTTGGATTAAAAGGAATATGAGTCCCAGGAGAGCTTTTCCTACTAAATTTTGCAGTTCACTAAACAGTCAATTTCCTCTGTGCACCTTCCCTGAATTCCATGGAGCAGGGGCTTGATTCTCCTGTGTTATGTCGTGATTTCTCCAACCTATTGGATCCTTTTCCCTGTGCAGCAGCTGTTGCTGATGGTTGGATATCAGGGCAGGGATATGGATGGCAGCAGGATGTGCTATCCCTGTACCTCTTCCCATAATCCTTATTTCTTGGTCATGCTTAGTTAGAGCCTCCCAGCATGTGAGTTTGGACAGCTGCTCCCTGCATGGCTCAGCCCTTCACCCCAATGGCCCAAGGAATTCCTGGGAAATTGCAGGAATCAAGAATTCCTTATTATTTGGGCTTTTTTTTTCCTGAATACCAGTTTCAAGTAACTTTTGCTTCCAATATGACATTCCCAGGGAATGTCTCTCCATGGCCTGCAGTCAAGGGATCTTCATTCTCTGCCAGTGAGTGAAATTCCTGTCCCTTCAAGGAAAATGTCCCTCAGGGGTGGTGAAGCCCTGGAAGAGGTTTCCCGGACAAGCTGTGGATGTCCCATCCCTGGAAGTGTTCAAGGCCAGGTTGGATGGGGCTTGGAGACCCCTGGGATAGTGGAAGGTGTCCCTGCCCGTGGCCGAAGTTTGGAACAAGATCATCTTTAAGTCCCCTTCCAGCCCAAATCATCCCATGATTCCATGATTCCATGATACTTCAAATTCATTGGCACTGGAGATAAAGATAATTCCTGCAGGGAGTTTAAGATGAATCCTTTGTGTGAGATGAATCATTCCCTAAAACTGCTTCTGTCATTGCCCTGACTCTGTGGAGAGCATATGGAGAGGGATTGAGCTGGATTCATCCACTCAACCAAGAAATCCATGCCCAGATCTTTTCCATGCTGCCTGATTTCAGCCAAGACCTGATTCCTTCACCTTGGGAGAAAGGGCTGTCTGCATTGTTACATCATTCCCAGCCAAAGAATATTCCAGGGATATTGAAATCCTCCTGTGATGCTGCCAGAAATCCGTGGACATGCTCTCCTTAGTGTGTCCTCAGTGGTTGGACTGGACAACGTCCTTCCTTGGAAAGAACCTCGGCTTTCATGCTGGATTTTGCTTCTGCTCTCCTCACCTCACCTCACCTCTCCATCATCTTTCCTGTTCCCACCCTGATCATCCACAAATTTCACCAGTGACCTCATTCCTTTCTTCTGCCTCTCCAGGTCCTGAGTGAGACCACGGGGATGTTGCAGATGTCACCATCAGCGGCTGTAGCTTGTGATCCCTTCATCCTGCTGCTTCCTTCCTATTCCAGGCTGGCAAGGGATGCTCTGCTGGCTCTGCCCCGAGTCCTGCGTCATCTTGGAGTTCCTCATGTGGTGCAGGGAATGTAGCTTGGTGGCTTTGCCAAGATGGTTGAGGATTAGGGACAATCCAGCTCGATGGTGCCACCAGTTTTGAGCAGCCAGAACTACCTCAGGACGAGTTTCTCTCCTCTTGCTGTTTACTTCCCCAAAAAGCCCTGTTGCTATAAGCTGAGGAAGGCTTCCAAACATCTGGATCTTCTCAGTTATTTCACTGATTTCCTAAGGAGGCTTTTCCCAAGCTGTATAATCCCCTCTTCTCCAAATGAAGTGGGAGGGATGGGAGGAATACAGAGCTGTGAGTGACTGGTTTTGGGACATCAGGATAGATCTTGATTGTAACCTGAGTGGGATCTGCCCAGCTGGGGGTTAGTCAGGGTCATGGAATAATTTAGGATAGAAGAGAGTGGTGGCATTTCCATTTCAACCCCTTGAATGGCCAACCTCAACATTAGACCAGGCTTAGCTCCTCGAGGCCTTGTTGAGCTGAGGATGGAGATTCCACAGCCTTTCCCAGGGTCTGCCCACCCTCATGTTTGGAATTTTCCCTTGGTGCCCCCTGTGATTGTCCCCACTTTTCCTTTGCTGTGGAACTTGGAGAAGAACCTGACTTCCTCCTCTCCATGAACATCTCCTGTGAAAAAGGTGGAAAAAAGGTGTTCCTTAACTTCCCTCTTTCCAGCTCATCTTAGTCACTTCATACACTTTATTCCCCAACCCATCTTGGTGTCCTCCCAAAACCCATCTTGGTGTCCCTCACCGGACTTGCTCTATTTTGTCACTGGGGCCCTGAAGCTGAGCTCATTACTCCAGATTTGTCCTCCCAAGTGTCACATCCAGGGGACAAATCCCTCCCTTTCCCTTGCAAATAAAACCTGGGATGCAGTTGGCCGAGAGGGATGGAGCTGAAGGAGGCAATTGATCCAAGCTGGATCCTTATCGTGTGCTCCAAAGGATATCCACAGCCTGGGGCATCACCTTGGTAACATCTGGAATGAGAAGCCATGGAAACAGGTGGGGAATGGAGGATTTCATTGTGGGGAATGCCCTCGGGGATTTTTGGGATCATGGAGAAGGTCGTTGTCATATCCATCATGTCATTTAGGGACTGGAAAGGAGCTGCATTCCCAAGTTCTGTTCAGCTGGTGCTTCTGAAGAACTCAATTATTGGGCAATGCTCTGGCAGCCTCATCTTCAAGACCAGAAGAGGACGGAATATTAACATCACCTTTCCTAACTTGAGGAAAACCCCTTTTGGGATGTGATGGAAAATCCAGAGGTAAAGCACTAGTTAACATAACCTGTTTTTCCGTTTGAGTTTTGGGTTGGTTTTTTTTTGTTTGTTTTCTTTTGTTTTGTTGTTTTTTTTTTTTTTTACTTTTCATTTGTTTGTGTTTTATTTTTATTTTGTTTTGGTTTTTTTTTAATTCTTATTTTTTTATCAAGAGTATGAACAGCTCCTGTGTCCTGGCAAATGGATAATCCTGGGACAATCACCTCTATTATAAGAACTGGATTCAGAAGATGTCAAGCTGGTGCTGCAAGGATGGAGACAAGAGGGACATTTAGACTCCCTAAACTGGATATTTCCCCATGGATCTCTTTTAACCTAATTGTGGGGATCTCCTCCTCAAAGGAGAGGAGAGACCTGTGCTCACCATAGCCCAGGCCAGTGTCACACAAACATATCCAGGGATATTGCAAAGGAAAAAGGGTCAAGGACGTGGCTCCTGCTGAGGGACATGAGCAGGGACAACCTCTGGGTTTGCAGGTAAAAATCTGGCACCTGCTGATGGCTCGTGGCTGGATATGGGCACCTTTCCCTCCTTTAGAGCAGGACATGGATAAATCCAGGACCTTGCACCGTCCGGCACTGTGCACCATGCTGGAGAAACTCCTCGAGGTGTGTTAGATCCCAGTCTTCTCTCTTCCCTGCTGATATTCCTGCACTGCAGCCCTGCCTGAAGGTGAGGACTTGGATGTCCTTATCTTTGAGCTTTTAGACTGGGGGAGGGGGATAACAGCTTATTCCCAAGAAAATCTTGCTGTTTTGACCTCTGCACCTTCCAGCCCATCTCCTGTCCCCAAATTTCCTTGGTCATCCCTGCTGGTGGAGACAGGGAATCACTTTTATACCAAAGTCTCCTTAGCTCAGTCCCGTTCTCGCACCTCACCCCCAAGAATCTGCTCCAGCTCCCGTGGCCTTTTCCTTTTAATCTTCCTGCCTTCTTCCCATCTTGGAGCAGTTGCCAATTAAGAGCAAACCATTTGATCATGACATAATCCCAATGCCAGCAGGCAGAGCTGTTGGAGCACGGAAAGGGAGGGAAAAAAAGGAGAGAGAGAGTGGGGAATAATAATAAAAATAATAATAATATAGAGGAGGGGAAGAGAATAAAAAGCAGCCTCTTCTTCCAGCTCTCCGCTCACAAGGTAAAGAATCAAAAAGTCATTTGATGCATAATTGATTGCTTTGGAGTGACTCACAAATTGCTCAGGAGCCTTGATTCTCGGGATAATCAGCACATGGAAAACACAGGGACGTTTTGACCGCGGGGTTGTGGAGAGGGGGGGGTCTGGGGAGGAGGGAAAAATAAACACAAAAAGAGCACAGCAGCACCGGAGCGAGTCCCAAATATTTTAATGAGTGCCAAGAACAAGGGATTTCAGAAGCTCGAGCTCAGGACAAAACAATAAATTAACAAACAAAAAACGGGAACAAAACAGAAAGGGGCTTTTTAGTTTTTCTTTTTCCTTTTTTTTCCCCTGACAGAAAAGCACAAAAGTGCTGAGCTGGCGGGGCTGGGGCTGCAGGTCGCTCTCCCCCTCCCTGTTTCTCTGGAATGTGGGGATGGAAAGGAGAGGGATGCAGCCTTGAGGCTTTGTGTGTGCATTCCCTCACCCTGCCTGTCCCATCCCGGGTCATCCCATCTCCCGGAATACTCCAACAGAATCTCTGGCTCATTGTAAATTTCTCTGTGACTGGAAAACAGAGGTGTTGGGACACTTGGATTTCATAATCCTGGTGATTTACCTCCAGAAAAAGAAGGGAAGAGAAGGATTGGACTTCCATTGATCTCCTGACTCAGTCCTTTTCCAGGACGGAGTTTTACTGACCCAGAGTTCCCAGACCTTTTGGAAGCTGGGAAATGACTACAGCAGCACCACAGTCCAAATGGGATTGAAAACCCTCCGAAAGACTACCTGGCCCTAAGAGCCTTGCACAACCCATATGTGGGATTTTGGAAGCTGCTCCTTCTTCCAGCATCATCCGATCCCTGTTGTCCGCTCCCTGTGGATGTTGTGATCGCCTTTCCTCGGGTCTGACCACACCTTTCTTCTCCAGCCTTTCTTGATTTTCTGATGCAAGGGATGAATCCCTGGGGGTGTTGTTGCTGTGTAGTTCAGGCTCAGATATTGTCATCCTGAAATATCCAGCGGAGCACCTTCCCAGGGTTGCTGGACAGAGAAATTTGCACAAGTAAGTCGTCCCAAAACATCGAATCATTCCTCAGTTTACTTTTCCTTCCCTGTCCTGGCCCCAGCCTTTGGAAACAGACACACCTCAGCTCTGTTTTCCCCAAAATTAACTCATGGGATGCCTGAATGCACTAAGGAGTTTGGAATTCTTTAGGGAGAAAACCTGTTTCCCAGTGTGACTGGAGAGGGCTGGAATCCCTGCAGGAACTGGTGGGGTGAATCCATCTCTGACACAAGGATAAGTGCCTTTTCCTGCTTCCTTGCAGTCTCTCATGTTGGGAGGCAACTGCTGGATGCCATTAGCCCAGCTGGAGACTGGATTTCAGCTTCTGCTCAGAGCTCTAAATGTGCTGGAAATGTTGGGAAGGGGCTTTTCCATGGATTTTGGGGCTTGCTCGGTGCCTCTGCCTACCACATCCTCAGGGTTCCTGACCTGGAGTCTCACCCCAGGCCATTGCAGTCCTGGAATGTGCTCCAGGCTCCTGAGCAGCTCAGGGGGATTTTGGGGTGGGAAATAAGGCTGTGAGGTAGATGTTCATCCCAGATTTTTTCCTCTTGAAATCCATGGGATGAGGTGAAGCAGATCCTTCGAGTCAGGCAGGGAATGTGAGTGCTCCCAGTGGAGAGTTCAGATGTGTTTGTGGGAGAGCCTGGCTGAGTTCAATAGCGACCAAATCCTGGAATAGAAGAAATGACGTTGGGAGAGAGACTGCCCTTCCCTTCCCTTCCCTTCCCTTCCTTCCCTTCCCTTCCCTTCCCTTCCCTTCCCTTCCCTTCCCTTCCCTTCCCTTCCCTTCCCTTCCCTTCCCTTCCCTTCCCTTCCCTTCCCTTCCCTTCCCTTCCCTTCCCTTCCCTTCCCTTCCTTCCCTTCCCTTCCCTTCCCTTCCCTTCCCTTCCCTTCCCTTCCCTTCCCTTCCCTTCCCTTCCCTTCCCTTCCCTTCCCTTCCCTTCCCTTCCCTTCCCTTCCCTTCCCTTCCCTTCCCTTCCCTTCCCTTCCCTTCCCTTCCCTTCCCTTCCCTTCCCTTCCCTTCCCTTCCCTTCCCTTCCCTTCCCTTCCCTTCTTTTCCTTTTAATGGTGGGGTTTTCCATCTCCTTCCCACACCACCTCATCTCCACCAGGCACCAGGGAATGGGAATCATTGGTGGATGGAAGCTCCCAGGAAAAGATTAAACTAAAGTAACTTGGGTGGGTCCCTCCATCCCCCCAACCTCTGCACCCCATGGACGGCCCAGTGACACGAGAAGGACGAAAGTGACCTTGGAAGTGGCCAGTGGGTGACAGAAGTTGCCCAGAGAAGCTGCGGCTTCCCCTGGATCCCTGGAAATGTTCAAGGCCGGGTTGGATGGAGCTTGGAGCAACCTGGTGTAGTGGAAGGTGTTCCTGCCCACGGCAGGGGGTTTGGAATGAGATGAGCTTTAAGGTCCTTTCCAACCCAAACCGTTCTGGGATTCCATGATCTTTCCAGCCCCAAATCCTGTCTTATTCCTCTCTGAGGCCTCAATTGGCTTTGAAGCCAATCCCTGGAATCACCCATGGTAATGCTGGGTGAACATCAGCCATGGGAAGAAACTTTGCTGTTGGTCATCCCAAAAAATCCCCTCCCGGCAGCAGGGGTGAGGAAAGGTGATGGGATTGTGGCTCTCCATCACCCTGGGACACCCTGGGACACCCAGAGGACAAACCTCACCTTCAGAGTTGGTGACAGAACCACCCTTTCCTGCTCTAACCAGAAAACCACGATGCCTCCCTATGGATGGGTGATGCCTGTTGGGAAGGGGGATGACACATCCTTGGCATTCCCACATAAATCCATCCATCCTGGCTGGAATAAACTGGTTTAACCCATACCACGCTTGGCACACCAGTTGCACACCAAGCTTGGAAGGTCTTGCCCAAAGCACCATCCCAGTGTGGAAACCTGCACCCCTCCACCACACGGAGCTTCCCGATGCCGCTGCCAGATTCCAGCGGCAAGAGCTCGTTAATATTCCGACAGCTCCAATGTCGCTCTCTAAACGAAGGCTGCTCTTAAAGAGGGGTTTTTATTTAATTGGGCCCTGACTCCGCCGCATGTGGCCTTGTCAAGCACCTTGGCGGCTCTTCTCAGAAAAAAGGAAAAATTGGGAAAAGTGAAGGGGGCAGGGGAGGAAGGGAAAGGGAAAGGCTGGAAGGAAGCGACCCCGAGCCCGGCTTTGAAAGGGAAGCAAAGAGAAGGAACCTGTCAGTGGGATCAAGCTGGCGGTGGCCGTGAAAAGCCTGGCAGCTCCTGCTCCGTGAAGGTGGGGAGGGGAAGCGGTGGGAATCCACGGGGCGATCCGTAAGGAGATGAAGGCGGAATGACAGCCCCTGAGGCTGGCAGGGTTTGAAAGGAGAACACACAGGAGCCAAAACCTGCGGAGAGACACTTGCAACTTCTCACTTATTCCCTTTGACAAGACAATGGAGTTTTCTTTCCGTCTCCCCCCGGTCCCCCCCTTCCTTGTTTTTTAAAGTGGGTCCCATAGGGAGAAGCAGAGAGTTCTCAAAGGATGAAACAACTGGAGTGATGGAGAGGGGAGGAGGGAAAAAGGGAAGGAAGGAGGGAGCAGCAGAGCTCATTTCCACACGGAACTCTGCTTTACCTGGGAGGAGAAGGAAGGATTGAGCCAAGAGGGGCATTTCTCTCCCCTTGGATTCCCAGGATTCCCACTCAAAAGAGGGGATCACAGACTGGGGAGGGGGACACTGATGTAGGATGAAGCCAGAGACCTGATTCCATAGTGATGGGAAGTTTCCCTGATTCCTCTGTGAGCTGGGAGGAGGGATGATGGCAGGTGGAGGAAGGGGAGCAGAGCAAAGGGACTGAGTCCTTTTCTAAGTTGGTTCTGTTCCCACTGGTACCAGGGAAGGGAGGTTGGATTTCTGTGCTTGACAGAATTCCCAGGGAAAATGGGGATCAGGGTGCTTGGCAAAGCCACCTTCTCCCTCCCAGTCTTCAGGCTGTGAAACTGGGAAGACTGGGAAAATGCCAGTAAGGACTGTTGGTCTGTGTCCCCTCTGTCCAAGCCCTGCAGGGACACGAGGTGTGGCCAGCCCAGGGTGAATCCCAGCTCCAAGGCTACTCCAGGATTTAATTACACTCTGGAGAAACCCTCTGTCCCTCCCTTCATCTTGCTCCTAAGTTTTCCAGGTGAGATTCCCCACAGGAGAGCTTTAAATGAACCTAATAAACAAAATAACTTTGGGGGGAAGTTTTTTCCTGAGTGTCTCTGCCTTAACCTCATCCCTGTCTGTCAGAGATGGTGGGAGGGAAGGATGGGACAGACCTGGGCCAAAATGGGATCAGGATGCTGCAGTCTTGGATAAATCCAGGAAAAAAATTTTTGGAAGCTCTTCACTGTCCCACATGTAAAAGAAATTTTGGCTTTCCCAGAAGGGAAACAGGATGGGCCCAGAGCTTGGCAAAAGATTCTGGGAAGGACAAGGAGCTGTTTTCCAGGTAGTTAATTACAACTTGTCTTGTGCTCAGGTTGTTTCCAAGGAGAAGGGACCCCTCAGCCTCTCTGGGATCCTGCCAACAGGGAGAAAAATTCCTCCTATCAGCCATGACTTCCCATATTCCTGATTCTCCCTGTTGTCCTCCTGCTGTGACACTTCAAGACGAGTCTGCCTCTCTCTCCCCTACTCTCTCCCACCAAGGATTAAATGACTGACACCAAAAATTTGGGAAGTATCAACCAAAGAGCCGGGAATGGCCGCATGGTCACATTCCTGAATCCTGAACTCTCACCATTTATCCCTCTGCATAACCATCAAGCAGGAACCACCATCAACCTTCTCATCATTTCCAAGCGCTGGGTGAACGAGATCAACACCATTACCCCCATTTTAGGGGGATAGGCAATGAAGACATGGAAAAATGAGTCATTGGAAAAGGAGAATCCAGGGTGGGACATTCCTCTTTTACCTTCAGGGACCTGTGGATGAGCTGTATCCCCACCATCCTTTGTGGTCAGTGGGGTTTATCATGGAATTGGGTTGAAAGAGATCTTAAGGATCTTAAGGATCACTCAGTTCCAACTTCCCTGCTATGGGCAGGGACACCTTCCACTATCCCAGGTTGCTCCAAGCCCCATCCAAGCTGGCCTTGAGCACTTCCAGGGATCCACGGGCAGCCACAGCTTCCCTGGACAGCCTATGCCAGGGCCTCACCACTCTCACAGGGAGGAATTTCTTCTGCAAATTGAACCCAAATTTCCCCACTTTCAGTTTGAAGCCATTCACCCCTATCCTGTCACTCCAGGCTCCTGAAAATTGTCTCTTACCATCTTCCTTGGCTCCCTCAGGTACTGGAAAGCCACAATCACATCACTCCAATCACATCACTCCAAGCTTTCTCTTCTCCAGGCTGAAAAATCCCAGTTCTCCCAGCCTTCCCTCACAGCAGAGCTGCTCCATCCCTCTGATCACCTTGGTGCCTCCTCTGGACTCGTTCTGACAGGTCCACATCCTTCCTGTGCTGGGAATCCCAGAGCTGGAGGCAGCTCTGCAGGTGGGATCTCACCTGAGTGAGGTAGAGGGGCAGAATTCCCTCCTTTAATCCTGGACTGAAATCCATCTCCCTTCCCTGAGGAAGTAAAAGCGTTTGGAAAATTAGGGGCTTTATCAGGCATTGCTACTCCAGAGTGACATCCAGGAAGGGAATGGCCAAGGTGGTCGCTGGAATGTTCTGCTTCATCTCTCTTTGAGGTATGAGAGAATGTGGGGTCAAATATGGGATCCACCACAGTATTCCTATGGTGGGACATCTTCCAGCACCTCCTGCTTGTCCTGGTCTGTCCAGACCCTCCCAAAAGAGACCTGGTTGCTAATACCAGGTCCTGCTCCCTGGGGCCTTCGTGGATCCTTTGCTGGTGGCATCTGAATGTCACCTGGCCCAAGGCCAGTGTGCCCTGGATCCCGTGTGCAGGAGCTGCTGGAGATAGGACTGGAAAAGCTCCTTCTCTTTCCCAATGGGAATGGCACGAGAGGTGGGGCAGTTGATGGCATGTAGGGAAGATTTGTCTGAACTAGGTCCCCTTTAAGACCCCAAAATTCCTTTTCTGGGCTTCTTAGGAAGCAAAAAGAGACTCAAAGGTGCCTGGCTCAGGTGAAGATGCCACAGAAACAGCATTCACATGGTGGGTGTGAGAAGAACCCTGTGAAAAATGGGATTTTTTGTGCTTCTGTTTCTTTGGCGGCTCTGGGAAGGACATGTCCTCTGCCCTAAAGCGTTCCCAAGCGCTGCTTTTCCATCACCCTGAGATCTGACCTATTTTTTATTCCTTTTTTATCTCTCAGAGCAGAGATTGAACACCTGGAACCTGATGCAGGTGCTGACCCTACAACTGGAGCTGCCAGGCTCTGCCAACAGGTATGGAAAGGGGAATAGAGGGAAGGATATTCCCCTAGGACAAGTGACATTCCAGCCATCACCACGGCCCCACCTGCAGCTGGGAGGGTGCCCTGGAGACTCTCCCTGGAGAGCATCTCAGCCATCCCACCACTGGGGACCATCAGCTGGGTCACTTTGTGTGTTGATGTCGTTGTGGCACATCCCGCTGTCCGCTGAGTGGGAAAGGCGGATGTGCAATCCCTTGGGAGAACCATCCGAGGCAGGGAGCACAATCAGGCTGGCCAGAGGACGGGGGTCACAAAGAATCCCACCTCCCAAATTCTCCCAATTCTCCTTGGCTGAGCATGCCCAGGACTATGGGAATCATCCCTCATCCCAACCCTCACCTTTATTTTCTCTCCCTGCTTTCAGCCTCCCTCCCTCTCTCTTTGTCTTTCCTTTCTCTCCACCCCTCCTCGCTTTGCCACTCCTATTTCTCCCTTTTTCCTCCCTTTTTCCTGCCCTGCTCCGGCAGGCTTGGAATTCACATGGATCACACCCAGCTCACACATTCCCGGCGCTTTGTACCGGCTTTGGCCTCCGCATTTCCATCGGCAGCGGCTTAATGGGTGCTTAGCGAGGAACTTTTTGTATTATTTTCCCTGTGTGAATTACCTGGCCCGCAGCATCACCGCGGAAGATTGGAAATGCTGGAAATGCTCCTGCCATGGACCTTTACACGGCACATTTTAGGATCCCTGCTGTGTTTTCTTTCCAAGAAGAAGAAAGACCTGTCAGCATTAAGCAAATCAGCCGCACGTCTCGCGCCCTGAGCTGTGTCACACATGAATATCTGAGGGCTTTTTTCCCCCCTCCACCTTCTCTTTCCCTTCTCCCCTCTCCTTTCCCGTTCCCATCCTCTTGGTTTTTAACGAAAGAAAAGTTTAATGCGCTCACAAAGGAAGGAGAGGCAGAAATATCCATAAAACTCCAATTTAAACCCCTTTAACCCGTTCCTTTGCTTTTCCTTTCAACCTGAGAGCAAACCCTTTTTTCTTCCTAATAGGAAGAAGGTTTGAATTTCTCGAGCAGCTGGAGGGGGAGAAAGAGGAGGAGGAGGAGGAATGTGGAGGGGAAGGAAGAGTTTCTGCATGAGGGTTTCAGGAATGGAAAAACAGGGATGAAGCAGGACAAGATTTTCCTTTCACTGTCTTGTCTTGCCTGCGCTGGCTGCAAATTCAGTGTCCAGTTGCCCCCAAACAAGGAAGATGTGGATAAATAAAACACCAAAGTATTAAAAATAGTGGAGATTTTAAATCTCCTTATCTTAGGAATAAATTTAGGGCCAAAATTAGGACGTTCCATAGAAAAAGATGGTCAGAAACTGCTAAAACTCAGGAGTGGGTGACACCAGACACCCAAAAAGGCCCCTGACCAGGACACCTCATTGAAAGTGATGTAGTTGAGTTATGGGGTCACTAGAGCTGCAAAATTTGTCCCCAGAAGGATTCAGGAGTTGGTGTTCCCATCCTGTCCCGAGCCTAGGGATCCATGTCTGCATGGGGATTTGTGCCACGAGTGGAATTCCTGATGGAGATTTCTTTTATCCCTTTCACCAGCCCTTCCCCACTCAACCTCCCAATTAGTAGGGAAGAGCAAATCCGAAAGTGCAGACTCATTCCAGCCAGGAAAGGACTGGCAACACCCAAATATCCACACGTAAATGAACACACACTTCCTTGTCCGGATTTTCATTGGAAAGAGCAGGTGTGGATGAGAATCTCCAAATCCTTGTCTTTTGGAGGAGGAAAAGTAGGAATGGGTTCAGCTCCTTTTCACTTCACAAAGCTTTTTCTGAGCCAAAAAATTGCTGGGAATGAGTTGGGGAGGATGTGGGAGAGGAGAGAAGGAATCAAATGTGTCTCCTCATGGAATCTGAATGAAAATTGGGGAAATCAGGGAAAATCAGCCCCATCACAAACTCCACGGTACCTCGGACCTGGATGAGGCTGGGAGCTGAAGGAACATCTGATCAGGCCTGAAAAACAGGAGAATCCATGTGAATCAGCACCAGGGAATTTTCACTTCCAGACTCTGGGATTTCCCATCTGAGTAATTTATCTTCCTTGCCCATTAATGCTTAATTGATCCATGGCTCTAACTGACTGCATGGGAGACACACCGTGCAGAAAGAGCCAGAAACAAAAGCAGGATCCAAGGAAATTCGGGAGCTTCCTGGATGTGCTGAAGGGAGCTCATGTGTGGGGAAGCCGGGATGGTTTCTGGGCCTCGGGAATTTCCATCCATTGCTGTAACAAGAGCTCTGTGCTTTCATCTCCCTGGTCCTTGTGGTGAACCCCAAGCTAGACTTGTCCCTTAATCCTGAATGACCTTGAATTCCTTATTCCTTTTATGGCTCCTGAGTTTCCTTCAACCCCACAAAGCTTGCATCACGTGGTCTCTCCCAGTTTCTTGGGATAGATCCTTCTGGGGATCCTTGGGGTCCTCCCAAAGTGGTGGCCAAGAAGGTCAATGGCCCCTGGCTTGTATCTGGCACAGGGTGGCAACAAGACCAGGGCAGGGATTGTCCCCCTGTGCTGTCACTGCTGAGGCCACACCTCAAATCCTGGGATCACTTTTGGGCTTCTCAGGAGAAAAAAAATCATTGAGGAGCTGGAGCATGTCTAGGGAAAGCAATGGAGCTGGGGAAGAGTCTGGAGCACCAGGAGAGGCTGAGGGAGCTGAAGGGGCTCAGCCAGGCAAAAAGGAGGCTCAGGGGGGACCTTCTGGCTCTCCACAACTCCCTGATGGGAGGTGGAGCCAGGGAAGGTTGGGCTCAGCTCCCAGGGAATGTGGGATAGGATGACAGGAAATGGCCTCAAGTTATGCCAGGGGAGGTTTAGTTTGGATATCAGGAAAAAATTCTTCATGGAAAGGGTTGTCCAGCCCTGGCACATCTTCCCAGGGCAGTGTGTGGGTGTGGCACTTGGGGACATGGTTTGGTGGTGGCCTTGGCAGTGCTGGCAAACAGTTGGACTTCACGATCTTCACGATCTTTTCAAATGGAAATGGTTCTGTGATTCCATGGCTATTGGGAATGGCATCTTGTCCTGTGATTTATGCAGAACTATCCTTAAGAACATTTGGGAAGCAGCTCATGGGCTGCTCCATGACATCCCAGGGGCTGCACTGATGATGGAGCAGCGATTGGATCCCAGTCCTGAGCCCATTCCCTGCCACTGCCTGAATCCTGACACAGCCCAGTGCCTCAGGAAGTTTGGTGAAATTATTTTCCAGTGTGAGAGCCTGAAACCTTCCCACAGCCTTGCATGGAGCCAAGTGAATGCATTGCGCATCCCGTCGCAATTCCCTGCACGGCTGGGGCTGCCTCATGCAATCCCAGCTTCCCACTGTGCCCTTCCCGACTCCCGGGGACTTCCTGCCTCTTGGTTCTGGCTCATCCACACTCCAGTTCATTCCGGCTGCCTCCAGCTCTCAGCACATCCATCTGCCCCCGCTGACTTCATCCCTCCAGTGCCTGGGACATGTGCCAGGGCACAGGAATTGCGCATCCCACCTTCCCCAGGGTGTACTTCTTGGAATTGCTGAGCTGAGCAGAACCACACGGAGCTCTCAATCTTTTCCCCTCACCCCCAAATTTAGGGGAGATGAGGGGAAATGCTGGCAGAGCTGTGCTGCCATGGAGTTATCCCGGAGCTTGTGCTGCCTCCCTGCATCCCAGGATGCTGAGAGCTGGGATTTGTGCTGTGCTGTGGAGATGGTGGAATGATTTAGGGATGCGACGCTGCCTTTGGATGCAACAGGTCCAGACGGATGCTGTGATGAGCCCTGCGGCAGAACAGAATCCTCTAAACCAGCAGACGAGCTCATTAATTATTAATTGCATTGCACACTTCATTCATCAGCTTGTTCCGAGGGCAGCAGCACAGCTCCGGAGTGGGAATGGCATCCCGGCTCCCTTGAGGAAGGAGCAGAGGGCTTGGGATAGAATTAGGATGGGACAACTTGTTGGAAGCCCTGGATTGTCACCCCAGGCACAGAAACATCATGCTATGTGGTTCACATCCCATCCAAAAGGATTCTCTGTGGATTTCTCATGCCTGGAAGTGTCCAAAGTCAGGTTGGATGGGGCTTGGAGCAACCTGGGATAGTGGAAAGTGTCCCTGCCCATGGCAGGGGTTGGAATGGGATGATCTTTAGGGTGTCTTCCAACCCAAACCATTCCATGATTCCATGGTTTTCTGCTGTCTCTCACTCATGTTTGGCTGCTGATGGGGGGGGGGGGGGGGGGGGGGTGCGAAACCAAGCACTGGAACAGCCAAATCCCAGTGGAGACAGATATTTGGAAAACCAGTTGCCATCTGACTCCATTTTCCTTGGGAATACAGGTGGCAAGAAGATCGGATTTGGGGCTAATGACCACTTCAGGTATTTCTCATTTCTCTATTAAAACATTCCCAGTTCCTGTTTCGAAGGCTGATGGACAAGAAATGGATATTTTGCACTGTCTAATCCTTTTACCCTGTAAAACAGGGACACCCTGGAATTTCCCAATTTGGATGGAGCTGGAGTCTCTCTTATGGAAGTTACGGCTGGATTTCCATGGCAAAACCACCCTGAAGCACCACAGATCCCCAACATCCTAATGGAGAGGAAACACATCCCAAAACCCACAAAAATGTGTGGGAAACAAACCAAACCTCAGAGCATCTCCCAAGGGGAGTGGAGAGGAAAGGTGGGAGCAGGGAGAGTTGGGAGGGAGGGAGGATGACATGGGTGAGCTCTGCATTTCCGAGCGCTTTCCAGGAAGGGCTTTAATGCATTGGAAAGTGGAAGGTTTCCCATCTGATTCTTGTCACAGGCAGCGGGACTAATCGGAGAGATGCCATTTCCAGGGGGAAGGAAAAACCCCAGGAATGGACAAATCGCTTTGCTCAGAGGGGCTGCTGCCCTTAAGAGGCTTTTACTGCCGAGGCTCCTCGGCTTGGCAGAGGTGCTGTCATTAGAGTGACACTAAAAGTATCCAAGGATTAGTGGTGACGGACGGACTGACCTGTCCCTGTCAAGATTGGAGCAGCTGAAGGGGGAGGAAGGGGGAGAAAAGAGGAGGGAGAAGCAGCTTTTCCCCCGAAATGAGTGATTCCCATCAAAACCAGGCAGTGCTGGTACCCAGCTCAGAATATTTCCAATGATCACCTCCAATCAGTCCATAAATCCCAAAAGATTTGGAATCCACCCACTTTTCACAGAAATTGGGTGTTTTCCCTGCCTTCGGCAGGGCTGGATGAAGGACAAGCTTCCAGCTTTGAAGATGCTGCCAATCCACCCTTTTTGCCAGGGTTTTGCAAGGAGAATTGAGGAAAGCCATGGCCTGGCAGTACCATTAATGTCCCCACGTCCCACCAGCAGAGAATCCCTTTCCTCGTCTATTATCTCTGCCCATGGCAAAGTGCTTGGAATTAGATGAGATCTTTAAGGTTGCTCCCAATCCAAACCATTCCATGGTTCGTTCTCAATCCAGCTCTGATTTTAAGGGGATCTTGCTCTTGTTTATCTCTGGACAGAGCCGAAATTGTCTCCTTCAGGGCCAGGCAGAGTTTTCCTTGAGGACAGCAACCCCTTTGGATAAAATCCTGTTTCCTCCCCCCACCATTTCATGGGAACCTCATCCCTTGAAATAGGAGTATCCCTCATCCCAGGAGAGGATGTGACCCTCTCCATGGGAAGAGCCCATCCCTAGATGCCCACATAGTGGGAAAACATGGAAAAAAGCAGCTTTTTAATATTTCTTGTGGCTGTGGCTAAATTTCTCTCATATTTCTGCACTCCCTGACAGAAAACCTCACCAGAGCTTCCCTGCTGGATTTTGGATTTTGACCTTGGCCAGGGCTGACCTGGGAAGATGCCAAATTTCCTGCTGGAGTCCTTTCCCTGATCCCAGCATACCTCACATCCCTGCTCCCTGTTTTACCTCTCCTCCTTGCCCCTTCTCAAGGGATCGTTTCCCAGCCACAGTTCCATTATTCTGCTCCCGAGGCTGAAATTTTCCTTTTAATTCTTCTCCTTGTGGAAAATGGATCTAATTTCTTTTCCCTTCCACCTCCCCTCCTCCTCCTAAGCCCCTTCCTGGCTGCTTGCAAAGAGAGGTTTTAGACACCAATTTCAAGGTGGATTCAGCCCTGGGAAATTGGGGAATTGAACATCAAGAAGTTGTTTGAGGCTGTGGAGTGGTCTGGGCTCCCTCCTGAGCTGGAGGAGTCCAACGAAACCCTTGGAAGTGCAAGTCCAGCTAATCAAGCTTTTGGAAAGGCAGGAGGACTCCTGGGGATGGGGGTGGGGGGGATTTCTTCAAACTCAGCTCTTCAGGAAAGGCAGGGAAACTCAGGGGGCAGGAAAACTGGGGGATGCGGGAACAGGATTTGGGATGTGGTGGCTCTGCTGTGGGAGTCCTTGGTCAAGTCACTTCCCAGCCTTGAATTCCAGTTTTCCCACCTGTTTAGTGATGGTGAGCTCCTCTCCATGGACCTGTGGGAATCTGCTCTGGATGACCTGGAGGAACAACACGTTGTCCTGTTGTTGGTTGGCAAAGCCAGGAAATGGCAAAGCTGAGGGATGTCAATGAGACCTAAAAAACTCTGTCTCCAGAGAATCTGTGGATGCCCCATCCCTGGACCTGCGGATATCCCACTGGACCTGCCAGTGTTCCATCTAAAAACTGGATTATATCAGGCACAGCTGAGTGGAAACGCGTCCAGAAACTTAAAACTGAATCGTGGAATGTTTTTGGTTGGAAGGGACCTTAAAGCCCATCCAATCCATGGGCAGGAGCACCTTCCACTATCCCAGGTTGCTCCAAGCCCCATCCAACCTGCCTGGAATATTTCCAGGGATGGAGCATCCACAGCTTCACTGGACGATCTGGTCCAGTGTTTTTCCACCGTTGTTGTAAAAAACCTTTTCCTTACATCTAATTTAGGGATCATATCCATACATTTAGCGGATATGGGAGCTCTACGTGGCTCCACAGAGTCCATCAAAATCCAGGGAATGGCATGTTTTGGGAACAGCCATTTTTCCTTCTGCATAATCTGAGCCCACCTAAGCTGCCAAATGGCATCAATTAAAAGCTCACCAAAAAGAGAAATTTTTCCCCAAGTCTGGGAATTTAACTCGATGCAGTGATAAAAATCCTGAATTTATGTAATAAAGAGGATTGTGGAAGGGGGATAATCCCTTTGGTGAGTGGAACAAAAAGGAATGAAGGAATTCCAGGTTGGGAATACTGAATTTGTCCCAGTATTGCTGAGGGATTTGCCCCAAACAGCAAATCCAGTGGAAAAACGACCTGGGAGTATCCAAAAATGCTTTGCTGTTCTGTCACCCTTATATTCCAACTTTTCCTAAACTTTCCCATGCACCTGGATAGTGGGATAAACAGCTCAGGACAGCAGGGTAAATCCATGTTTTTCCATACTCTGCCTGCTCAGTGCATGGAAAGCGGAATCCAGACCCTTCAGATAAAACCTGATATTTAAACGGTGTTTAAGGAAGATTAAAACATTCCCCAAATCTGGGAAAGCTGCACAATCTGGGACTATGGGAAGAGCATAATTCTTCCAGGAACAGGCTCCAAGCTAAAGGGGAATCATGTTTGTGTCAGGGATTCCTGCTGGGATCATAAATAAACCAAACCCCGACTTCCCAGTTTTCCTGCAAAGCTCTGAAGACTTTTCCTTTGCTCCACGTTCCCTGGAAGCATTCAAAACTCGTCCAAGCATTTTTCTGATGCTCCATGAAAAATATTTGCTCAGCTGTTCTGGAAACCACAAGCTCCAAGGAAGTTGAAGGCAAGGGATTCACCTTGCCCTGGGCTGCTGGAAATTGCTTTGCTCCACAGCTTGTGTTGGAAAAGAGGGAGATCAGCGGGGTGGGAGCCCAGTAAAGGTCATGGAGGATGTGGAATGACATTGGAATTTGGGACACGGGGCAGGAGTCTCCCTCCCATGGTCTGAGCGCAGCATCTTTCCCAGTAATTCTGTGCTGGAGAGGTTTGAGGGATGGAGAGGAGTGAAGGGAGGATGGAGGGAAGGAGATGGAGAGCTCCGGAAATGGTCCCACGTTGTGCCAGCAGTGGTGGCCAGAGGTCAGGGGACATCGCTGCACCCTCTTATCATGGAATCATGGAATGCTTTGGGTGGGAAGGGACCTTAAGGATCATTGAATTCCAACCCTCCTGCCATGGGCGAGGACACCTTCCACTATCCCAGGCTGCTCCAAGCCTCATCCAACCTGGCCTTGGACACTCCCAGGGATGGGGCAGCCACAGCTTTCTGGGAATTCCATTCCAGCCCCTCACCACCCTCACAGGGAAGAATTTCTTCCCAATACCCCATCCATCCCTGCCCTCTGGCAGTGGGAAGCCATTCCCTGTGTCCTGTCCCTCCATCCCTTGTCCCAAGTCCCTCTCCAGCTCTCCTGAAACCCCTTTAGGCCCTGGAAGGGGCTTTGAGGTTTCCCTGGAGCTTTCTTTTCTCCAGGCTGGACATACCCAGCTTTTCTCCCAGCCTGGCTCCAGAGCAGAGGGGTTCCAACCCTTGGAGTATCTCCGTGGCCTCCTCTGGACTCATTCCAGCAGCTCCATGTCCTTCTGCTGTTGGACCCCAGAGCTGCTTCCCGTAAGTCTTTCCTGCAGGTGACACTGGGACAATCTAGGAAGTCCTTTCCTGCAGCAAGGGATAGGACAAGGGGGCATTGCTTCAAATTTAAGGAGAGGAGGGCTAGATGGGATATTGGGAAGAAATTCTGCCCTGGAAGGGTGGTGAGGCACTAAAATGGAATTCCCAGAGAAGCTGTGGCTGCCCCGTCCCTGGAAGTGTCCAAGGCCAGGTTGGATGGAGCTTGGAGCAACCTGGGAATAGTGGAAGGTCTCCTTTCCCACAGCAAGGAGTGGAACGAGATGATCTTGAAAGTCCTTCCCACCCAAACCATTCCATGATTCCACAACGAGCAACCATTGCAGAGCCTCCCCAAAACAGCTGGTGACTCCAATTAAGGAATTCTCTGCGTTTTTGGGGAAAGAGAGGAGGAATTCAGGCAAATCCAGCCAACAAACATGAGGAAGGGACAGGGAAATCTTCCTTGGGCCCTTCCCTGGAGCCACCACGATTTGCTGATTTTCAGGGTGCTCCTCATCCTCATGGCTCCTTCTGGACCATGATGGATGAGCGTGAACCTCTGCCTGCTTTCCTGGAATTGCTTTGCCATCGGAAGCCGTGTCCGGGGAGCTCCCAGGGGGTCGATGAGGATGGGGAGGAGGGGTGTGGTGGCCGGGGGGGATTTTCCTGGTGTGGGGTTGTTGTGGATGGAAGTTAATGGAGCCAGGAGATTCAGCTGCTGCCGGGGAAGCATCCAGGGATTCTTTTCGCTCCGGCACTGCCGGCAGGAACATCCTGGAGCCTCCGCAGCACATAAGTAACTACAATGGGTGATTCCTTAATAATTAAAGATATGCAGCACTTGGATTGCCTCCCAGAGCCGGAGCAGATCGGGGAGAGCAGGGAGGAAAACTTCCCGTCTTACAGGAAATCTTCCCGTGCCGAAGCCCCCCGCGCCTGCCGGGGGATTTGGCTGGAATCAATTCCCCTCTGCCAGCAGTCGCAGGAAGCTGCTGTTGGGATCCTGCCATGGATTAACTAAGCGACCTTGGAGTGCTGCTTCCCTCCTTGCCATGCCGTGTTTTCCCCTCCCAGAGTTGGGATGCTGTCTGGAGGTATCCAAGTGTTCCATGGGAGAGGTTGGAACCTCCAGATGTTGCAGCTGAGAAGTCTCAGGAGAAGGTTTTTAATGGGTGATCCCAAAGCTCTCTGAGATCGTAAATCGGCCTTTTTCATGGAATCCTGGAATGGTTTGGGTGGGAAGGGACCTTCAAGATCATCTCCTTCCAACCGCTTGCCATGGGCAGGGATACTTCCCACTATCCCAGGTTTCTCCAAGCCCCGTCCAGCCTGTCCTTGGAGGTGCTCTGCTCTTCCCACCTTCATTGTTTGTCCTTCAACCGCTTGGAACTTGAGCCAGCATAGGAAAAAACAATATTCCCACCCTGGAAAGAGCATCCAGGCTGGGCAGCTGGGGCTGGATATACGCTGCTCCCTGTGGCCAGGACAGCTCGGACACGCCACCCGGGAGCCGTCGGGATGGTGAGGAGCCCTCTGGCACAGGTCGCCGTTCCCTGACAGCTCCACTTTATTCCCAGCGCTGATTCCAGGCGACACACGAGCGGATTGATGAACTCCGCTCTCCCGCTTTCCCCAGCCTTGGAGAGAAAAGGCAGAGCCCGGGGCCAAGGCTAAAAACCTCAGTTAACATTAAAGTGAAGGATCTGCCGGTGCTTCTGCCGGGGGCAGAGGGGAGCGGATGCGCTTTTCTCTGCATCCAGACGCGTGTCGGCTCCGCGGGAGGGGGTTTGCCTTTTCCCGGGATGGATGTCACCGGTGCAGGGAGGGCGGGATGGGGATGCTGACTCAGCAGCCGCCGCTCCATTGCCTGGAAAGACGCGGAACGGCGTTGGAGCATCGAGTTTTGCGTTGCGGGGCTGTGCCCAGCTTCCTTTGCTTCCCCCCGCCCCCCCCCCCCCCGGGCGCTGATCCCGATCCAGGCTGAGGGATGTGACAGGAATTTGTGCCTGGGCCTGGCTTTTATCATGCAGATCGTGCATAAATCATGCTAATTGACCCTGGAGTCAGGGATGACTTCAAGGTCAACTTGGATTAGGCTTGGAGTATCCTGGTCTAGTGGGAGATGTCCCTGCACGTGGCAGGGGGGTTGGAATGACATAAAATCCCCTCCATCCCAAACATTTCTAGGGTTCAATGATATCACAGTGGTGTCAAACTGGTGCAAGAAGAGAACTCCACCTTAAATCCCACTTTAAATCCCTCACCCTTGAAGTTGCCATTCCCTCTGTGTAACAGCTCTGAGTTGGATTTTAACTTCCCAGGGTGAAAATCCTCATTTATTCCCGCAATGAGGATGGAGGGAGAGATCAGGGAGCTGAGGGACGGCTTACAACAAGATGAGCCAGCTGTGACCCAGCATTCCCATTCCTCTGAATCCCCTTTGCCTCCCTCTGGAGCCCTCAAATTGTTTTATCCCTGCCTGGGCTTGTGCCTGGAGCTAGCACGACTTTGCCCAGATTTCCCGGCTTGCATAAGGTTTTCCCGTTGGGATTAACCCCTTGGAGAGGCAGGGCCTGCCTGGAACCATAGCCCAGAGCTGATCACCTGAATCCCTGCAAAATTCAGACAGTGGGGACTAAAATGATACAGCAATGGGGCTCTGGATTTGCCAGCAGCTCTCCCAGGGCTGAGCCAAAGCCTCCTGCTTTTCCTGAATTTTATGCTTAACTGAGGAGTCAAAGAAATTCAAATTTACACCACAGTTGATTTGACAGGAAACGCATCATTCTCTTTCTGCTTGGGGTGATTTGAAAGAAAAGCTTTGCTTGGACACTGAAAAATTAGGGAATCTGTCCTTAAACATTCCTGCTCCTTATCTGCTGGAATCAGGGATGAAGATTTCTGGGGGGTTCTGCTGGATCAGGAGGCAGGGAAAGCCTCTGGATATCCGTGCCACATGCAGGGTTATCATGGATATGATATCAGCCAGGGATACTGGGATATTTCCAGGGATTTTTGATGTTACTTTCTAGGAAGAAATTCTTCCCTGTGAAGAACTGGATGAGGTTGTCCAGAGAAGCTGTGGCTGTCCCATCCCTGGAAGTTTTTCAAGACCCCCGGACGGGGCTTGGAACAACCTGGGATAGTGGGAGGTGTCCCTGCCCATGGCAAGGAATGAAATGAGATGGGCTTTGAGATCTCTCCAACTCAAAGCTCTCTGTGATTTTATGAAATTTGGGAGATGCCGCTGGGAATTCACTCCTTTCCGTGCCTCAGTTTCCCCAGCAGAAGGAGCAGTTCCTCCTTTCCCACCCGCGGGGGAGAGACGGGAATTGCTCGGGCTTCGCTTCTTCCGCCAGGGCTGGATTTTCCAAGCTCAGCACTTCTGCAGAGCCAATCCTTGAAGCTGGTGAAGTGCTGTGGGAGTGAGGATGTGCTGGATACCCGAGCCGGGTGGGAGCAGACAGCTTTTCCATGGATGGGCTGATCCTGCAGCCAGGCTGGGGCAGGGGGGAGCGGATCAATACCGCGGATACGGAGAGAGCTGGAATAAGCCGAGCTTTGTAAGTGAAGCCTGAGCTCTCAGGGCTCCCAGTGTTATCTCCAGACATTCCCGGCTGTCTGGATCCTCTCACAATACAGAGACATTCCAACCAGGATATGAGTCAGCTCGCAGCGATCTCTCCCTGATCCGGCCCAGCACCACTTTGTGCTGTTGGCTGACGCTGCCTGGTGTGGGTGACACCTCCTTCGGGGACAAGGACCAGCCAGGGCGTCCGTCCCTATCCATCCTTCCTGATTCCGCCTCATCCCATCCGGGACTGCAGCCACTGAGCTCCCCAGGCATCCGTGTGCTCACCCCGAAGCTATGAGGAAAACAGCCAGGGAAAAGGCACGTGGAATTATCCCTTAATTTCTGGGCTCTGAGGGTGACTCAAACAATTTTCCTGGTCCACAGAGCTTCTGGCTTTGTCCATGAAATTCACAGGACAGGAGAAGGAACTGGAAAGACCCTCCAGTCCAACTGATTCCTGCCCAATAAAATCCAGTTATAAAAACACCACAAGGAAAGCTGGAAAAGGTTTGTGTTCCCCAACTATGCCCCATCCAGGTCTCCTGGCCACATTCCCATGCTTTCCAGTGGCTCCAGTTTGGGTATCAGCCTGTCTAACCAGTCCAAGCTGGGACTGGGAGAAGAAAACAGCTGGAATTTGGGCCTTAATCCACGTCCTGTCTCTGATCAGGAGAAATGCAAGGCAGGATGGACAAGCAGAGAATTCCCAGAGTTTTCTCCCTGTTGCCAACAATTTGCTCTCTCGAACCAGCAGTTTTCCATCTATACTGTGGTAGTGGATGGATTTTTCCCTTATAATGTGCCTGTTATCCATGCAAGGTTTCAACATCCTGGAGCAAGGAATTCCCTGGATTTGGAGCTCAACAGCCAACATGGAGGGAAAACTTTGCTGAGACCTGGAAAAATCAGTTCAGTCGTGAAAAGGGAAGAGCTGTGAAATCCGAGACATTTATCCCAACAATCACTGGAAATGATCCTCACAGGCTCTTCCCAAACTGGGAGCTCTTAACTCTTCCCCTAAATGTTGGTGTTTAGCATCTTCCACAACATAATTGGGAATAAATAAAATCTGGCCCGGGGCATTTTTTTGGCACGCCATTCCAGCCGTTTCCCTGCTCCTCCTTTCTCCCCCCTTCCCATCTCATTTCCTCGGGAGCCAAAGGAATCTGTCTGCCTGATGGATGGCTCCTGACAAGCTGAGCAGCCAAAGATCACATGTCAATAGGGCCATAATTAGGAGAATTGAGCCCTGTCAGGGCCTCCCGGAAATTTATCTGGAATCAATGGCCAATAGGGTGGAAGGAATGAAGATGTGGGAGTGTTTGCTTTGGAGCTGCCATGGATTTTTACACCCTGTCTGCACAGGGATCCTGCCGGCCGGGCCTTTCCTGCTGCCTGAAAGAGGAGAGGATTATGGAATTAGCCATGGAGATCTGCCCTGGCACCCGCTGACCCCTCTGGGGATGTGGCCGCACCCCCAAAGTGGGGACAGCAAGAGGGAAAAGTGGGATAGAGGATGGGATTCAACGTTTTTGCTCTTCCTTGCAGGGGGAAAGAGCACGGCAGTGATCCAAGAAACAGGTCCCTTTTGGGGCACGGGGTGGGAATTTGGGGACATGAGGGAATTTTTGGAAATGTCCCCACATCCCTCCCCAATGTCCCTGAATTCCCCCCAATGTCCCCAAATTCTGCCCCACATCCCCGAACCTCCCCCATGTCCCCAAATCCCCTCCCCATCCTCAAACTCCCCCAATTCTTCCAGTGTCCCCAAATTCTGCCTCCATGTCCCTAATTTCCCATGTCACCAAATCCCCCCATGTCCCCAAATGTCTCCCACATCCCCAAGTTCCATCCCAAATCCCCCTGTCCCCAAATCCTCCCAGTGTCCCCGTTTTCCCACATCCCCAAATTCCCACTCCGTGTCCATGCTCGGGACCCCACACTGGGGTCTTGGATCCCTAGGATCCACCCAGGGATGCAGGATGGGAGAGGCACCCTCACTGTCACCTCCCATCCTCTGCTGAGACAGGGCTGGGGTCTCATCACTCACAAATTAAACCTGGATTAAATCTCCAAGTGCGGCCCAGCCTGTCACAGTTTTCCAGGGATAGTACTGGCAAAAAAAGTTGGGATTTAGGAATTGGCTTCCTCTGGAGGCTGCTTGAATCTGAGACACTGTGGGGATTTTTTGCAGCCCTCCCCACACCTGTGGCACTTTCTGGATGTCCCTGAATCCCAAATCTCCTGTGATATCCTTGGCAGTGATGAAGGACTGGGGGGTTTGCACTTCCTTGGGCTGGGGCTGAATCCTTTTTGCAATTCCAGGGTTTTCAGGCAGAGAAAAGCTTGGAATGCCCTGGGAAAGCCTTCAGCATCTGCTTTAATGCTTTGTTGGCGCAGGGGTCAATCGCCTGGCCCCAAAACTGTTGAACCATGAAAACAGCTGAGGTTAAAGCCAGAAATCCTTTGGAAATGCTTTTGGATACCAGGCAGGATGGAGCTGGAATCACACAAGCCAGAGGGAAGCAGCAGGCAGGGAATGACCCGTCCCTGCCTGGGGAATGATGCTGGGATTGGGATATTGGGGTACCCCACTTGAGCGCTTCTCCTCCAGGATCGAAATAAACGGAGGGAAATCTTTGGAATTCCAGCCTTGCACTCTCCATTGCTCCAGGGGGTGGACCCCACTTCCTATCCATGGATTTCACCCCCGGGATGCAGCAGGCATTCCATGCTCTCTGCACTGAGCACATCCAGCTTGCCCATCCCACAAAGTCTGCCCCTGCTCACCCAGCCTGCAAAATCAAAGCTTGGAAAAATTCCCAGGGATTAGGGCTTCAAATCAGTGAAATCATCGATTCCCTGCTGGGGGAATTAGGGATTAAAAAGGCTCTCCCATCTTGTTTTCATCATGGAAGCATCCTCATGCTCCCTCCACAGCCAAAATCCCAACTTTTCATCACATCCTGGTCTATCCACCAGTCCCCACAGCCCTTACCAAGATTCATTTCACTTCTGAAAACCCCACAGGATTGTAGGAAAAAAAATCAAGGAAAGGGGAAGGATCCAGAGCCCTCCAAAGGCTGTGGATACCACGGAGCTCCTAATTTATTGCTTCTGTAATTGGGGTTAATTACTGGTGACCAAATTTATCTTCTCGCCTCTCATTAATCCCAAACACAAAAGAACCCTGTTTGCAATCAATTGCTGTTTAATTACAGCACAATAGCTGCCTCCTGAGATCGAAATCCCGCCTGGCTCCAGGTCTTGAGGAGGATGGGAGTGGAGAAATGGAGGATGAGGATGCCAGCTGGGATTGGCGTTTTGTATTCCAGGGACTTGTGAAATCCAGGAAGAGCAGTGGGAAGCCTCCTTGTTGAAGGATCAGGGAGCGGCTTTCGACTGGGGAGAAATGAGAGGGAATAACCTCAGGTTCCACCTGGGGAGATTTAGGTTGGATATTAGGAAAAAAATATCATGGAAAAGGTTGTCAAGCCCTGGAAAAGGTTGCCCAAAGAAGTGGTGGAGTCCCCGTCCCTGGAGGGATTTCAAAGCCACGGAGAGGTGGGATTTAGGGATACGACTTAGCGGTGGAATTGGCAGTGCTGGATTAATTGGACTCAATGACCTTTGAGGTCTTTTCCAACCTAAAGGATTCCATGATTCTGGGATTTGGATGGAAAACATGTTCCAAGTGAGACCTTTCAGGGAATATTTGGTCCATTCTCAACCTGAAAACAGTGGGAATGGAAATTCCTGCATCCAGGAGAACAAGGAAACAAGGTCCCAGCACTTCCCAGGGCTTTGTTGTTTGGACTGAAGGTGTTTGAGGCGAGATTCTGCAAAGGACATGGAAAGCGAGGAAGAAGGGGGAAAATGGGAATTGGGGGAAAACTCATTTCTGCAGGCAAACTCCGGTTTCCTATCCTGGATCCCCCATTCCTGGGGACAGAACTCACCAGTCCCAGGACCACACCTGAAATCTCCAAATTGTTTTTTTCCAGGAGAAACATTTCCTTGGCCTGTCCTGCCCCCTCATTTATCCGATAAATGTTCTGGATTAAATAAACTCCCCTCCCAGCTCATCCCTCCCTCCCCATTCCTTAGGAGCCATCAATCTCCAGGATTATTGAGCCCGGTTTGGGAGTTAGTGGGGTGTTGAAAACGCTCCGGTCTTCCCTTTATCACTTTCAGATCAGTCCATCGGATGGGAATCCATCAGGGAAAATAATGGGAGAGGCTGTGCTGATCTATGGCTCCCTGTTCCCGGATCAATCCCGCTCTTCCCCGTCCATCGTGGGGGCTGTGAGGAGCCAGGGCTGGAGATACTCGATTCCCTTCTCTTAAAACACTACATTCATCAACACTTCCCATTCCTGCAAGGATTTTGTCCTGGGATGTGCTGGAGATGGGATAAAATATCCGCTGAGTCTAACAAGGTGGAGGCTGAATTCCTCTTGCGATTTCAACTCCTGACTGAAGCCTCTTGCTGACATTTATTGCATTTGTGTGGATTTAGGGATTATGAGAAGCCAACACCTGGATTGTGCTTGAAATTCATCACATCCCAAAATTTAGCTGCTCCCAGGATGGTGCTGAGGTGATTCATCCACCTGGGGCCAGGAGTCAGGACCAGGAGTTGGGTTTGGAGCTGTTTTTCCACCTGGGCATTCCCATTCACCCTCTCCCCATGCCCTGTGCAGATCCAGAGGGAAGAGCACCACCTACTGAGTCTCCCTCACCTCTTCCTTTCTTTAATTTTTTTTCCCATTTCTCAATCTATTTTATTGCTATTTGTGTTCTTTGCTTCTCCCTGGGAGAGGCAGGAGCACGTTTAACTCCAAGGAAGCCTCCTGATCTCTCCAGACGCTTCTGCTTGTTCAGATTTGCTTGTGTTAATGAGACTTCCTTGGGATCTTTCTGCTTCCTGCCTTTGGGAATTAACAGCACCTCCAGCCTGATGCCTCCCCAGATCCAGGTTTTCTCTTGGAGCATGTGTGGGAAATGAAATAAATTAGGTAAATATTGCCTCAAAATCTGAATTTAAGCTAAATGTTGGAGAATTTGCTAAAGCAGAGGTAGATGCAGGAATATCTTCCTGTGGATGGATTTTTCCATATGTGAGTGTCCATATGTAGGAACATGTCCCTGGATGTGTTTCGGCCAAGGATTTAGGGAGTTAGCTGGAGACTTCCACATCTGGTTCAGCTCCCGCCCTGGCACAACCCTTTTAATATTGATTAAACACTGAAAAATTCCTCGAGAACAGACTGGGAGAAACCCAGAGAAATCCACTCTGGTGTTTCCTGAATATTTTTAACTGGGAGATGATCCAACTTTTTAAGGATAGGACCGCAGCCACGTTATCCCAAAGCCCTTCATTTGCATCCAGTGCCAAATTAGACTCATTAAATGTCCTTTTGTTATTTCTTGTTTGGTTTATTTGTTTGAGCCATAAAAGTGTTTGTGCTTCTCCCAAGGGAATTGGCACAAGATATTTTGTAAGGATTTACAGAATCCCCTGGCTTCCCTCACCTGCTTCCAAAAGTCTCAACACTGTGGGTATCCCAGGAAGAACCTGGTGGGAAGTGGGAATGAGGAGATCCAGCTCCTTGTCAGTCCACAACATTCCCTATTTTTTTCCTTCCAGCATCCAGCTCTGAGGGCCACGTGAAGCTGAGGGGCACCAGATCTTTCCATTGAGGAATAAACCCAAATGTGGCATCCCTATGGATCAAATATGGTCTGTGAGGAGTGATTGGGAAAACAGGAGATTGTTTATCCCAAAGAATGAAGGGAGATGGGATAACAGCTGGCAATTATATAAAAGGCTTCTGCAGGAAGGGGAGGGACACGTTTCCCTGTGGATAGGACAAGGAATAAGGAGCTTAAAAACAGCAAAGGAGATTTAGAGCTGTGGGATAGAGAAGGGCTGGGATTAATTTCTGGGAGGAGGGGAAGGGTGGGATCTCCACGGATGGAGGTTTGGAGGACAAATGTGTCAAGGAGGGCTTAAAGAGAGTGGATTCACCCATGGGACAGGAGACAGGGAAGATAAACATCCACCTGGATGTTTTTCCAGTGTTTTGGGTGGCTCGCAAGGCAACATGAGTGGATTCTGGGATTTCCACAGTGGGATGGGGGAGTTTCACAGCTCATTCCTTGGAATGAGCCATGTGGAGCCACATGGAGTTCCCTCTCCAAAGATTTCCCTGCCATCACTTTTCCCAGCTCCACAGATTCCAAGGTGACCTGGGATGTGTGTTCATTAAATCACGGAATGGTTTCAGTTGGAAGGGACCTTAAAGATCATCCAATTCCAACCCCCCGCCATGGCTAGGGACAATTTCCACTATCCCAGGTTGCTCCAAGCATCATCCAATCAAGGCCTTCCATGCAGCCAGGGATGGGGCATCCACAGCTTTCTGGGCATTGCATCTCAGCCTCTCTCCCGTCTTTCCACCTTGGGAGCTGGAAAGGATTTTTGGGTGGGAATCATCCAGCCAAGCCGCGGTGATCCCATCACCCCGCGGAAGTAAATCCGCTGATGGAGCAGAAGTCAGAAATAACCCAGCAAAAACTTGAGACAGCTCTTGCTTCCAGTAATTCCCAGGGAGAGGTGTCAGCCATGATTTCTAGGAGCCACACGCAGCAGAAAGCAGGGAATTGCTGGCAGCACTAATGAAGTTACGGCCATCCAGTGATTGGGTTAGGAGATCCTCTGGGAGCGGCCGGCGAGGTGATGGACGGAAAGCAGAACGGGAATTAAATTGCATTTCATTTCAATTTGGCCATAAATTTGATGATTTCGTCAGATAAGGAATAAAGGGGGAAGGGAGGAGGGGGAGGAGAGGGAGGGATCTGTGGGCAGGGAGCAAGTGGGACACGAGGAATTACATTGTCCCAGTTTGTACCATTGTAGGTCATTCATCAGAAGTGCCAAAGGTTTTATGGATAGGCGGTAAATCAGCTGCTCCCTATGGATCATTCACTCCAGCAATAAAGGTTGGGAATACAGGTTATCGAACTGCCCTGGGATTTATGGGAGAGGATGCAGTGGGTGAAGAGAGGAGATGGACCATTGTTGCCACTTTGACGGGATGCTCCACTTGGCAGCAGTGGTTTGTGTCACCTGAGTCACCTGCTGAAATGTGGACGTTTCACCAGGGTGGAGACATTTTCAGGCTGCAAATGATGCGTGAGCCAATGGGAATTCCCAGTTTTGGATGCATCCAGAGGGACCTGGACAAGCTTGAGAAGCGGGGCCGTGGGAATCTCATGAGATTTGACAAAAACAAGTGCTGGTGCTGCACCTGAGTGATGGTCAATCCCAGTGTCAATCCAGGCTGGGGATGAGCAGATGGAGCAGCCCTGGGGAGAAGGACTTGGGGGTGCTGGTGGGTGAGAGGCTGGACATGACCCAGCCATGTTGTGCTCCAATCCCAGAAATCCAATCGTGTCCTGGGCTCATCCCACAATGTTGGCAGCAGGAGGGGAGGAGGGGGAATTCTACCCTTCTGCCCTGCTTAGGTGATATCCCACCTGGAATGTTGCATCCACCTCTGAGGTCCCAGCACAGGAAGGACATGGAGCTGTTGGAGCCAGTCCAGAGGAAGCACCAGGATGATCAGAGGGATGGAGCAGCTCTGCTGTGAGGAAAGGCTGAGAGGATTGGGATTGCTTAGCCTGGAAAAGAAAAGGCTTGGAGTGACCTAATTGTGGCCTTCCAGGACCAGAAGGAGCTGAAAAAAAGACGGAGAGGGACTTTTTACAAGGGTCTGGAGTGCCAGGAAAAGGGACAATGGCTTCCTACTGACAGAGAGTAGGTTTAGACTGGGTGTTGGGGGGAAATTCTTCACTGTTTGGGTGGTGAGAATCATGGAATGGTTTGGATGGGAAGGGACCTTCAAGATCATCTTGTTCCAACCCTCCCACTAGACCGGGCTGCTCCAAACCCTGTCCAAGCTGGCCTTGGAAACTTGCAGGGATGGGGCAGCCACAGCTTCTCTGGGCAACCTGAACCAGGCCCTCCCCACCCTCCCAGGGAAGAATTCCTTCCCAGAGAGAATCAAAAAATTTCCAGCACTGGAATCTAATACTGGAGAACTTCCAGAAATACTCGGGGTTCATTCCAGGTTGTTGCCACTGCAGTTCCAGGCCCTGACAAAGCTACCAAATTAACTCATGGGAATGAGAAACATCCTCAAGGCAATATTGCCCTGGAATGTTCACGGGATCACTGGGAAACACTCAAGGGACAGGCTGTACTACATTTCCTTAGCACGCTGATATCTCCATAGCTGAATAATCCACTCACTGATATACCGGAATTCCCTCTGGATTTTGGGACATCCTGAGGTCTTGGTACAAGGTGTCAATTTCAAGGCAAAATTGTGACACCTCTCATCATTCTCCTTCTGAACATCTGGGTGTGTCAAGGCTTCCATCCCAAACTGGTGACATCCTTGGATATCTCAGTAAGTTTCCGCCTCATTTTACTGTGCCTTGAAAGTAGGGAGATTTTCATCCTGACTGGGTGAAAGACTAGAAGCATTTTTGGTGGGACACATGGCTATCTCATAATTTGTGGGATATCTGGATATCCCATAATTTGAGGTAAACTGATGGCGTGGTGCACAGCCCTAATTTCCATGACTAAGAGATTGCCATTCCTTGAAATCTGATGGATGGACTCAAAGGATGGGGCTGGATGTGAGGTGACTCCATGTCCAGCTCCAGTTCACCATTTTCCCAGTTCAAACATGGGAAGCTGAACCAGCTTCTGACAGAGACTTTCTCCATGGATCCTTCTCCTCGTGAAAGTGAGTCTGAGACCCCTCTGACCCCAGGCTTATCCCAGAACTTCAAACATGGAGTGCAGCTTCACAGCCCTCTGGGACTTCACTGGAGGACCACGCAGGTGGAATCTGCAGGAATATCTTCCCCTCTGAAGGCTGGATGATGAATACATCAGCAACACAACTCAGGGATGTGGTAAAGAAATTCCAGTGGGATGTTGTAAGTCCTACCAGGAGCTGCTGAGGGAGCTGGGAGAGCTCAGCCTGGAGAAAAGGAGGCTCAGGGGGGACCTTCTTGCTCTCCACAACTCCCTGAAAAGAGGGTGGAGCCAGGTGGGGGTCAGGCTCTGCTCCCAGGGAACAAGGGACAGGACAAGAGGAAATGGCCTCAAGCTGTGCCAGGGGAGGTTCAGGTTGGACATCAGGAGGAATTTCTTCATGGAAAGGATTGTTAAGCATTGGAAGGGGCTTCCCAGGGAGGTGGTGGAGTCGCCATCCCCAAGGGATGCCTGGATGTGGAACTCAGTGCTCTGGTCTGGTTGACAAATTTGGAATGAGTCACAGGTTGGATTCAGTGATCTTGGAGGTCTTTTCCAACCTCACAGATTCTGGGATTCTGTGGTTCTTTGTTGATGCTGAAATATTCTGGGACGATCCCAACCCCTGGATCTGCATAATTAAAGCTACAAAGCCGTGCTCTGAACGAGGCCTCTTGCATCTGTGGTTGGATCAATCATCCCACAGGACACACCACCACATTCCCACATTCCTGCTGCACCCGGCTGCCATGGGGACGGGACATGGATGAGCTGTGCTGAGCCTGGGAGCTGTTTTGTGCTGGTCCAGCAATGCCAAATGTGATGGGAGCTTGGCCTGCCCTTGAGGCCAAAGCTTTTAAACTCGTGTGAGAGGGAGGCCAAAGATACTCCCCATCAATCTTAACCCCGGAGCTCCGGCTGCGGCAGGAGTGGGAAGGAATTGGATTCCAGCAGGAGTCTGGCAGTTTTGTGGGCATAATTAATACACGTCATTGCCAGGAATTCCTGTGTAGTCGTACAGATTTTGACCCATATTTGGGATATTCCTCAGGAGAGAGCAGATGGGAATCTGTTTTAAAAGGAATCTTTAGTGGAACTTCCACATGTTCAAAGTGAGGGATTACAAGCTTTCCCAAAATAATGACTGGGAGGTACAAGGGGGAAAAAATGCCGGAATCTATTTCACATGCACAATAATTTACTTTTAGATGTGCAGTAAAGATTTTATATGCACAATAATTTACTTTTACACATGCAATGATGTTTTTACACATGGAATCATTCATTTTTATGGATAAAAGCCGACCAATTAAAAACCTGGGTGTTAAACAGCCCTCCCACCAATCCTGAAGGATTTGTTTTGGAGTGAAGCTTCACTCAGGCCTAACATCAATACTTTCCTGCAGGATTATTGTTGATTTTCCAGCCGGTTCCATGTGCTGCACCTGATTATTTTCAGTTCACCCCCACGGAAAGTAGGAGCAGCTCCACGGGCTGTTGGGAAAGGATGTAAGGGCCACATCACCTGGCCCTGGATTGCCACCTGGATCGTCACCTGGATTGTCACCTGCTTTTCCCCATGATCCATCCTGGTCAGCTGCCTGAAGCTGTGGGAGGAATGTCAGCCCCAGCAGAAAGAGATGAGAAAACATTTACAGGATCATAAAATCATGGAATGGTTTGAGTTGGGAGGGATTTCCAAGATAATCTAATCCACCTCCCTGTTATGAGGAGGGACACCTTCCACTAGACCAGGGGAAGTCCCATCCAAGTCCCATCCAAGTCCCATCCAAGCTGGACTTAAACAATTTCAGGGATGGGGCAGCCACAGCTTCTCTGGGAATTCCATTCCAGGCCCTCACCACCTTTACATGGAAAAATTTCTTCCCAATATCCCATCTTTTCAGTTTGAAGCCGTAGTGGTGGGATTTTCCATCAGTGGAACTGAGCAATTCCAAAAACAATTTAAAGACTCCAAAGGGTCCATAAAGCTCAGAGAAAAAGAGAAAAGGCCATAAGAAATTCCAGCTGTTGAAGGATCAGGAAAAACTTTGCTCAGAGACCTCAGGTCTGCTTCCATCTTTTTTTTCCACGAATCTCTTCACTTGGCCAAGTCAGATGAGGTTGGAGCTTCCATCCCTCAGGTGAATATTTTGATCGCACAACACAAGTTTAGGGGTCTGTGTTGCCTCAGTTTTCCTTGCATATTTACTTCCATATTTAAATGGGATACACTTCAGAGCCCTCTATCCAGGATGGATTATTAGTCTCCAGGAAACTGAATAGAAAGGGAAATATCTCCTTGTTGTCCCTGAGGCTTCATCCCCATGGAAAACCTCCTGCTGCAGTGAACTGGCAAATTCTGTCCATAGTTAATTCCAGGATGATCTGAAGGAATAAAGGGACTGAAGAAATTAAGGAATGCTTCCCGATATTCTGGAATCTGGTGGATTAAATGCCCCAGCCCAGGCCAAGGGGTCACCTCCAAGCAGGGCTGTCCTGGTCATGCTGAGTCTTTGCCAGTGGCGACTCAGTTACTTCGAGTGGGAATCTCAAATTACTGCAAACCTGGCGGATTCCAGGGAAGAAGAGGTGGAAGGGGCTGGGAATAGAAATAATAGTCCAGGAAAAAAGAGGTTCACAGGATCTTTTTCTTCAGACAGTTTGGGCGAGGAGGGAGGGAAAAGAAGAAAGTGGATGGTCAAGTGTAACAGAAGAGCACAAACTGAAACATTTTCCTTGGAGAAATCCCAATCCTGAAAAATAAACTAGTTTCAAGTTCATAAATGTTCAGTGGGAGCCTGATGCAGCAGGAAGTGGAAAAATTTATTTTCATCCAGAATTTCTCTGTTTGCAAGAAAAAAAAAATACTTCAATGGGAACTTTTTTTGGAGGATCCTGTTCCCCCAGTTTTTACCACTGGAGCACTCAAGACTCTGGTTATGGGGTATTTTGAGTAAGGAAATTGGGGGAAATTAGTGAGAGTGTCAAGCCATGGTGAAATCTGATGGAAAAATGATCCGGAATTGTTATGGATCAATGTCCTAATAGAGGGGACAGGAATTCTGCAGGTTGGTGGTGTCTGCACTCGATAACACTTCCCAAACAAAGGAGTTGAGAAGCACCTTAAGGATTTACCTGCAAAGTATCCTAAAAATCATCTCATTCCAGTTCCCTGCTATGGAAGGGATACCTTCCACTATCCCAGGTTGCTCCAAGACCCATTCTGGAACACTTCCAAGGATGGGGCAGCCAGAGCTTCTCTGGGAATTCCATTCCAGGGCCTCACCACCCTCAGAGTTAGCTCAGAAGAGCTCCTTGATTATTTTTCAAGGTTCATGGAAAGCTAAAATCTCCTGCAGGACAATTGAGCCGGTTAAAAAAAAAAAAAAAAGAGGGAATGGGAAAATGAGAATGATGAGAGGGGATGGTTAAAAAACAACCAAAGTGCCCCCAAAAGGGTCATTCCCCCCCACCAGGAGTGACACAGGTTTGAAAAACTGGCTTAGAGGCAAAGAGACAGTGACAAGGGACACATCAAATGGGAAAAAAAAGGAATAAAGGACATTGGATTTGCACAAAAATGGAGAAAATCAGTGAGATGAGCAAAAAGCCAGGAGAGGCTCTGACCAGTAGAGCTGAGGCCAGCAAAGAGTTGAAATACTTTGGGAACAGAAGGAGCTATAATAACCCCGGTATTGATTCCTCCTTGGAAGGGAAATGTGCAAAGCAGGCATTTTCCAGGGATATTTGTTTTGTATTCGGAGGGAAAAGCAGATTTGTTCCTGATTAAAGGGAAGGGATGGTTTACAGGCCGGCATTAAATGGGGGACATTCCAAATAGCCCCTCTTAAAAAACACTCAACGTGCTAAAAACGGGGATTAACTCTATCCAAGTGTTTTCTAGGATGCGGCCAAGAAGAAGCAGGGTTGGTTTTCAAGATCCCAGGGCAGGGAAGTCCAAGGGACAAGAGGAAAACTGATGTCATGTCAGTACATTAAGGAATGGGAATGACTTGGTTAATTATTGCCTGCCATTGATTCCAGGCAAAATGAGGGAACACCTCACCAGGACTCGATTAATAAGGAATTACAGGAACATGATGCTAATCAGCAGGGGGTTATGGGAAATCGGTCTTGTCAAATTAAGCAGCTTTTATAAACGCAATTAGGAGAGGGAGGATAATTAACGAAGTTGCAGAGGTTTGGGATTGAGTTGCTGGGGGAGATGTTGAAATCCAGAAGTTTTTGTTCAAAAAATGGCATTTGGGAAGTGGGAAGAACAATGGGAGTTGGGGCCATTCCTAGAATCCCAGTGCTTTAACCACAACATTCATGTGGCACAGCGATACCCAAGAAATATCCAGGCAGGTCCTGAGATCCAAAACCTTGGAAAAGTTGATGGTTTTTGACACTCAAGTCCTTACATTGAAGAAGAAATAAACTCCAACGTGGCTCCTCAAAATGAACGCAGCGGATGGCTGTGACTTGTCACCAAAAGGGACAACTGGGACACGTTTTGGTATTGTAGGTTTGCACCTAAATAAATTTAGAATAAATTGGCTTTGTGTTGTCCTCATGTACCTGGTGTCCCACCATCCCAAGTCCAGAGGAGGTCACTCAGTTGATCAAAGGACAGGAGCTCCTCTGCTCTGGAGCCAGGCTGGGAGAGCTGGGAATGTCCAGCCTGGAGAAAAGAAGGCTCCAAGGAGAGCTTAGAGCCCCTTCCAGTGCCTAAAGGGGCTCCAGGAGAGCTGGGGAAGGAGTTTGTATAAGGGATGGAGTGTCAGGACAAGGGGAAATGGCTTTCCACTGCCAGAGGGCAGGGATAGGTGGGATATTGGGAAGGAATTCTTCCCTGTGAGGGTGCTGAGGGGCTGGCCCCGGTTTCCAAGAGAAGCTGTGGCTGCCCCATCCCTGGAAGTGTCCAAGGCCAGGGTGGACAGGGCTTGGAGCAACCTGGGATAGTGGAAGGTGTCCCTGCCCATGGCAGGGGGGTGGAACTGGGTGACTTTTAAGGTCCTTCCAACCCAAACCATTCCATGATTCCATGATTCTATGACTGAGCTGTCGGAGTCTACTTTGGCTGATGACTGATGGGGTCACGTCTGTGGTGCTGGGCAATGTCCTCTCAAAACATCCCAAATGGAAAGGTTTCCTTTCCCCAGGCTGCAGGATGAGCATGTTCCATGAATTTTAACCTCAGACCTCTGTATTTTGGCTGTGGGGAGAAGTGGCTGCTGACTGTGCTTCCTTCTTGGAATCATGGAATTCTTTGGGTTGGAAGAGACCTTAAGGATCATCAACTTCCAACCGCCTGCCATGGGCAGGGACACTGGTACCACTTTAGAGTTGGATGTGACCGCTCGACCACATCCTAAGGGATGAACCTGATGGGGAAATCAGGAATGTCAGGCCGTGCCCCTGATTTCTGATCGATCTGCTCCATCCCCTCTCCCATTCCCATGCATCTTCCCCTCCCGCACTCCATAAAACGCCTCCTCTCAATTGAGATGCTCTGGTTTATTTGGGCTGCGAAATCCACTTAAACCTTTTTAATTTGTCTTGTTTGGATATGGGCATCATTTGGATCATGTTTTATGGGCACCCGGATCATTTTCCTTCCTGTAAATCGTCCCTTTAGTTACTGAGGCTTCTGGGAAGTTGTAAATCCTCCCTCCCATCCTTTCCATGGAGTTTACGTTGTTTTACAGCTTCATTAATAGGTTCTCTCCCGGCGAGGTTGATGAAAGTTATTGACCTAATCATAACCTATTAATTATGACAGTAAATCCCACTCTTGGAAATGTTTTACTGAGCAAATGTTACTTGGAAAATCTGTGGGTTAAACTGCAAATCCAAGAACTTTAAATCTCCTGTTCACTGCCCCAGTCATGGAGCCTTGGGAGAAGCTTGTGGAGTCCTGCTGGCTTGGGAAAGTTCTCGTTTAGGGAGAACTCAGTTTTCCAAAATATTGTCTCTACATGTTTGGATCTAACATGGAAACTGAGGCGCATCCAGTTCTCCTTCTGGCTCTTAGAATCGTGGAATTGTTTAGGTAGGAAAAGCCCTCAAGTCCAACTGTTCCCCAGCACTGCCAAAGCCACCACTTAACCATGTCCCCAAGTGCCACATCCACATGGCTTTTAAATTCCTCCAGGAATGGTGTCTCAACCACTGCCCTGTTCCAGTGCTTGATAATCCTTTCATCGAAGGAATTTTTTCCTGATATCCCATCTAAACCTCCCCTGGTGCAAGTTGAGGCCATTTCCTCTTTTCTTTTTAAGTTTGGGAAACCACAATTAATAAGGAAGTTACTGACTTCTGTTCAAGGCCCCTCAGAGGTAGAATATCCCGAATATCTGCCTAGAGAGATTGTGGACTCCTCATCCCTGGAAGTGTTCAAGGCCAACCTGGAGCAACCTGGGACAGTGGAAGGTGTCCCTTCTCATGGCAAGGGGTTGAAATGAGGTGATCTTTAAGGTCCTTTCCAACACAAATCATTCCACGATTCCATAATTTTCCACAATCACATCCAAGACAGGTTTTTTTGTTGGAAAAACACAGCTCCAAAAGACAACATCCCTAAAGCTGGACTAGGATCCCCTAAAACCAGGCAGGAAATGTTTCTCTTCCCTAAATCTCTCCCTTCCAGAGGCAGATTCTGCCCCATTGCCCCTGTTGGAAGTGCTCTTTAGGATCCCTATAGCTCAGCTGCTGAGCGAGCAGCTCCCTTCTGCATCCTCAAATCCCTCAGGAAAACCACTTTGCTTATGAGGCAGAGAGAGAAAGGTCTCCTGGGAATCCAAGTGCTTCCATCAGCCTTTTGGAGTAGCCATCCGTGGTAGGAACTGCAAGAGGTCCCAGCTGGGTTCCAGGCCCTGGATTAAATAAGCATTAAAAGTTCGGATATGCACATGGAATTTAGTGGAGAGACGCACATTGGTATCTATTTATCCAGAAACTTCCAGGATCCCACCTCTGTGTCCCAATGCGTGTCCACGTATTCTGAGTTCATGCCCCGAACACACAGCTGAAAGCAATAAAGATGCTCAAAGACTTTTTTACTGCTGGATGCCCCAAATTAATGGATGAGCATCCCACTGTGCAGGTGGGGAAGCTGCAAGGAAGTGGCTCAAAGGGAGGAGGAGACTGGAGCAAGGGATGGATATTGCTCCAAATCTCATTGCAAGGTCACAGCAGCACTGCAGGTTTGGATGGGATATTGGGAAGAAATTCTTCCCTGGGAGGGTGCTGAGGCCCTGGCACAGGTTGCCCAGAGAAGCTCTGGCTGCCTCATCCCTGGAAGTGTCCAAGGCCAGGTTGGACAGGGCTTGGAACGACCTGAGATAATGGAAGGTGTCCCTGCCATGGGACTGGATGGTCTTTAAGTTTCCTTCCAAGCCAAACCCTTCCATGATTTTATCAGTCCATGAAGATCAAGAAGCAGGAGATAAGAAAGAGAAGATGAAGAAGGGATGCAGAGGAAAGAGGTGAGGTGGAAACAGGAAACTCCTCTCCAAGGCTGTTTAAAAAGAAGCTGAGCATGGAAAGACAGAGAAGATAGCAAGAATTTTGTTGGGATTTTAAACATTTTTCAAAGTTTCCCAGAGGATTCCAATAATTTTCGTATCATCTGGAATGACAAACTCACATGACCACAGAGGTTCAGCTCCTCTTGCTTCTTTCTGTGACCCCATTTCTGTTCCTCCTGTATCCTCCTTGGTATAAAAATCAGCTCCTTTTCCACAACTTCCACAATTTTACCTCTTAATTCCCACCGAAGCTTCCAAGAAAATTTCCTGTTGGTGCTGCCTGCTGCAGACACTGAACTATTTGAGTTTTGCTGGAATTGTCCGTTGTTTCACACGCTCTGTACACATTCCTGGGAATGTCAGGTCTCTTTCCATGATTGCAGTTGGAATAACTCCACTCACACACTTTGGGAGTTTGGGAGTCACGTTGGGATTTACATACGAAGCAGAAAACACTCAGATTAACCTGGAGAAGCCTCTTCACTTCCAGCCATATTTTCCATGTGTCCAATGCAGGGAATAAGACCTTGTCAGGCACATGAATGACAAGAGATGTTTTGGATAAAAATTTTGTGGGATGTGAGGGCCTCATATATTTTGGAAGTGCTCCATGTCCTTCAGCGCTTTTGTGGAGATGTGAAACTGGGTGAGGGATATTGGATGCTGCATGGGTGGGATCCCAAGGGATGAAAATGGAAAAAATACCAGGCAATAGTATCCTGAAGAGTGGAAACAGTGTGGATTTCTCTCTCCTGACACCCAGTTATCCAAATGGTTCATTTTTCCTTGAAAATGACATTTATGAAGAAAATGACCTATTGGCTTGCCACAATCCCCCTTCTCTGCAGGAAAATCCTGGATATGGGTGTTGAAATGGAAAAGAACTTTCCTCAGTTATTCCTTGGTTGGATAATTCCCAAGGCTCTGTTTCACTGCTGCAATGGCAGAGATGAGGAGTTTTATTCCTCATCAGGGATCCCAGTTTTGGAATAGAGGATCAGTCATTGACCTGCAGGAACAGCTCAGCAGGAAAGTCAGAATTCCTCATTGTCCCTCTTCCCTGTCTCAATTCCAAAGCAAGGATGGGACACCTATTGCTTTGCAGGAGTGGGACAATGAGAAACATTGGAGGTTTGGACACCCTCCAAGCTGGAAAAATCTGAGTTTTGGGGGAATTTACTCTTCCTTCTGCAATTAGAAATTACTTCCAACCCCAAATTCCAACTCCCTCCCACCTGATATTCATTACCCTTCCACTGGTTAAAATTTAAATAAATAATTATTATTCACACCCTCAAATAGACAAAATTGCTGTCAAGGTGTTTTAGGAGATTATGCAACTCCATTCTGAGCCTCCTCATCTTCTTTCCCTTTGGATACCAAGGCATGGAAATGCAGTTCATGCCTTTGGAATTCCCACAGCAATGGCAAGGGCAGAATTTGGCCCTTGGGTACCGCAAATGCTACAAAATATTCCAGAACTGTCATTTTTAGGGGTGGAGAGAGGGAAAAGGAAACCCAGTGGGAAAGGATCTGGTCTTCAGGAGAAGGACTCAGGCCTGAGGAATCCATGGATGGAAAGAAAAGGAGGAAAGGGAAAAGATGGGAGTGAGAGAACAGGCCCAGGGTGAGGAAATCGGGCAAACAGAATGTGCTGAATTCTGCTCTGTTTTCTGCCCCTGGGCTCAGACCCACACAGCTCATTGCATGTAATTCATCCAAAAATAGCTGGATAGCCCTGGGATAAAGAAAATTCCTGGCATATTCCTAATTAACTGTATCTCCAACACCTCTGACAGCTCCTCCTGACCCTGTGGGATGTGTCCAACGAACTCCATCCATGCCAAGAGACCTTGTTGGGTGACAGGGAGGGAGCAAGTCATCCATGTTTTTCCATCCAACATCCAAGGGGGCTGAGGCTGTGGCTGGAGGTCGTGGCTGATCCTGGTGCTGATGCCACAGAGCTGCGAATTCCAGTCCTGGTGCCGCCGTTCCTCCCTGTGAGGCTCATTCCCTTCTGGAAGTGGGTCTGGCCAGCGCAGCCGAGCGCCAGAGCTGTCGAGAGATGAAATCAGAGCCTACCCAGCTTGGGTTGCCGGGACGGATTTCTGTTTCCATTAATAATTCAGGAATCCCCTGGGGGCAGGAAGATGACATCATATCCCACTGTTTTCCTATTGCCACCCTGCCTTTCCCTTCCCTGTTTCCCATCGTTCCTCCTCATCCAAAGAGTTGGGGACACCTTGGCACCACGTTGTGTTACCCCCAAAGACCACGTCTCCTAGAAATAGAATTCCCAATCCTTGTTTGCCAGAGGTGTAGTCTGCTTCAGCCATCCAGGGAAGGAGAAAAAACCCTGGGAATTATTTTCTGTCTCCAGCCTTTCCCTGGGGAGTTTGGTCATTCCAGGATGGTTTTCACCAAGTCAGTGAGAGCAGTTTGGTGTTGCCTTTTTTCGGGAAGGATTGCAGGGATAAAAATAGAGAAAGGTCTTAGAAAAACTCCAAGTAGAAAACAAGGCCTGAATTTCACAGATAAGAGGCAAGAAAGGATCCTGCAGTGTGGAATAGTGCTGGAATTTTGTTCCAGCTGGTTCATGGTGAGAATACAGGTCGTGGCTGTGGTTGTGGAGGTGGAGGTTGTCACTGTGAGGGTGACACCTGTGACCACTGAATTAATCCTTTCCTTCAGGTCCTCCTTTTCTTCAGTCCTGGAGCTCAGCCATCCATGCAACCAGACCTGAGGGAACATGGCTTTTTTTCTGAGCATCCCCTCATGGCCCCTCCTTCCACAGTGAAATTCATGACCTTTGGTGTCCAAGTCCACTCTTGCAGCGGTATTGGCAGTATTGGAGGGAGACAGGGGTTGGAAAATACCTTGGAAGGATCCAGAGGAACCAATAGATCATGGAATCATAGCATAGCTTGAGTTGGAAGGGACTTTAAAGATCATCTAATTCCAACCCTCTCCATGGACAGGGGACCTTCCACTAGACCAGGACCCCTCTCCAGTCCGGTCTCGGACACCTCTTTAGATCTGTAAATATTTTCTGGATACTTTGCCAGTATTGTGTGAGAAACGCAACAAGGAGGGAACAACAGCTTTCCTGGGAGAAGGCCAAAAGTCCTCCTGTGTGTGACTTGTGGAACCCTTCCTGCACTTTTTGGGACACTCAGATACCCCAAGTTTACTCCTTATTTTCCTTTTAACCTTTTTTCTCCTCTCTGCAAAGTGCATTTTTCATATGGAATCATTCCTGGGGAGTTTTGGGATCAACCTGGGCCAGTTCAGTCCTACTATAACCACCCAGCAGAAATTTCAGCCATGGCCAGGGGTATGGCAGAGCCCAAGGCATTGTGTCACTCACTTAGAAATTCCCAACAACTGGATTTGCCCCAGGAGATGGAGCTGAAGGATGGATTTAAGCCAACTCCACCATGGCCATGGGTTGTGCTCATCCCCACATGACCAAATCCCCCATGGTTGAAGGGTGACGGGGACTTCAGCTGCCTCAATGTGTCATGGATGACATGGATGAAGAATTTCTCTGGATTTGCAGAAGTGTTTGGAGCTTCCAATAAACACCCTCATCCGTTCCTTCCCTAAATATCTTCCTTTGAAGCTTTATTCAGGAAAAAAGGGCTTTTCTGGGCCTCTGCCATGAAGTACCTCTACCCCTCTTTCAGCACAGCCCTGAAAATTCCCTGCAGCCTCCAAACCAGCTGAACATCCCTAATCTCCTCTTATCCCATGTTATTTCTCTCCTGAGTGTCTCCTGGTTTGGAATCAGGCCCTGCATAGTTCATTTTTCCCTGTTTAATTTCCTGACCTCCTCTTTTTCCTCAAGGATTCCAAGCGTTAACACAAAGAACCTCTGGCTGAGCCGTCTGATTTATCCATCTCCTCACCTTGACTTTATTTCCTGGTCACAATTCCAAGTGCTAATGTTACATTCCTGGTTTAAGTATCTGATTTATCCATCCTCACCTCCCCCATTACTTCATGGTACGGGTTTGAAATGTTAATTTTAATAATAAAAGTTTTACGCCCCCAGTGCTTTCTGCGCTAACACAGGGACATTATTTCCTAGGACGAGGGTTTTAAAAGCTAATGTCCTAATGCTGCTTTAATTGCGGGATTTCTTCCTGCTAAGGCAGCTCCTGGAAGCATGTGAGGGTAGGAGGAAATCTGTGGCTGGTGGCAGTGTCTCTCCTGGTGTTTGGTGGGAAGAGCAGATTCCTGAGCCCAAATTGGAGAAGTGCTGATTTTCCCAAGGAGGTATCCAAGCCTTCAAAAAAGGCGACGATGCATTTAATGCAAGAGTGGTCTTACAGGGGAAGACAGAATCATGGGATTATAGGATCATTTAGGTTGGAAAAGCCCTCTAAGATCATTGAGTCCAACCGTTAACCCAGCACTGCCAAGGCCACCACTAACCCATGTCCCCAAATGCCACGTTTATGTCTTTTAAATCCCTCCAGGGATGACAACTCCAACACTGCTCTGGGCAGCTGTGCCAAGGCTGGACAACTCTTTCCATGAAGAAATTTTCCCGATATCCAATGTAAACACCCACTGGTGAAACTTGAGGCCATTTCCTCTTGTCCTGTCCCTTGTTCCCTGGAAGCAGAGCCCGACACCCACCTGGCTTCACCCTCCTGTCAGGGACTTGTGGAGAGCCAGAAGGTCCCCCCTGAGCCTCCTTTTCTCCAGGCTGAGCCCCCCCAGATCCTCAGCCACTCCTGGCTCTCCAGACCCTTCTCTGGCTCTGTTCCCTTCCCTGAACATATTCCAGCCCCTCAATGTCATTCTTGTTGTGAGGAGCCAAAACTGATCCCAGAATTCGAGGTGTCAGTGAAGCCTTGATGGCACAGATCCAAATTCTCCAGGTCTCTTCCAACCTCTTCCACAGCTCTAAGGACCTGGCACAGCTCCAAGACCCAGCTGGAGTGGGCAAGTAGTTTGGGACATGGGTGGACAGCCCATCCCAGCTGGAGATAGGGAGAACACTTAGGAGCTGGAGGGTCTTTCCCAAATCTGCCGCTGTCAGGTTTATGGGATGAAGGGAGCGTCTGGTCTCCATGGGCAGCACCATGGCAAAGGTGGGACCAGCACAGTCAGGCAGTGCTGGAAAGGTCTGGTGTCCCTGTGGCACAGGTGGGATGAGTGGAATGAAAATTCCTGGATATTCTGCACCACCTGAACACCAAGAAAGGAAATCTGAGGCCAAGGAGAAACTCCACATCCAATAGCTCTTGAGTTGGGCATCATTATCCATCTTTCTGGACTCACGGCCCTGCTGCAGAATGGGATAGAGGTTAGGGTTAGTTTAGATGGGATTTTAGGGAAAGGTTTTTCATCCAGAGGGTGGTTGGGCACTGGAACAGTCTCCCCAAGGAAGTTGTCACAGCTCCAAACCCAGCAGAGCTCAGGAAGCCTTTGGCTCTCAGGTACATGTTGGGATTTTTTGGGTGTCCTGTGCAGGTTCAGGAGTTGGACTCAGATCCTTGTGAGTCCCTTCCAGCTCAGGACATTCCATGAAATATGTGGTTCAAGGCACAGCTGGGGCAAAGCATGGAGTTGCTGGGCTGTGGATTGGGATCAGCACTCAAGGTTTTGGTTGGTGACAAGAAGACTCGTTCACCTTTAGTGGCTTGACCCAACGATCTTCTCTGGAACTGCTGTTGAGGATGATTGGATTGCTCTGACAGGAACTGGGAAGTTGCTGATGCAGGGAACAAAGGTCCTAAAGCTGCAGTGGCAGCAAAACGCCATCCTGATGTGTCACAGGGACAGCCCCGGCGGCAAGGAGAGCTCCTGCCTGCCCATTGTCACCCAGGCTGGAGATCGGGCTGAGGATGACCTTCTTGTGCCTCCAAATCAAGCCTGGGTTTTAATTCCATCAAGAGGAACTCAGACTTGGTCCAGCCTGGGAGGAGGACTGAACTTGAAGACCTGTGGTGTTTTTGGGAATCCAACTTATCCGGATACCCTCAGTGGAGGGATAAGGTGTGGTGTCCACTGTTCTACTGTTTTCCTGCTTGTAGGATCCTGGGGACAACACTGAGCCACCTGGATGTGACCTGAGAGCATCACCTGCTCCAAAGACAATGCCTGGCCTCATTTATTTGCTGCTGTGGGGACAGAAAGTGCACAAGGCCACAGTGGGGTGGAGTGCAGGTGTCTGAGCACCTGCAGGTGTGACACCACAAAAAAGGGGTTGTGCCCATTCCTCAGGGGGCACAGCTGGACCCCGTGCCTGAGCCCCCACCTGGGCACTGATAAATTAATTAATGAAAATTAAGCCTGAGCTCTTTGCCTTCTGGTGACCTCTGCGTGCTTGCTGTCAGCTTTCCTATAGATCCGATTTCCCTTTTTCTTTGTTTCCCCTTGGATTAAGAAATTCTCCCATTACAGAAGTCGCTTAATGTGGAGGGAAAGAAAGTGAAAATTCAATTGAATAAACAGCGAGGGCACTTTTTTTTTTGCTATCTGTAAAAAAAGGAAGAGCCCAAGCAGCAGAAATTAATGTTCAATTGAATAAATACCAATAACACTCCTTCTTTTTGGCTCCTTCAGCTTATGGTGCAAAGATAGTGAAAATTCAATTGGATTTTAATAACAACGTGCCCCATTCCCAAAAATACAACCAAAAGGTGAGAAAGGGACCCTGACTTAAAATCAATGATAGAAAAGATAGGCGACATCATCAAAATTATATTAGCCTTAATAGTCAATCAATTAATGAAATCTCCCAGTTATTTAAAAAAATAAAAGCCTGTGGAGGGGTTTTTTTTGCTTTCCTGATGAAGTTTTCTGGCAGGATCTGAAAGCTTTTTGTCCCACCTTCCCTGCCCACCATTAGGGGCCGTTTATCGAAGTGACAGTTCCTTTATCTGGGAAGGAGGGGGGAAAGGGGAGAGTGCTGAGGCCACTGGGAATGAAATGTTGCCGAGATATGAATTTTGATAGGTCGTCAATACCCTCTGTCCCTTCCAGTTAAAAAAGAGCAGCGGCCACCGAGGGCAGATGGGCAACATTTCAGAGCCCATAAAATCAAACAGGGGGATAAGAGGAGAGGTCCAGCTGGACTCCAGTCTCCTCTCCCTCTTTTCCTTCTGGAATGGGGTGGTTTCTTTTAACACTTTGCCTGCTGGCTTGATGTTCTTCACCACTGAGAACCTGTTGGATGGGGGTTTTGGGTGTAGCTGGACCTGTCCCTGAGGCCTCCATGGGACACCAACATGTCCATGGGGGGACAATTTATGTGGTTGGCAGCTGTCCTTGTCTGAATCCAGAGCTCTTTCCCAGGAGATGCTTTAGCATCATGGGATTGTTCAGATTGGAAAAGCCCTCCAAGGTCATAGAGTACAACCCTCCCCCAGCACTGTCAAGGCCACCACCAAATATTGTCCCCAGGTGTCACATCCACACGGCTTTTAAATATCTGCAGGAATGGTGACTCCAATACGGCTCTGGCCAGGCTATTCCTGTGCTTAACGACCTTTCCTGGGAAGGAATTTTCCCATTACCCAACCTAAACTTCCTGTGGTGAAACTTTAGGCCATTCCCTCATCCTGTCCCTCGTGCCCTGGGAGCAGAGCCTGACTTCCACCTGGTTGCATCCTCCATCAGGGAGTTGTGCAGAGCCAGAAGGTCCCCCTGAACTTCCTTTTCTCCAGGCTGAACCCCCCCAGCTCCTTCAGCTGCTCCTGATACTCCAGACCCTTTCCCAGCTCCCACCTTCCCTTCCCTGGACACGCTCCAGCTCCTCAATGTCTTTCTTATCGTGAGGAACACAAAAGTGACCCAGGATTGGAGGTGCCCCAGCACTGCCAGCACAAAGGGACAATGACTGCCCTGGTCCTGTGGCCTTCTTGGCCACTTTTCAAGCTGGTGGGGTCATCCAGCAATGGGTCAAACAAATGGCCAGAGGTTGCGTGACCGTGCGGATGCCACCTTGTCCCTCCCAGACCCCTGCATCCACCCTCTCCTTGGGCTGCTCCTCACCCCCTCCTCCCCCAGGAGAAACCCAATCTGGCCTCCTCAGTGTCACCTGAAAGCGGGGATCTGCTTTCAGCCCCATCCTTGTTCCTGACGGCGGCGCGGACTAAGTGGCTCCGTCGCCGCACGGAAAACCTCAGCAGGATTCCTGGCTCCAAGGGAACTGCACCCAGAGGAGCACCTGGACAGCCATGGAAGAGAGTTAACTATTTGGGATCCTCCCTGCTACGTCCTGTTCCCGGAGGAAAGTCTGTCAGGGAGATGTGGTGAAATCAGTTGGAAGAATGATGGAAAGCAGTAGGGAAATCCCCATGGATCAGAACATTCCAGCCTTAGAGGAGCAAAGGAGAGGGAAGGACACCTCAAAACCAAAGATGGAGGCCCGGGAGAGTTTCAAGGAGTGAGAACAACAATAAAATTCAATTTAATTTTAGCAGAAGACACTCAAGGTAAGGAGGTGAAGGGATTGTCTCTCATTTGCTTCCAGAGGACAACTGTCTCCAACTGTTCAAAGATCCTATGAAGTTGTGAAATTCCTCATTCATGGATTCCTGAGGATTTCTTCTTTTCTTGGACCAAAACAAGCATTGCATGTCTTCATCCAAGGACTCCAACTAACGCAGTGTTGCACGTGGGGGTTGACCTGGGAATCCAAAGCAGGATTTGAAGCCATCTTGCAGGTGAGACAGGAGCCTCAACCAGGATCCACTTCAAAATGGGATGCAAATGGAATGGATGAGTCTTTGGGAAGTCACAAAGGAGCTCACCTGGATGTCTGCAAGGGACTAAAATGTCTCAGCCAGTCCCTCCATGCCATGCCCAGGATCGCTGACACCCAGGTCCATCAGCCTTCGGAATCCAAATTCTGGATCCCAGGGAGCAAAGCAAGCGGTCTCTGTACAGGTCTGGGTTGTCTCTACCCAGGAGATCATCCAATACAATCAATGGAATGGAATCATTCAGGTTGGGAAACACCTCCAAGATCATCAAGTCCAACCTGGGACCGATGCCCACCTTGCCACCAGTTCAGAGCACTGAGCGCCACCTCCAGTTTTTCCTTGGACACCTCCATGGATAGGGACTCCACCACCTCCCTGGGCCCATTCCAATCCTTGACAACCCTTTCCATGAAGAAATTCATCTTGATGTCCATCCTGAACCTCATCTGGCACATGAGGCTGTTTCCTCTCACCCTGTCCCTTGTTTCCTGGGAGCAGATCCTGACCCCCACCTGGCTGCTCCCTCCTGTCAGGGAGTTGTGGAGAGCCAGAAGGTCCCTCCCCAGCCTCCTTTTCTCCAGGCTGAGCTGCCTTACCTCCCTCAGCCTCTCCTGGTGCTCCAGACCCTTTCCCAGCTCCGTTCCCTTCTCTGGACATGCTCCAGCCCCTCAATGTCATTCTTGTCATGAGGAGCCCCAAACTGATCCCAGGGTTTGAGGTCCCTCACAAGTTCCAGCAGAGGGGGTTGGTCCCTTCCCTGGTCCTCCTGGCCATGTTGGTTTTGGTACAAAAATGACAGAAAAAAGACATGATTATCCCAAGGAATTTAATTCAGACCTATGGAATTCAATCTCCATATCCTTCCAATCCTGGGAAAGAGTAAAGAGCTGTCACTCACATCTTGTCAGTGACAATCTGGACAAGCTGTCAAGATCCATTGAAGACCCTTCACTGTCACTTCAGCTGCTGTGAGGATTTGAGGTGGCTTCTAATCTTGGTGGTCCAAACTCCTCCCAGACCCCTTTCAGTATCCAAATTAATGTTTTTGGTGTTCCCGACATATGGTGAATGGGGATGAAAATTCCAGGGAGGGCAAATTTGGGGTGGGTGGATCCAGAACAACTGGGTTTGATGGGAAGTTTTGTTATGGTTCCAGTTTGAGGGAGAACATGAGGTGGTGGCTCCTGGGATGGTGACTGCAGGAATGGACATCTAGGAGTGCTCATCTTATGTGTCCAGGAGATCTGAAGTATCCCAAAAAAACCCCATCCCATTTGTCTGCTAAACTGTCCCGCTTTCTGAGGGATGTGCTGCCTTCCAACAAGTGGTTTTCCAGCTGGATAACGGTGAATCCAGGGTGCAGAGTACAGGTGGAACCTGTGCTAGGATTCACCCTAAGACAGAGAATGGGCTGAGAGAATGGGGTGTGAGCAGGTTTGGGAGCTTCAAGAACTCCCATGTCCCACAGATTAGGAATAACTGAGGGTCCCAGATGGAATCTCGAAGGGGAAAAACAATCCCAAAGCAGCAAGAAAGTGTTGACTCACTCAGCACAGCAGGTGGATTTTTCCCCATGGAGGATTTGTTTTGTTCATGGAATTAAACTGTTGTGGACATTCCTGGATATTTTTAGCTGGAGTGTGATGCAGGTGTGGACTTAAGAAAGCTCAGGATGCTGCAGTGCTCATCCTACAGCCTTTCCCAACCCAAATACTCCAAGGATAGGAGGGAAAACAAAGATGTGCCTTGGCTTTGGGCCTGGAAATGAGGAAGGGCATTAACTCGGATGTGTTGGAGGCGGGGGCTGGCACAGGGAATTTTGTTAAGTAGTTAATGGATGCAGAATTTGGTCAGCTCCATGGCACCGGCTCCTGCTAACTCAGGGATTTTAGGAACCCTGTGGGATGCAGGCTTGGATAGGAGTGCTCTGAAAGGAGACACCCTTGGGGATGAGCACCAGGATGGGTGTGGAGAAAACCTGGCTGCTGGAGGGAGCAGAGTCCCCTTGCTGGGATTTCTGTCTTGCTCATGGCAGCATCCTTGCTCCACAAACTTCTCACTCCTGCGGCATCCTTGGCTGGGATCCCTTTTCCTTAGTCTGGGAATGCTAATGAGGTCACAGCCCTTGGTGGGGAGCGGATAATGAGCGAGAAATTCCTTGGATCCCGACTCAGCAGAGCTTGCTGTCACTGGGAGAGTGACACCGTTCAAGGAAAACCCGTCTGTGGGCAAGATTTTTAAGGATTCCCCCGTCCTGCTTTGCCCTCCCTCCTTATCTCACTCTGCCCTGAAATTCCCAACATGGAGCAGCCAGGGAATAAGAAGTGAACCTTCCCGGTTTGGTCTCCCAGGCTCTGCTGAGGCTAAGTGAGGTTAACAACCGAACATGCTGGGAATTATTGAGGGAAGAGACCTGGGAAAAAGCTCCGTCCCTGATCTGATGGTGATAAATGATTGGAGCTGGGATATCTGATTCCTTCTCTCTGGTGGTCCCTGCAGGAACAGCTTCCAGGCGAGTGTGTCAGCTGTTCATTAAAGGAAAATGGCAAAGATTATCCCTAATATCTTGAAGATTAGTTGGATAAATGCACACTGGAATATGCCAGTCCTGGGGCTGCTGGGAAACCCTTCGGCTTCATTGACTGAGTTTATCCAATTTGCATCCACCGGCATTCCCAAGGCTGATCCGTGGTGCTCGGATGTGTTTGTAAACACAGCAGGGATGCAGTTAAGGCCCATCCTCGGGACTCCTTTTGGGATTAGAAAGTGTTATTTGGGAGCAGAAATATAAAGTTGTTTTCTAAATGATTCCCAGAAAATCTCAGGGACATTAGGAACGTCACAGATGAGTGTGTGAATCCTGGGATCATAAAACATCCTGGACGGAAGGGACCTGCAAGGATCAGTGAGTCCCAACCCAAGCCCTTCACAAGACATCCCAAAAACCCCACCCTGTGCCTGAGAGTGTTTTCCAAACATTCCTTGAGCTCTGGCAGCCGTGGGGCTGTGATGATTCCCTGGGGATCCTGTTCCCGTGCCCAGCCTCTGGAAGAAGAACCTTTTCCTGATATCCAACCTAAACCTCCTCCAGTTGCTTCCCCAAAGTTATCCAGGATGGTTGCTCATGGAAATCCTCACCTGGATAACTTTTAGATGCTTGAAAATATTGGGATGCTTCCAAAAAAAAAAAAAAAACCCCAAGAAGAAACCAAAACAGGACCTGAAGAGTTTTCCCTGTGGAAATTACAACTAAAAATCCTCCAGATTTCTTTTTTAAACTGAAAATTCAATTTTTTTTCACAAGTACAAAAAAATTTCTCAAAGCTGCCCCGTTTTGAGGAGAGGAGGCAGTGGTGCAGAGATTTCAAGAGGTCCCACCCAATCTAAATTACTGCAAGGAATATGAGTGGGAAGTTTTGCTGCAGAGCAGCTTTGGGAAGGACAGGAATTCCCAGCCCTGAGTGTCAAAAGTTGTTTTGTTCCCGTTTAAAAAGCAGCAGCAGCAGCAGCAATGGCGAATCCCGATGTTTTATTGGATTGACCCAAATGTCACCTCTGGATTCTCTTCCCTTAAACTTGAAAGCCCAAGTCACATTTTAAGTCCAAAACAGAGGAAAAAATCCAAAGGATGCTGGAAAGGAACCAGAGCTTGGAGCCACCATTTTGCTGTGCAAGGAGAAACCTGGAAAAGCTCCAACCCTCGCTCCAAACTTTGGCTTGGATTGCTGTGGGAAAGGCTGGGAGAGCATCCACCTTGTTCTGGGCTCATCTGGATTTGGGATGTGATGCCCAGCACTGACCAAACCAAGATATTTTGTCCCCTCTCCATCCCCTGGATCCCAAAGGAATGCCCTTGGGAGAAGGGGATGTTGCTGTGGTTGTTATGAGCTGTTAAATGATGGAGAATCCGTGGAATTTTTAAAAATTCCTCAAATAATGGGATTGGCTTTCTTTATTATAATTTTAAAGGTTCCTTCTCCCTGTTTTTTTGGCTCTTCCTGCCTGATCCCCCTTGGTAGTGGAGCACTGGAATGCTGGAATGGTGGGAAAACCCCACTCCAGGAGAACAGCAGGAATCTGGGATGACCCCACACCCATGTGGAGCTCAGGGCAGTGACTCTGTTTTCATTTTACCCTTCCAGGTAATGATGAAGTATCCTAAAAATCCATGAGAAACCATGGAAAGGGGAATATTTTCCTGATCCACCCTGTCTTTAAACCCATCTTCCCCAGGACATTTAAATATCCCAAAATTGCTGCAACACATTGCTGGATTTCTACCAAATCCAGGAAAAGGGGTGGGAATTGCAGGGAAGGGAATGATTTTTCTGCCAAGTTTGCAAGAAAAAAAAGGGATTTGGGACAGAAGAAGGAGAATCCAAGGGCACTTGGATGGCACTCAGAGACATCCCAGGTGCAGGGAGGATCCAATGGCCTCCAGGGAATCAAAACTGCTCCTGTGCAGGCTCCAAAATATCCGGGAAAACAGAACAAATCCACCTTTCCACAGCAGGAATTTCCACTGGAGCAGGCAGGGCTGGAGTTAACAGGAAGGAAAAAAACCCAGAAAGGAGGAAAAAAGCCAAAAGAAGGAATAAACTCAGGAATATTCATATGAAATAAGGCAGCTTTTCACCTTTTTTTTTGCCGTCATTCCTCCTTTTTTCCTCTCCTCAGTTTTCCTCCTGTGGAATAAACAGGGATGGCTGGAAAACAAAGGGTTTGGAATTTATTTATTTATTTATTTATCCATTAATTTATTTATTTTCCCACCTCTGCATTCAGCTTGAGCTGGGAATGCTCCGTGTCTGTGTCTGTGTGGGATGAAATCCAGGCCAAGCCGGCAGTGTACGGAATTCAGCCGCCCTCAGCAGGAAAGAGGAGCGGGAGCAGCGGGGTTGAAAGGAGCCAGTGGAGATGGGAAAAGAAAGGATGTGCGGAATTGCACACTCTGAGTGCTACCTCCAATTCCTGCTGCGGAATTCCGGGGCCAGGCCCTGCTGCAGTCCCAGGGAGCTCTGCCAAATTCCCTGGATCCATTCTGCCTTGGGATGAGATGCCTTCAAAAAAATGCGGAATAAAAATCCAGACTAAAGTCAGGTTGTTTAATATCCTGTTATTTTTTTCCTGGAGAAATCATAAAATCATGGAATGATTTGGGTTGGAAGGGGCTTAAAGATCATCTCATTGCTGTCGGGAGCGGGAGCAACTCCCACTATCCCAGGTTGATCCAACCTGGCCTTGGACAATTCCAGGGATGGGGCAGCCACAGCTTCTCAGGGAATTCCATTCCAGGGCCTCACTGCCTTCACAGGGAAGAACTTTTCCCAATATCCCATCAAAATCTACCTTCCATCAGCTTTTCAGCTTCAAACTCAGCTTCTAGAATCTTGGGATTTTCCCTGTCTTTCCCTGACCTCCTGCCTCTGTTGTTACCTTCCAAGCCAGCAGGAAAAACAGTTGGCAAGATGGGATGGGAAATTTGGGGATTGCAGGGCTTTCCTGCAATTTTTACCCTAATATTCCTTTTTTTCCTGGTGGATTGGGTGATCCCACGCCAGAACTGCCAGATCCACGCACAATTCCCTTTTTCCTATTTATTTTTGTCTTCTGACCTCCCTTCGCAGAGCCAAAAATTCCCTTTTCCCAGCACAGTTTCTTTCCCTGCCCTTGTTTTTCCAACCCTGAATTCAGATCTAACCCTGGCATTAAGAGCCATAGGGAAACTGAGGCTGGGTTGGGAACATCCCAGGAATTTCTGCAGGTGGGAGTTGGTAGCACAGGCAGGGATCCTCGGCTTTGGCTCATCCGGAATATCCCTGGAAATCTGTCCCACCTCAATCTCCCACCCTCCCCTTCCCATGGATTCATTTTCCTCCTTAATTTTAGATTTGGGAGCTGTTCCTTTATTTAAAACAGCTTTTCCTGCTGCTGTTCCTCAGTCGGATCCCAAGTTTTTGCCTGGCTCTCATCTTTCCATGGCCTAAATCCCTCTCAGTTATCTTTTTTCCCCCCTGGAGCAAAAGGTGGGAATATCTTGTAGTCGGGAAGATGCATTTTAAGGCCAGCTCCATGTTATTTGAAGCTGTGCCTTTGGGATAATCCCACAAAAGGCTGGTCAACACTTTTTGGAGAGTGGAATTTTCTAGGGGAAAACCCCTCCTTCTCCAAAAAAAAAAAAAAAAAAAAAAAAAGAAATTGGGGGATCGAGCTGATTGTGGGATTTTTTTGGGGATTGAAAATCTTGGAATGAGTTGTTTCAAGTGAGTCACAGTAAAATATTTTGTAATTCCAGGGGGAAACTTCCTGCTGTTGCTCTGCCTGGTTTTTCCCAGTGTTTAGACTTAAACCTTGGATTTGGCAATTTACTGGATGCTGGAAGTTGAGATTCCTGATGTGTTTCATTGCTTGGGAGATGGAATATTTTGATTTTGGCTGAATTAAACCAGTGCAACATCAGATGAAAATTTTCCAGGTGGATTTTGTTTGGAGGATAAATCCCAAATTCTTCCCTGTATTTTTGGTGTTGGACTTCCAGCCCCATTTCTGTGTGTCAGGACTTTCAGGCAGAGGAAAATGTCATTTCCCAGCAAAACAATGGGCTGCACACTTAGACAACAGCTCCAAACATAATTCCAGGTTTCTGTGTGGGTTTTCCCACTTTTCTCTTAACGCGATTTTTTTTTAGGATTTCTTTTCTCCATGTGCACTTAGGGACAGGGAAATAATCCCATGGAAATGTGATTAATGATCATTAAATGGAATTATTGGGTAGAAACATACCCGTGCTCCTTGGGAATCTCAGTTGGACTCTATATTTGCTGCCCTGGGGATCTTCGGCAACAAAATTCCTGGGTGGAAGTAAAAGGACTTCACATTCCAGAGGGTTTGGAGTCATCCTGCCTGGCAAAAAGAAATTAATCCTTTCATATTCCTTTAGAAGGGATGTCAGGATTTTTTTTCCCTTATATTACCTAAATTCCAGGAGTTTTCCAGAGGTTTGCTGGTTATCCCTGCTTGTGCTAAAGGAGAATGTGGGAGGCACTGTCAGAAACCAGCCCAGAACTCTGTAAGAAAATAAAATCTCCCGGGATTCTGCACCTAAAAGAGCTGGAGCTGAAGGAGGGGAGCACCTTCAGGATGTGTCCCTCTCTCCGTGCTGTTATCCCGATGTCCTCTGGAACCAAACCCACTGAGGAAACAAAAAATAAGAGCCAGACCCTGCCTCAGTTCCCAGGAATCGATTGGCACTGGCATTATTTCCCTCCTTGGCAGAACAAATCCAATGGCTCTTCCCGGGGTTGTCACAGAAAATCCCCAAATGCAGGTGGGAGAAGGATCCTAAGGATTCAATAAAATGAGCCCCAAAATCAAGATATTCTTTGAATGTTGATCACAAAATCCTTTGGAGAATCTGGTTCCAGCGGAATGTCAGACCCCAGGACTTTGTTTTTCTCGGGGAGGGAAAACCTGAATTTATTCCTAAGGCAGGGATAATTTTATTATTTCAGTGCAGGGTGTGGAGCAGCGTTTTTCCCACCTTCCTTCCTGAAAAATGAAGAAGAGACAAAGATTTAGGACAGATTTTCCTTCACCTGTGATGCTGGGGATTTATCCCGGGTTTTCATGTGCATGTTTATCATCCAGGCTATGGGGATATGTGGAAAAAGAAAATCAGGATTTCTCTGCAGGAATTGTGTATTTTTATTAAAGGCTTATTTTACCTCCCAAACTCCCTTCCCATGACTGCAGTTTAAAGGGAAGTGTTTTCCTGGCAGTGAATCCCTGTTTCTGCCAGTGTGGCTTTGATGGAATCGGGGAGTGATTCCCAATTTCTAGCCACTTCTCCTTCCTTTTTCCCCAGCCACGAAATATTCCATGATTTAAAAGGCAAAGGGAAAGGCTGGATATCATCATCCCATTCCTAAATAACCCTCATGGATGGGTGAGAGACACCCGGCTACGCTGGGGGAAAATCGGGAACGAATCCATCAATGTCAGCACTTTCCCATCCCTATAAAGGGATCCGGCTCAGCTCCAGCCCAGCCCCCTCTCTCCCACTCCCGCTCCCTCTGGATGTGCCCCTGGAACGCCGAGGGAGCCGGAATTTTAAAGCACCGTTTCTATTAAATCAAGTTTATTGCACTCAGCGGCTCCGGAGCGCTCCCATCTCCTCCAAACCCCCCATTATCCCTTTAAGATTCCAACTCCCGCCTAAGTTTTATTTAAGGACGGAGCCCGTGGAGCTTTTTCCAGGTGTTTCCAGCCTCTTTTCCAGCCCCGCTTCCCTGTTGATGCGCTGATCAATTACTCATCAAATCTTAATGAGCGCTTTAACTCAACTGTGGCATCTTAATCAGAGCCTTTGACTGCCAAGTGTCAGCTCCATCGACTTGGGAGAGCTGGGACAAATGATCCCAATCGACTGGAATGGGCTCTTCCCGGCTTGGGAAGAGCCTTTCCGCGAGCCTCATCTGCCGTCTAGTGGCTGCACGGGAAGAGGACGAATGGAGAGGGAATTTTGGGGTGGAAAGGCTCTTTGGAGAGGGATGAGGGTGGAATGTGCGGTGGGATCCTCGCCTGCTTGGTTCCCGTTAGGAGAGGGTTTAGGGTGAGTTTTCCTTATGGGAAACGCCGTGTGTTTGTGTGTGTGGGAGTGGAGGCTCCTGCCAGAATCCACAGGATGGCAAAATCCGTCCCTGTGTGACTGTACAGGTCTGTGGGATCCCAGGAAAGGAGGGATCTCGGGACAGGCGCTGCCTGGGACTGGGAACACAAAGCAGGGCTGGATCTATGGGAACAGGGAATTATCTGGGAATGCTCTGGGACCTCATCCCAGGCAAAGTCCAGCCTGCTTTGGGACAGTCCCCACAAGCCTTGCGAACCTTTCCTGGGATTTTTTTAGCCAGTTGTTTTTTGTTTGGTTTTTTTCCCTCAATAACATCAGCTGGAAAAGCTGCTTAAAGGAACAACAAAGAAAAAGCTGACACAGACCTGAGCCGGAGAGAGGGAGCAGGTCAGTTTTGCTGGAATCCTCAGGGATGTTTGTATCCAAGCTTTTATCATGTTCTAATGAGCCCCGTGCCCTCCAGACACCTCTCTACAAACCTGAGGACCCTTTTTTGGGGACAGGGACAACCAGGCAGCAGATCCAGGTCATCCAAAGCTGCTGGGAGCATCCCCTATAACCGGGAAGCAGCAGGATGCACTGGCTCCCTGCCTGACCCTCTCCCTTGGATATGAAATTAGCTGAGCGCAAAAAGACTTTGGAGTCAGGAATTCCAGTTCAGTGCCGACAAGCAGGAGGGATGTCTGGGATTCAGGGGGATGTAATGCCTAGAAGAAGGATTTATTATTTTTTTTAATGCTGAGATGATCCCTGTGGGATGTTCTGGGGAGATCACGGGGCGAGGCAGCTGCTGCTCCAATCCAGAGTGGTTTATGGGATTGGGACAGCACCGTATGGACATCCCCATGCCCCATCTGGAGCTTATTTTTTTTTGTAGCGGTGTTCCTGATCCGGTTTCCAAACCTTCCCCTCTCCCTTTGCCTTCCCCAGCACCCAGGGGAGGCTCAAGGATTGTTGCTGTCCATAGGAATATTCCTTTTCCACCCCCAAGCATCCCTAAGAAGGTGGAACAATTCTTGCCTCACTGGTTTCAACCATCCCACGGGGTTTTTCCTCGACTGAGGCTGGTGAGGGTGTCGGATGGTGATGTGGAAGGAGGGAGAAGAGGGAAAACCAGGACCCATTTTGGATGCATGCAGGGAGTGTGAGGTGATGGGAATGATGTGAACTTGGGGCCCACCACCAGCACCAGGGTCTGAGCCTGGGAATTTTCCCTGTGGAACATCCCTTGAGCTCAAGGATCCCTTTGGACAAAGAGGGGGAGATGGAAAGAGTTCAAACTCTTCAAATGACCAAAAAACAAACACCTTCTATGGCCTTGTTGATCCAGCCACCCCCCAAAAAACTTTGGGAAAGGGGAATTAGGCAGATGAGATCCTGCCTGGAGCTGGCACAAAAGGGAAACAAATCCCTTTGGAAACCTTGGGCTGGGGCCTTCTTGATTTAATGAGATTCAAGCAGTTCTGCTTTGCTGACTCAGATTCCCAACTCCCAAATCCGAAGGGCTCGAACTCCTGTTGAAACTGGTTTTAAGTGGATGAGGAGATGATGTCAAAGGGCCAAAGGCAACGTGGGCATTCCTGACACTTTTCCATGGCCTCAAAACATCACAGATTTATGAGAGAGAATCCCGAAATCATGGAATGGTTCAGGTTGGAATGGACCACAAAGATCATCTCCTTCCAACCTCCTTCCATGGGCAGGGACATCTCCCACTATCCCAGGTTGCTCCAAGCCCTGTCCAACCTGGCCTTGGGCAATTCCAGGGATGGGGCAGCCACAACTTCTCTGGGAAACCTGGGCCAGGGCCTCATCGACCTCAGAGTGAAGGATTTATTCCCAATATCCCATCTATCCCTGCCTTCTGGCAGTGGGAAGCCATTCCCCTTGTCCTGTCACTCCATCCCTTGTCCAAAGCCTCTCTCCATCTTTCTTGCTGGATCCCTTCAGGTACTGGAAAACCACAATTAGGTCCCCCCAAAGCTTCTCTTGCCTTTTCCAGGCTGAATATTCCCAATTCTCTCAGCCTTTCCTCACAGCAGAGCTGCTCCATCCCTCTGCTCATCTTGGTGCCTCCTCTGGACTCGTTCCAGCAGCTCCATGCCCTTCCTGTGTTGGACCCCAGAGCTGGATGCAGCATTCCAGGTGGGATCTCACCAGAGTGGAGAGAGTTCCAATGGTGTCCCAAAGCCCTTTCAATGGAAAAATTAAGGAGAGGCCAAACCTCTCCTAACAATGTCCCAAACTCTAGCTGTTCTTATCACAGGGGATTTCCTGAGCCTGTTCTCACTTTTCTATGGAATAACATCCAGCAGATCTCTTTTCCAAGGATGTGCTCAGCCTCCTCTTGAAACTGAATCCAAAACATTCCCTGGGAATCAATCCCACAGCTCCATGATTTGGGATGTCAGGAGAATCTTGTTTGAATTTATTGGTAATTTTTTAAAATTCTGATGATTTTTATAAGTTCATGTTCCAGACCCAGTTGTTTAATTGCTCTAATTGGGAATAAACACATTAAAAGATGGAATGTCCAGACTCAAAGTCAGGGAATAAAATAAAAATGAGCTCAATATTTGTTTTCTTTGGAAAATATCCTGGTTTTTAGGTAAGTTCATGATTTGGAAAACTCAGTCAGTGATTTGGGGGCCATTGGTTGGATTGCCAGGACACTTTGCTGGATTGATTGGGATAGTGTTACCACAAAAAATATCCCAGGGTCTCAGATCCTGGTAATCAGGGCAGGGGAGGGACTGGGAAAACTGCTGGAAGCAAAGGCAGGTTGTCTCAGGAATCCTAAGAGTAAAAGCATCCCCCTTCTCCTGGTTTTATGGTGGAAAACTCAGGGAATGGCCATGATGGCATTTGGGATCTCCATGGCTGAAAGTTGCAGGAAGGGATATTCTGGTAATATGTAAAGGAAAAAGGAAAACAAACAAAAGCCCCACGAGCGGTCAGGCAAAGGAAAAAGGACTCAGAGAGGGAACTGACCCCACTTCCATGAATTCCTTTTCATGCACTTGGTTTGGAATTAGAGGCTCTTTAAGGTCCCTTCCAACTCGAACCATTCTAGGATTCATTTGGATTCCTATCAGAAGATGTGGATTCAGGAGGGAAGTATTCAGTGTTTTTCAGGGAAGGTCTGGATAAAGACGCTCTGGAAGGAGGGTGGAGCCAGGTGGGGGTCGGGATTTGCTCCCAGGGAAAAAGGGCCAGGATGAGGTGACCTTGGCTTAAGCTACTCCAGGGGAGGTTCAGGTTGGACATCAGGAGGAATTCCTTCATGGAAGGGGTGATCAGATGTTGGAATGGGCTGGCCAGGGAGGTGGTGGAGTCACCATCCCTGGAGATATCCAAGGAGTGCCTGGATGTGGCCCTCACTGCTCTGGGCTGGGTCACAAAGCTGGACTCGATGACCTTGGAGGTATTTTCCAACCGAAATGATTCTGGGATTCTGGGAAGCTCTTCCCGGCTCAGCTCAATGTCTGAAGATTGAGGTGACCAGAAGAAAGTTGGAGAAGAATATCGAGGCAAGAAGAATTCCACCTTGTGGAAGGACTTCGGTCCTCCTTGGTGGCTTGGTATGGACACCCTTCTCCTGGGTTGGGGTGAGAAAAGCAGGATAAAACTAGGGAAATGGCAGAAGGATCCGTTCCTTGGAAGAACATTCCAAGCAGAGCAGAGGTGCAGTAATTCCACTGCTGTAGACCCTGTTCCAAATGGAATGAGAAGATACAAACCAGGAGCTAGGGAAGAGAAATCCCACACTGACGACCTTCCATGTCTCCAGCTCCCCTGATAAATGGGATTATTCCCCTGATAAATGTGCCCCTCGGACCCAGCTTGTCCGGAGCCATTCTGGCAGATGGATGTCTCCCAGTCCTGGCCAAAGAGCTAATTTCCTCCGGCTATAGATCCTGGAGGCTCCTGGCAGCGGAGAAGGATAAGTGCACTCAGCAGGGTCCTGGGCTGGCTGGGGTGGAGGGGAGGCACTCAGGATGATCCCATGGGAAAGCAGCAATGGATCTGGAAGGACTCCAAGTGGTCAACGTGCAAAGCCTTTACCCCTGGGAATGGACCTGCACTCTTCATCCAGCCTCATCCAAGGAGACCTCGTTGCTTCCAGCCTAAGGAAGGAGGAAAGCAGGGAAGGCAAAATGGCGGGAGCTGACTGATTCCGTAAGGTTCTGTGTGTCCAAGCTGTCCATACCTCCCTAAATCACGGAGTCATGGAATCATTGAGGTTGGAAAAGACCTCTGAGATCATCCAGTCCAACCTGTGACCAATCCCCATCAGAGCACTGAGTGCCACATCCAGGCATTCCTTGGATACTTCCAGGGATGGGGACTCCACTGCTTCTTTGGGCTGCTCCTTCCAATGCCTGACCACTCTTTCCATGAAGAAATTCCTCCTGATGTCCAACCTGAACCTCCCTTGATGTAGCTTGAGGCCGTTTCCTCTCATCCTGTCCCTTGTTCCTTGGGAGCAGAGCCTGACCCCCACCTGGCTCCACCTTCTTTTCAGGGAATTATGGGGAGAGAGAAGGTCCCCCTGAGCCTCCTTTATTCCAGGCTAAACATTCCCAGCTCCCTCAGCTGCTCCTCATAGCACTCATTCTTCAGACCCTTCACCATAGAATATTTTGGATTTGAAGAAAGGGTCTGGTTTTACCCAGGAAACAGTGGGAGAGGGGAAATTCCCCATGGAATTGGACAGTCAAACACCTTCTTGGCACAGAGAGAAATACAAAGAGCAACAGGAAATCGGGATTCCAAGGGAAGTGTGGAGATTGGCTCACATTTTGCAGGAAGTTCAAAATCACTTTGTTCCTGAAACAAAAAAAAAGGATGGTTTCCACTCTCTCTTGCAAGGAAAAAAATTCCATTTTCTTCCCTCTGTTCAGGTGTTTTCTTTTCCCTGAAGCTGAAAAGTCCCTCAGATTTACGGGAAAAGTCCGTTGGGTCTGGACAAATAAATTATCAGACCTCACTGGGTAATCCATTATTTGCATTAGTAAATCTGCAGGGCTTTTCCCAAGTATCCATCAAGAGCCCCCTCTGGATTGATGGAATATTGGATGGCTCCTCCTGTTTGTTTCCCCCAAATTCTCCCCTTTCCATCCTCCTCTCCTGTTTTCAGTTGGTTCCTTACCTTGAACAATCCACAGGGGAATTCTGGGTGGGATTTCAACAGCAGGAAATATCACAGGATACCTGGAATTCCCAAATTCACCTCCTTGGAAGGAGCCCATCCATTCCATCAGGAGAGACTTCAGGAGCTCTCACCTACCCCCACTCAAACCTTCAAGCTGCTGCAATTAACAGGACAGATTTTAATTGGCAATTACAATTCCATTAACTGGGGCTGGTGGATCATTGGATCTGTCAGGAAGGCCCTGAAGCAGGGAAGATTGGTGGATGAATCCGGGATCCTGCTCCAGAGCTATGGAGGAAAAGACAATAGGAAACAGCTGTGCTTTCTCAGCCCAGGAATTGGAAGAGGACTTGCTTGAAATCCAGTGGTATTCCTTATCCAGGAATGGCTGCATCCCAAAGAAGTCCTTGGGATGAAAGCTCAGCAGCACCAGGGATGAGGGAGACAGGGATCAGACCAGGAACAAGCTCCAGCCCTGGGAGCACCTGGAAAACAGAGCCTGGATCTCCTGGTTGGAAGGGAAAAAAATGTGGCTCCAAGGGAATTCCATCTCTTGAAGGTTGTGAGGCCTGGCTATAACATCCGGGCACCTTCAGGACATGTGGAATTTATCAAAGGAGATTGTTCAGGAATTTCCAAGTTCTGTTCCCGGCTTTTCAGTGGACCATGGATATGGTGTTTATCCTACCTACACTGATGGGAATTCCATGCTCAGCTTTGCACAGCCAATCCCAGCATGGCACAATTCCCAAACCAGGATTTGCAGTGCCCTGACACTGATCTTGCCATGTTCCATGGATCCCTCTGGACCCTCTGCCCATGGATCCACACTCTCCTGGCTCTCTCACATTCTCATTCCAGGAATATGTTCCATGTGTCACTGGCATCAGCCAACACATCATGAGTGATATCTCTGGATAATTGGAAGGGATGACTTGGAATAAGGTTCAAAATCCTTCAGGATTTCCCTTAAATGACAAATATTCCTGTTCTTCCATCTATGTACTGCCAATATTTCCTTGGATAAGAGCTTTTTCCTACAAATTTCCTGGAAAAACCTGGATGTGATAACTTTTTAACAAGCAGGGTGAATATTGCCCATCACGAGGGAAATGCCAGAGGGAAATCCCATTCCAGATACACTTTTCCAGACAAAACACTGATTTAAAGGAAAGGTTGTGAAGAAGAACAATCCAGGGCTTTTGGGACAAAATCTATCTTCATGTGGAGACTCAGGAGGGTTCTTGGCATATCCAGAAGGAGGGAGGTGTTTCATTCCCAGCAGAATTTTTAGGAGACAGACAGGAACTGTTTGTTTGTTTGGATTTGTTTCCCTGTTGGCCATTCCCAGCACCTGTAAGTCCTGAATTCCCAGGTTTCATCAGGTCTGATGGCAAAAGAGGGCTCTAAATAATTAAATTCCTGAAAAAATTGTGAAAACCCAAAGTAGGGTCAGATAATCTGGAGTTCTCCATGGAGTAAAGGCTGGACAGAAAGGGATGGGGAAGAGGAGGTTGGAAAGTAGAGGGACAACTGTGGCCATGTGGATATTCCAGGCTCCCAAAAATCCCAGCAGGAGGGAAGAGACCACAGAAACCAGAAATTGTGAAACTGTCCATCAATAAGTGACTCTGTCCACAAAGGCATCCTGGTCCTGGAGCCTCTGGACAGAGCTTTCCTGCTTTATTTGGGATCCATTTGCTGCATCAGCTCCTGGTTTTGTCTGTCTGAGCTCTCAGTCTGTCTCCATCTCTCAATCACAGCCAGAAGTTCCCATCTCTGATGGACCCAGGAGCGGGATGTTATTGCTCACGGAGCAGTTTTCCATGCAGACGGATTGATGCTTTCCCAGACTTGGATTAAACCTCCCACGAGCTCCTCCAAAGTGGCCTCTCTGTTTTCTTTTCATCCCAGTGTCAACTTTTCATTTGATGGGATGTTTTGAGACTTCCCTGATTATTTGTGGTCTTTACACTCCACACATTTACGCCATTGCTTTGACCTTTCCCACCTGGAAATTTTTTAGAGCCAGAACCTACAATCCCCCGTTCCCTCTTTGCTCCCAGTGTCTCTCCATGCTGGAATATTCCCATGTTTACACCCAAATAAATAACAACACCAACGATTTTCTCCGCTGCTGGCAGCTTGGACTCTAGAGATGGATGGAAGGAGAAATATTGAGCAAGAATTCCATTTTCATTCCTCATCCAATAATTCTGGGTGTCTCTGGTGCTTCCTCACCCCTCCAACACAAAATTGTGCATTCCCAACCTTCGGATAATATCCGAATATGCAGATTTTATTGACTTCTGCTCCAGTCAGTTTGGAGATTTATTGACCTGGGAAGGGAATATTGACCTGGGATGAAACCGAGGTCAATGTGAGCATCCCGGGGGAGCATAAATTTCTAAATTGACCCAGCAAACAGAAGTCGATAATGGAATGGTTCATCCAAACATTGTCTTACCAAAATTAATTCCCACAGACGTGGCTTCACCTGCAATTTTGATGGAGAAATATGGGAGGCGAGATCGGGATGAATGGGAGTCGGTGTCTGATTATGGAGAGTAATGAAACTGCTGGGAATGGAGGGAAAGGAATTGGATGTGGTGATAATTTAATCTCCAGTCAGTGATGGAGCAGCCTCTTGTTAACTGGGGATGACTCTGGAACGTGCGGGGCAGGATCAGGTTTAATCCTCAGGGATGAAGTTTAGGGAAGGTGGCAGCTCATGACACCAGTTCTGTGCCGGGGCTCTTCATCTCCACAAAGCTTCTGGGGCATCCTTGATTCCTTTCAGTGAACTGGGATGAGTATCCTAATTTGCAATTTGGCACCAAATTTATCAGTTTTCCAGTCTTAATCCAGGTGGGAATGGGGAAAAAACCAAACGTGTTCTAGGTCTCATGGTATCACTTGCAATGTGTGGGGACATGAGGAGATGCTGGGACCTTCACAGCCTCAGGAACACTCTTGAAATCCATTGTTCCCAACCCCAAATTCCCTACACACACAGATACATCCCTTGTTTTAATTGATTCCAACATGGAATTTCCACGTGAGCATTTCCAAGTGTCTTTTGTTTTACAGAAATGACTTGCACATTTTTTTTTTTTTAAAGTAACTGTAGTGGGAGAACCACAGACTTGATTTCTTCATCTTCTTCTTCCTCTTCACCACTTCACGATCCCAAACCTCTGCCTGTGAGCTGGAAAATCCGCTCCTGCCACGGAGAACAGTAATGCTCTTTCCCTTTGGAATTTCATTACAGGTGTAACCACATTTTTGAGTGTTGATAAAAAGATCTGGTGTCAGAGGAAAAATTCAAAAGAGCTCATTTCTCTTAGAGTTAATGGAGAAAAAACTGGAATTTGGATGAAGTGTCTTGTCCCACTTGAAGGATCTGGAGCACCAGGAGTGGCTGAGGGAGCTGGAGAGGCTCATCCTGGAAAAAAGGAGGCTTGGGGCGGGGGGGGCCTTCTAGTTCTCCTCAACTCTGCGACAGGAGCCCAGTGAGGATCAGGCTCTGCTTCCAGGGAACAAGTGACAGGCTGAGGAAACAGCCTCAAGTTGCACCACGAGAGGTTTAGTTGGATATAAGGGAAAATTCCTTCACTGAAAGAATTGTTCAGCCCTGGTCGGGGATGGAGTCCTCATTCCTGAAGGGATGTAAAAGCCTAGTGGATGTGGCACTTGGAGGCATGGTTTAGTGGTGGCCTTGGTGGTGCTGGGGTGAATTGAACTCTGTGATCTTCACGGTCTTTCCTAACCTAAACTATTCCCTGATTTTAAACAAATTGTCCCTGAGATGTTTCTGAAGCACTGAAGGCACTCTGGTTTAGAAAACCACAAAGTCATTTTTCCCAGCAAAGGAGGCTGAGATTTGTCTCTCCATGGACAGGTTTTAGCTCAGGCAGGAACCAAAACTAATCCTAACACCTCTTAGTCTCTGCTTTTACTGTCAATATCCCTGCATCCATTCCACCTAATCCCTGTTTCATCCGGACATCCCTGGAGACTCTCAGTGCAAAGTGATGTCAGGTCCTTGGCCTTCCAGGTCTGCAGTGCACAGCCAAATTGAGCTCATCCATCTTCCCTTTAAATCGCTGTCCACGTTGAACTCCTTCCCAATGTTTAAACCACTCCAAGGATTTGTATTTAAGAGGAACTTAAATTATTCAAGCCCTTAATGTTCGGGGCTTTTTTTGAAGATGCATTTTGGAGCTGTCAAGCGAACAATCTTAAATGACAGATTGATGAATTCATTGTCCCTTCCCACGTCTCTGGGAGGAGAGAGGGATATGGCTCCCAGGGAAAGCGGCTTTGCTAACGGAGATAGGAGTTTTTCCCTTAATTCCCAGTTTTTTTGGGCGTTAACACCCTTCTGCTGGATGTGGAGCCAACAGAGCAGGGTCGACATCAGCCACGGACTTGGATTCAACATGGGGATGGAAGAAATATTGGGAAATTGCCTGGTTTTGTAGGGATGGGGTCAGGAATGCCAAGGTGCAGCTGGAGCTGAACATGGCAAGGGATGCAGGGAATAATAAGAATGATTTCTACAGGCCAGGAAAAGGTCAAAGAAAGTGTTTCCCCCCAAAAGCAAGACTGGAAAACTGGTAACAATGGATGAAGGATGAAATAATCAACTTTTTTTGCCACAGTTTTTACGGCAACCTCTCTTTCCACACCTCTCCTGGGGATGGACAATGAGGTGGGGATGAGAGGAGCTAAGTCCTTCCCACTACAAAAGAACATCAGGTTCCAGAACCCCTGAGGAACCTGGATATTCATCGTTCTGTGGGACCTGATGGGATGCATCCGAGAATCCTGAAGGAATTGGCTGGAATTGCCTCCAGGCCACGCTCTGTGATCCTGGAAGAGTCACATCAGGGAGGTGACATTCCCGGTGACCCGAAAAACGGAAATGTTGATTAACCGACCCAGTGGCTTTTTACGGTAGAGTGGCCACAAGCAACAAGGGGATGGCTACATTTATTCCTTTACCTGGAATTCTGTAAGGTCTTTGGTGGGCTCTCCCTGATAAAACCAAATTCAGATCCACACAAACCCATCATATCCTAAAAAATATGTGGGATATGATGCCCTTTCTCAAATGCTTCCAAGGAATGAGGAATTGTGACCAAGCACCAGCCGTTATCACCACAGAATTCTGGGATGGTTTGGTGTGGAAGGGACCTTAAAGATCATGGAATTCCAAACCCATGCCGTGGACAGTTTGGGAAGGGATTTCAAAAGTGCACCTGGGGTTGTTCAGTGCTGGTTTTCCCTTGGGAATAAGGGGACAATCCAGGCACATTTATTGTGTAAGAACAGACTTAAAATCTGGGAAAAGCCCCTGTTTGCCTTTTTTTTTTTGCCAATCTCAGCTCCCACTTCAAGGCAGAGCCACCTCCCACAGCCTCCTGGAAATAATGAACAGCAAAAAGATGCAAAATCCCGGAGGGATAACTCAGCTCCGACGTTAATGCACATGGAAAGTTGTGCTCATTCCTGGCCTTCTCCTTCACAGACAGATTTTGTCAAACGGCAGCGAGTTCATCTCAGAACAAATGACTGAAGGCTGCAGGGATTGATTTCCAAGGGCAGGAGGAAAAGAGCTGCATCAGGACAGCCGGGATCCAGACGTGATGTGACAGCTCCCGAAGTATCCGAAGGGTGGAAATGCTGCAGAAGCAGTGGCTTTGTGGGAAATGTCTTCATGGAGATGTCGCAGGCTGCTCGTTGTCTGTTAAAGAAGGGCCACTGGATCATCCCCAGGGTATTTATGGGGGGCTTTATGGCTTTAATAAAGTGGGACTTGTGAAGGTAAAGAGTGGAGAAATCAAATTCCCAGATGAAAGAGTCCCAGCAGCTTTTTATTCCTCACAGAGTTCTGGGATGAAGTTCTATGGATGCAAGCAGGTCAGGTAACAGACTTGGGGAAAACTGCCTAATATGTGGAATGTCCTGCAGTAGAATTCTTCATTCTCCTAGTTATCCATAAATGCCAGGCTTTGTATTCCAAATTCTTGGTAAAGCAGGGACTTTCCTCTAGGAACTTGCCAGGTCTCATCCGAGACCACTGTCCCTTCTTTCTGAGGTGTGGAGTTAAACTTCCCTAATTTTAGGCGCTCAGCGAGCCATTAATATGGATTAATGGACTCATCCATGAATTAAACTCCTTGGTTTGAGTTCTCAGTGGGCATCAGGATGTGATGGGCTCATCCCAGAGCTGGTGCCTCCTTGGAGCAGAGGAGCCCTGACCACCACATTCCACTGACTTTCCTGGGAGTCCAGACTGCTCAGTTGGACATGGGTGCTTGTATTCCCTAAAATTAGGAAAGGCAAATCCAAACCGGGTCCAGGAAGATATTTCACCCAGCAAAGGAAATTCCTCTTTTATCTGGATCACATGACTCAAGCCTCTCTTTAGTGCATCCCCCTGTTTCCCTGCAGGATTAGGAGTTGGTGAGAACAGGAATGGGAGCTAATGCCGCTCCCTGGGAAAGGGATCAGGGCTGAGCTTGTTCCTGACATGCCCATGGATTGTGGATCCTTTAACAGCACTCAGAGGGTGCTAATTCCCTCTTGGAGGTAAAACTCCCCTCCTTATTTTTCCTCCTCTACCCTTAGCTCATCCCTGGGCTTTAAAGAGCCGTGCTCGTCTCCAGCACCTGCTTTTCCTTGGATTACATATCCAGAGCCGAGACAGAGGTAACTTAAGAATATTCCCTAATGGAGCCATGCTTTCCTTATCTCCCTGTGATAAAGGAGGGAGAGGGATGAAATGTAATTCCCAGTTTGCCGCCAGTGTGACCAGATCCCGTGTGGGACCGGGCTGGTGACGGCAGGAAACTGCTGACATGCACAAGAGCCAAGGGCATCCCAATTTGGAGCTGTCTCCAGCTTTTAAAGGACCAGGAAGTGACAGCAGCTCCCTCAGGCTTGGGTCGCAGGGAGATGAAGGCTCCTGGTATTTCTGAGCCATATTTTCCAAGCCTGGAGCTCTCCTAAAGGACACCCAGCTCCTTGCTGGGAAAATCCATTGTTGGTGCAGGGAGAACTGCATGGAAAAAGAGGAATGGTTGGTTTGGGATCTCTGGAAAAGAGAGGAAAAGAGGAAAAGCTGAGAGAATTGGGATTGTTCAGCCTGGAGAAGGGAAGTCTTGGAGATGACCTAATTGTGGCCTTCCAGTGCTTGAGGGAGCCAACAAGAAACATGGAGAGGGACTTCGGATGAGGGCTTGGAGTGACAGGACAAGGGGGAATCATTTCAAACTGACAGAGGGCAGGGATGGATGGGATATTGGGAAGAAATTCTTCCCTGGGAGGGTGATGACACCCTGGAATGGAATTCCCAGAGAAGCTGTGGCTGCCCCATCCCTGGAAGTGTTCAAGGCCAGGCTGGAGGCAGCTTGGAGCAACCTGGTCTGGTGGAAGGTGTCCCTGCCCATGGAAAAGGGCTGGAATTGGATGATCTTTAAGGTCCCTTTCAACCCAAATGGTTCCATAATTCCCTGATTTTGTGATTCTCTGACGTGTCCTCAAGTGTATAATTTATATTGAGCATAACTCTTTTTTTCTTTTTGGTAAGGGGGGCAATTATCCCATGAACCCTGGATTCCACCTATTCCCACAAGAACTGTGAGGATCAGTTCACGGTCCAACCATGAATTGCTTTCAAAAAACCTGGAGTCCTTCTAAAAGCTCATCTCCAGCTCACTAAAATCCCTTAAAAGCATTTAATCTTTGACTGGTGCTGAGATCCAACATTAGGAAAGGCAACTTGGCCTTTTCCAAACCTGGAACTAAAGAAGAAATGCACTCACTCAATGAGTTCCCTGCTCCCTGTTCCAAGCACACCATGGGATTGATTCCATTTACATCCCTATGATGAATCCCAGGGATTCTGGAATCTCCAGATGCAGAGAGAGGCTCTAAAAGTCCACGTGGAAGAGCCTCAGGTCTGTTTTCAGCACTTTAGACTTGACCTTCTTGACCCTTTTCTCAGCCGCTGTGTTGGAATGATGAATTAAAGACGGGATTAAAGTGGGAGCTGCTTTTCCCGCAAAAATCCATTGCCCAGATCTCCTTCAGATCCATTCATTCTTGCCTCAGTTTGGCTCAGAGTTGCCAGCTGGAAGTTTGGGGAGTGGAGGTGACATCTCCTGAACCTTGGACTTGATTATCCTTGCAGTCTTAATGATTCTGTGGTCCCTCCAACAGTTTCTTCAGGGATTTTGAAAGGATAAAAAAGTGGAAGGCTTGTATGACCACCACTGGCTGGTGGGAATATGCGGGGGTGGGGGTCAAAGGTTTAAGGGAAAGGTGAGGTTGAATTCTTACCATGGAATGGTTTGGGTTGGGTGGGACATTAAGGTCCCTCTAAAAGTTTAGATGGGATATTGGGAATAAATCCTTCATTGTGAGGGTGGCGAGGCCCTGGCAGAGGTTTCTCAAAGAATCTGTGGCCACCCCATCCCTGGAAGTGTCCAAGGCCAGGTTGAATGGGGCTTGGAGCAACCTGTGATAGTGGAAGGTGTCCCTGCCCATGGGGGAAGGGGGTTGGAATTCCATGATCTTGAAGGTCTTTTCCAACCTGAAGTATTTTATAATTCCTGGACCCACGCCATTCCTCTCCTGCCAGATGCAGCACTGATCCAATCATTTCTCCCCCTGATCTATCCTGTCTATCCCATTTTTCCCACTTCTCAAGCTCAGTCAGTGGGACTGCAGGAAGAGACCTCAGTACAGTGCTTAGGACTGCACCACCCTCTCCCAGTGCTGTTCCATTTTCCCCTCTCCCTAAAATCCCCCAAAGCCCTCTTTTCCCTCCCTTTCTTCCTCTTTGTCACCCTCATCCTCTCGTTCCCATGCCATAGGGCAGGAGGAGTGTGAGGGATGCTGAGGAAGAGCTGGAAAAAGCAGAAATGGTCTCTTCACCCCAAATCTCTTTGGAATCTCATTTCCAACCTCCAGGCCTGATTTCTCCCATTCCTTTTGCTCCAAGCAGGGCGGCTGAGGAGAATTTGCATCGCCAGCACCTGTGGAACACCAGGTGTGGAATTTAATGGTCACTATGGGGAGAGAGGTGCAGGCTCTCCCCATTCCCTTTTCCCTTTAAGGGAACATTATCCAAACAGACACGCTCGGAAAGTGCTGAAGCGCAGGCAAATAATGACACAGGAGCAGGAGCCAGGCATTAAAAATTCATGGAGCTGGAATATTAAAACTTTTTACTTCATCATGTCAAGGCACCAGGCAAATGCAAACAAATGAGCCCCACTGAGCGCTGCCTGCGTGGGCCAAGACAGGGATGAGCCACTCCCCCGGCTGGGGACAGAGCTGCAGTGCGGTCCCTGTCGCTCCTGAGATGTCAGGCTCCAAGGGGGACAGGAATTCCGTGGGATCTTTAATTGCTCGGTGTTTCTAAATGAGCTCTGCAAAGTGACAATTCCGCTGCGTGAATTGGGAGTGGGAATGTGGAGCCTGGGAGAGGCCCCAGCCCTTTCCACCAGCTGTGCTGTCAAAATGTGGGAAAAATGGGAATATCTGGCAGGGGGGAATTCCAACCCCTCTCGTTAATTTGGGGCTGTCTTTGCTAATTAAGGCACCAGGCCCTGTCTGCTCCTTGCTGTGCTGCTGACAACAGGGGTTGGGATGTGATGACATCCAGCCAACTCCAATCACGAGCTCTCCTTGGGATCCTGGAGGTGACGACTCCATGGGCTGGGGTTTGCAGGCTGTGGGAACAGTTGGAATCCCGTCCTGGACACGATTATGTGGAAGAGGGATCTGTTTTCTGGGAAGGTGAGCACAACCACCCACTCCTCCCCTAAAACGAGGTTCTGAGCTCTCATGCTGCCAGTGCAGATTCCAGAGCCCTGTTCCATCCTCATCCTCTGCTGTTTATGGTCCAGCCCACTTCTGCAGAGGTGCAGATCATGGAACCATGGAATGATCTGGATTGGAAAGGTCCTTAAAGATCATCCTGTTCCACCCCCTTCCAGGCTGCTTCAAGCCCCATCCAACCCAGCCTTGATTTTCCAAGCAAGAAATGAATCAGGCTGAGGAAAGCTGGTGGAAAGGGCTCCTCAATTAATCTGTTCCAGCCCTATCATTAATTAAGTAATTTTCCTCGTTAAGCTGCGCACACTTTTAACGCACCCTGTTTATTTAATGACTCCTGTGATCCTCTGAACACAATTACTGGGAATAAGGACGAAAGGATTAGCCCAGGAATCTCTGGCTGGATGAGGCTTTATTGGAAGTGCAGCGAGCGTCACATTTGGATTTTTAATAGATAACTCCTCTAAGTAATTGATTAAGTAATTGATTAATCATAAACTCCCAGACTGCCAGAGCCAGACTTAATTTTATGGCACTTTAAAAAAAAAAAAAGGGAAGGATGGAGATGATGTAATAACCAGCAACCGAGAGGAAAATAAAGGAGGGGAATGTTTGATTAAACATTCCACAGATTTTTACCGCTTTGGGTGTTATGGAAGTGGCTTCCTTGGGAAGAAACATCTTAATAACAGCCAAGGTTTTCCTGGAGCTTTCCATGAGCAAGATGGTCAGGGAGGGGTGATTATGAGGAATATTTCAAATCCCTCTCTAGCACAGATAAGCTGTGAAAAATGAAGCTTGGAGCAGGATGTGATTCCATGTCACAGGTAGCATTCCAAAGCCTGGCTCCCAACAGTGGTGGCTCCAGCCCAAATTTTGGCAGCTGGATGCCCTGTGGAGTGTCCTGACCCTGTGGAGTGTCCTGACCAAGGTTTCTGGAATATTGGACAAAAGAGTGTGGAATATTGGACAAGGGGCTTTTAAATATTTGGGGTAAAGTGGCCCTGCTTCGATGAGGAACAGTAAATCATGGAATCATGGAACGGTTTTGGTTGGGAGGGACCTTGAAGGTCATCCAGTTCCTTCCACTCTCCCAGGTTGCTCCGAGTCCTATCCAACCTGGCCTTGGACACTTCCAGGGATGGTGACAGATGTGACAGCAACACTTGGACTTCATCAGTGCAGACTAACTAAGGCTGGAAGCATTCCTGGGCCTGTCCAAAAGAATTCCATGAATCTTGAGAACACCAAGACTGGAAATGAAGATGAATCCAAAAATAGGACTTTTCCTAGACCAGGAAGGGGCAGGGATAGGGTTTGGAGGGCACAGATCGGATTTCTCCAGGGCCAAACTCAAAACTTTCAATCTTGAGAATCTCCCATTGACTTCAACAGGCCACAGTTGACTCCTGCGGCAAATTCCCATGATTATATGGATTTCCTACCAAAAAAAAAAACACTTTAAAAAATGAATGATTTTGGGAATAATTCCCCTCAGTTCTGGTGCTGCTGTCTCAGACCTCAGGTCCTCGGTGTCCACAGCTGGAGAGAGAAGGATCCAGCCTTGGCGCTGCTGGGGATGATGGAAAAGAGGAGCTCTAAAGGTGTCATTCCAATCCCATATGACCCATGCAGAGGACAGGGCAATTCCAGCACGAGCCAGCTGTCCATAGGGCTGGAATGCCCATCGGATTTTCCTGGCTGGTTCCTGATTCCCGGTGTGGTGGCAGAAGGGCGGAAATCTCGCCAGTAACTGCCCTGCACAGGTAACAAAGTCATTCATGGCTCCTGGCGTTCCTCTTTTCTCAGGAAAACAGTGGTGGGTCAAAGGGAAATGGACTCAAGTTGCACCAGGGGAGGTTCAGGTTGGATATTGGGAAAGATTTCCTCACTGGAAGAGTGGTCAAACACTGGAAGTGGTGGAATCACCATCCCTGGGAGTATTCAAAAACCCCATTTCAGAGGGCAGGGATGGATGGGATATTGGGAAGAAATTCCTCCCCACCTCTGAGGGTGGGGAGGCCCTGGAGTGGAATTCCCAGAGAAGCTGTGGCTGCGCCATCCCTGGAAGTGTTCCAGGCCAGGTTGGACGGGGCTTGGAGCAACCTGGGACAGTGGAAGCAACTGGATGACCTTCAAAGGTCCCTTCCAACTTCAACCTTTTTATAATTCCTTGATCCTGTAAAGAGGGAATAAAGGAGTAGCAGGGAAAATGTCCATGGAATCTTCTCATACCATTGAGGGTGGGAGGTTCAAGGCGACAGAATTCATTAGTTCAGGTGAGAATTAGGGAAACCCTCTCCTGGATGTGGATCCAGGCAGGCGTGGATCTGCCTGGCATGGTGCAATTTCTGCCTGGCATGTGGATTTTTGCTCTTTCTGTACCAAAATTCCTCCAAAAACTTTCTTGGAGATGGCTCTGCACTTGGAAAGACATGTTGGAGCCAGGAGGAAATAAAACTGGTCCTAGGTCCTGCAATGTCACCTCCTTAACCTTGCACCAGGGCTTTGTGGGTACATCTGATTTTCTTCGGGAGCCTAATCCAGCCAGGATGATAAAAAACGTGGAAAAATCCACCTGCTGGCTCTGGGAGCTACAGGTAGGAAAACAGCCCAAGGCAGAGGGAGAAGAGTTAAGGATGGGGGTGCAGGGGGAGAGAAGAACGGGCTGAGATCGCAACACAAATGAAAGATAAATCAAGCAGCGGGAGAAAATTCCTCCAGTGCCAGTTTATTTATCATTGTTTTCCCTGGATGCTGTCAGGCCCGGGAATGTGGGGTGGGCAACCAGCAAATCTGGCTTGATGGATGAGGCGTGGAGAGGAAAGGATTCTCTGCCAGGCCTCAGAGAGGAGGGAGGCAGGAGGCAGCAGGGCAGGGATGCAGGGATGCAGTGGGGCGTGCTCCGTGCTTGGCATCGGGGGCCTTTCTCCTTCCCGGCCTCCATCATCTCCATGGAAAAGGGAGCAGCTGGTGCAGCAGCAGAGCCCAGAAATCAGAGCCTTGTCATTCCTGGAGTTTCCTTGCAGAGCCAGGTCTGAGTTGGAAGAATCCTCAGAGCCAGGAGCAGCATCCGTACTGCCAGGAAGCTGGGTTTTCCTACATCTTTGCAGCTTCCCAGAACTTTTCATCCACTAAAATTCCTTTCTTTCCAATACATTTTCTGACTTTCCTGTGAAAAAAAAAGTGCTGTATTTAATCTTCTGTCTGCTGGGAAAACACAAGAGACCAGATCCCTAAAAGTCCTTAAACTCTCCTGTGCTTTATGTGGATATTCCTCCTCTCCAAGATTTTCCAGAGCTCAGCTCAGCTGCCAATTTGAGTCCCACAATTCTCAAATCCCCAATCTCCCAACATACTTTTTGAGCTGCTTGGAGACCTTGCTTTCCAAAAATCCTTGGAAATCCAAAATCTACTTGATGCAGGCCGCTGGCCTGTGGTGAAGGGCTTAAAACTGGAAAACAAGGAGCATTCCCACAGAAATCCAGGCATGGAGCAGGGGTTGGAGGAAGGCAGGAAAGAGGAGAAAAGGAACATGGATACAGCTCCAAGGATCCTGACTACTTGACCTCCTCCATGGCAGGAGGCTTGGAATGAGATGTTCTTTAAGGTCCCTTCCAACCTGAAGCATTCCATGATTCTGTGAAAGGCTTGGGATGCATACATAAAAGTCTGGCTGGAAAAATCCATGAGGATTTCACCCATCGCCTTAATGCCAGCTAAGAAGAAACTCTTCCATCTGTGTCCGTGTTCATAAAATCATGTGATGGTTGGTGTTGGAAGGGATCTTAAAGATCATCTGGTTCCAGCCGTGGGCAGGACACCTTCCACTAGACCAGGGTGCTCCAACTCTCATCCAACCTGGCCTTGAGCACTTCCAGGGATCTACACAAACCTTCCTGGTTTTTGTCAGCCACGCAAAATCCTCAGCTTTTTCCACCCATTTTTTTCTTTAATGCAGATGAGGATGAGCTGATTCTGCCCCTCCAACCCTGTCTGGTGAGATCCCACCTGGAATGTTGCATCCAGCTCTGGGGTTCCCAGCACAGGATGTGGAGCTGTCGGAGAGAGTCCAGAGGAAGCACCAAGATGATCAGAAGGACGGAGCAGCTCTGCTGTGGGGAAAGGCTGGGAAAACTGGGATTGTTCAGCCTGGAGAAGAGAAGGTTTGGGGTCACCTAATTGTGGCCTTCCAGGACCTGAAGGAATCCTGCAAGAAAAATGGAGAGAGACTTTGGACAAGGGATGGAATGACAGGACAAGGGGGAATTGCTTCAAACTTCCAGAGGGCAGAGTTAGATGGGAAATTGGGAAGAAATTCCTCCCTGTGAGGGTGGGGAGGCCCTGGCCCAGGTTTCCCAGAGAAGCTGTGGCTGCCCCATCCCTGGAAGTGTTCCAGGCCAGGTTGGATGGGGCTTGGAGCAACCTGGTCTTGTGTGGGACATCCCTGCCCATGGCAGGGAGTTCAACCAAGATGATCCTTAAGGTCCATCCCAACCCAAACCATTCCATGATTCTATAAAATTCGGAGATAGTGACTCAATACTGTGGCCACAAATCCCAGTTTTATCGATAATTTCAAGGGTGTCACAGATCCTTGCACTGGCTTGGGCAGATGAGGTCTCTGTGCCCTTATAAACAAGGACAATTTTCCTTCACATTCTGGGATTCTTTCACTTCTCCCTGTCTTTATTCCCACAAAACAAAACCAATCCCTGTAAGAGACACCAGGAAGGGATGGGATCAGGATTGTAGGAGTTTTCTTGAGAACCTTCCAGGCTCTTCCACAGCTGGGAGGAGGTGGGGTGGGGAGGGATTTTATTTATCTGGAGCAATTCCCTTTCCTCAGTGCAGTCCCTGGGATGCATCCCTTGGCTGTGTTTGCCTTTCCCATCTCTGGGAAGGAAGCAAATCAATGCCATCCCTGGATGGAATTAAAAATAACGCAGAACTTTCTTTTAATGTCCCATTAAAGACTGAGGCAACACTGCCCGATTTGCTCCTATTTTTTTTTTCTCCTGATTTTTTTTTTAGCTTTTTGGTCAGCTCTGAGGAAGCTTTGGGAGCGAGGAGCGATTTCAATAATTACCTCCTGATTACGCCCCGGATACGGTGCTCTATCCCTAAAGCGCAGGCCCTCCACGCCTGCCCTTCATCTGCAACTCCAAGGGAAGCAGTTTTACATGGAGCCACATTGATATTCAAATAGATTCTCATGGAAGCAGCATTCCAGCCAGGAGCGTGTGAAGGAGCAACTAATGGATTAGTATTTATGGTCGGGTATAATCGTCATTTTAGGATATTGCAGCTGGAAAGGGACAGATGATGAACTCCTTTTTTGCAGCCCCCCTCCTCCTCCTCCTCCTCCTCCTCCTCCTCCTTCTCCTCCTCCTCCTCCTTCTCCTCCTCCTCCTCCATCCCTGTTTTACCAGCTCCATCTTTCCTTCTTTTCTGCATCCCCCTCCTCCTCTCCGGCCGGGATGCAGCAGTCTCCTGGCACCGCTGAGCTTGGCAAAATTGATGACAGGACTTTAGGATCCATTAGAAAAACAAATTCTTAAACAGTGTCTTCTAAAATCAATCACTTTTACCTTTAGTGGGATTTATGGCTGCCCTGCCGGCCCTTATTGCAAAGATCCATGGCTGCCAAGAAGGGAAAAAAATTCCAAGTGGCTCAACTCAGGGCTGGAGGCTCTGAACTCTCCTCTTCTTCCTGTGGAGGCGACCCTGGGTGAATCCAAAGGGAATGTCTGGGATTGAGAGGGAGAAGATCTGGTTTGTGGGGACAGAAATCCTAAGGGAGGTGTGGAACATCCCTTAGCCAGGCTCTCCAGACAGAGGTGGGAACCAGGAAAGCTCAGGAATGGGAAAAAGGTGCTCCAAAGGTTATGAAAATAGAGAGGTGGGGACAGAATAAGGGAATATTAACGGGGGAGGATTAGGAGCATTTCTTCCCAGATTAATCCCTGCTTGAATTACTTTGGAAAAGAAATTAGAAAAGAAATTATTTTATATCGTGGTGTGAAATGTGCAAGGGATACACAGAGTTGTGGAATCACATCCCTGGAAGTGTCCAAGCTCAGGCTGGACAGGGCTTGGAACAACCTGGCATAGTGGAAATCGTCCCTGCCCATGCCAGAGGGTTGGAAAATGATCCTTATATCCCAACCCAAACCATTCTGGGATTCAATTATTCCATATGCAAGGTGATAATTCCATGGGGAAGGAAAAAATAGCAGTTAATTAGAGTAGGATGGATCAGAGCAGCATGAAGGAGCTTCCTGGCACTGGGTGTCATTCCAGGAGTAGGAGCACATAGTGGAAAACATCCTAAACATGGAGGCACACCCGGGAGAGGGGAATAATCTTCCCAGGGATGGACTGATGCATATCCTGAAGCAAAAGGATCAGCCCTGAGAGGAGAGAGGATTTTGGAAGTTCTGTTATGGCTTTTCCCTTGAACTGTTTTTGTTTAGGGATCAGAAAAGTTTGGGGAAAAATCTCTTCCAGGGACCTATTTAAAAAAATACGGAAAGTTTACCAAAATGTGACCTGTTCTTGGAAATTTTAAGGGGTTTGGTTGGTTCCAGGAATCCCAGATTTCATTTAAATTGGATCCACTGGTGAGAGAAAAAATAGGGAAAACTTTTTTCCACAGGTAAGTTGTGCCTCCAGGTATTTAATCCAAGCTGACATGGATGAGAAGGGAATTCTCTTGGTTTGAACCTCCTGATGCTTCCCAGGATTTTTCTCCTCACTTTGAGGATGCTGGGAAGACTGGGCTGGAAAATCAAGGAGGTAAAAGTGGGATAAACAGGGAGGAAAAAGGGGAGCGATACAAGAAGCGAATCCAGGTCTCTGAGCACCTTCCCTGCCTTGGCTCCAGGGCCAGGAGGGGCTGATGCCAGGACATGAGTAAATCCAGGGAGAAGCTCGTAATTCCTATCGATTCTCCAGCAGGCAGCACGAGGTGGATAAAAATGCTTGTTCTATCATTTAGAAAAATGGCAATGTTATGATAGAAGGGATTGATTTTCCTCTTTAGGAATATTCATAAACACCAGTTCCAAGAACTGATAAATCCTTCCCCTGCGCCGAGTAAATCATTCCCAGGGCTTCCCAGAGCGCCGGGGGCAAAGGAGGATGTGATTTTTAATTCCCTCTGGAGGAGCTGGAAATTGGGGGAGTCTGGGGGTGCAGGTCACCCACAGCCAGACCTCCCTTCTGTGGGACTTCAAAATCCCATATTCCTCGTTATTTTCCTGGTTTGGAAAGCTGGGGAAGAGGCTGAAGGCTTCCCTCCCTGGGCCTAGTTTTGATCCCACTAAATCAGCTGAATCAGGGTTTTTTTTTCTGGCTGCAAATTCCAGTTTTCTCCCCTTTTTGTGATGATATGGAAATGTGAACTTTAGCTGCGATGTGAATCCTGATCCCTTCAGGAATTTTCCCTGGGATAACGCCATCTCATCGTGGCTTTTGTTCCTCCTCTTTAGCCATTCTCAGGGACAGGACCACATCCCTGCTTTGAGCCAATCCATTTCCTTCCCAGAAAGGGTGGATAAAATTCTCCTGGACCAAGGAGTTCCTCTCTGATCCCACCCAGAAAACCCATGGCACAATCAGCCTCCACTTCCCACTCCCTGCTCCAGTTTAAGGGGGGATGCTCTCCCACTCCATGGATTTACAGGCCACCTCCAGGCCACTGGCATCAACCAAACCCCACAGTTTGGCCTCTGGGGTGGTTAAGAAAAGGTGGAGCCACATTCCAGGTGCATTCCCACCTCCTAAGGTTGTCCAGGAGCTCACCCAGGAGTGTTCACATCCCTGGAAGTGCTCAAGGCCAGGGTGGATTTGATTTGGAGCAACCTGGGACAGTGGAAGGTTGCCCATGGCAGGAGTTGGAACAGGATGAGCTTTGAGATCCCTTCTAACCCCATGAATCTCGAAGAAGGATTTATCCCAAGAAAACCTGGAAGAGCCTGATCTTCCTGGACAAAATTTGGTGGGCTAAATTAAATTAGCTTGGAATGGTTGAGGTGGAGCTTGTCCTTCGGCTTCCTGTGGGAACACTGACCGGGAAATGGATCCCCTTCCTGCTGGTGTTTCCAGGATTCTCCTGGCTCAAGTGCCTCTGGATGCGGCCCTAAATCCCCACATTTCCTTGTCCCTTTTCTGCTCAGTCACCTGTGGTTATGATCCAAGAAGCAAAACTCCTTAGAGATATCCCTGGAAATTACCCCACAGGAGCCATTTCTGATGGAAAGAGGGAAAAAAACAGTGAGGCAAATTAAAAATTCCTGCCTTTCATCCAGGAATTTTTGAGAAATAGAAGTTTTTAAAGGGACTTGATATGATTAATAAATCCAGGAATATTTTCATGGGCTCTCCATAGGAATTCCACCTTTTTATAAGCTTTAGCTGATCTCACATCACTCCCTTGCCTGTGGAATTTCCTGGAACAGCAAAAGAAGGAAAAGGCAAAGCATCCACACTTGTCCAGGTCACTCCTAACATCTTGCCTGGAGGGAAATATTGAAAATGTGGATACTCAAAGGATATTTGGATACCTGAGGAGGAGCTTTATCCACAGAGGGGAAAAAAAAAGAAAAAAAAAAGGAAAATCCATGTGTGTCCTGATAAAAAATATTAGCAATTTTTATTACCTTTTAGATTTTACTCCTGCACTAATCCATTTTAATGAGGTCAGCCCGCCTGGCTCCAGGTACCCGGACTAAGTGGAGCAGTTTAATGTCGGGATCAGGGATGAGGAGCATCGGGAAGGGGGGTCTGGATGTTGGACTTTATATCACCCAAAATTACGGCGTAAAAATTGACTCCGTTTGCACATTTTTAACTGGATTTGAAATCGACACCACGTGTAATTATAAAAAGGGATATATCTGCTGGGAATGGGATGAAGGACAGGATTTTCTGTAGGAAAAATTTGCTTATTAGTGCACAGGGAAGATTTATGGGATGATATAATTATTTATTAGGATGTATTTTGTGGAGAAGGGATCATATTATCCGTATATTTCCTGCATTATGGGTCTGGACAGTCAATATTAATATTGCTGGAATTTATGATTGGATTTTAGAAGACCATTTCTCCCTCTGTTGTTTCACTCCTTTAGGGAGTAGTTACATGGACTGGAATATGGGAATATCAGGAAGATCTTCCTGCAAAATTGGAAATTCGCAGCAAAAAAAGGTTGGAGACAACCTGGACACAGAGATTGCAGTGAGGCCAAATTGTTCCCTGTGATAGGAACTCACCTCCTGTCTGGTCTTGGACATGAAAAATGATCCATGGAATCATGGAATGGTTTGGGTTGGGTCATCTTGACATCGGCAGGGACACCTTCCACTAGACCAGGTTGCTCCAATCCTCATCCAACCTGGCCGTGGACACTTCCAGGGATGTGGAATCCCCAGTCAGGACATATCCACAATTCTTCAATGGTCAAGAGGAAAACCAGAGCTCCTCTGAGGGATTCCTGCTTCTCCTTCCTCCTCTTTTGCTCCCAGTTCTTGGAATTACAACTCCTCAGGGCAGGCTTGGCTTTAGGGACCACCTTGGGATTTGGGGACCACCTGAGGTTTTCCAAGCAGCTTCTTCCAGACCTCGTGGGACAAGAAGAGGGTTATTGTCATTGCCACGTGATATTTGTTGATACATTGGGCTGTCCCTCACCATTGTCTGGTTGATGCTTCGTAGGAAGGAGGGAGCCTGACAGACATCCAATTTGATAGGGAAATTGATAAGCATCGATAGTGGAGATGGGAAAAGGCCTGGAGGGAGATCTGAGGATGGATAAATATGCTGGGGAGATGGATTTGGACGGAGCCCATCTGTCTCAGGTAAAGATCAATACATCTATACCTCCTTTACACCCCTCGGTTGTTATCAATGAGCACCCGACTTACTTGATCTTTTCTGTTTTGCAGGATAAAGGAAATGTTTTCCCTGGATCCACACACAGGAGGAGGGAAGAGAGAGCATGGGATATCCAAGAGATTGATGCTACAGAAGCCCTAAATTGCATCTTTACCCCCTCTCCTGTTTGCTCTGCTCCCCATCACTCTGAAAATCACCCTGAAATTCAACTGTCAGAGAGGTCCCCAAATCCTGGGATCGAGAGATGGGATCCATCTGTGCAGTTTTATCTGGGATTCTCAACCCTGGCAGCACCAAGTCTTGTTTTTCCTGTAAATCCCACGTAATAAACCCCTGGGAATTGTGCAACAAATTGCTTAAGTTGCTGTTTTCTCTCCAGCCTCTCTCCCCCTCCCTATCCGTGATCCTCCCTCTGGCTTTGGCTGTTTATTGCCAGCGGAATCGATTTGGGATGGTCTCCCCCCCTCCTCTTCCCTCTGCCCCCAACTCCCACCCTCTCTCCTCGCTCCCATCACCTTTTCCCCCTCCCTCCCCACCTTCCCGGAGCTCCGGGGAGCCCGGTCAATCCATCACCGTGTCCCAGGCGTGTGACAGCCCCTCATAAATGCACCACAATGAGCCCAAATCAGCACCAGCCCGACCAATTTCGCAGAGCAGGAAACATCTGAGGAGCTGAATCCCGGCGCGCCGGAGATTGGAATTGGGAAATTGGTTCTACTCCTCTTCCGTGGTGCTTTTTAATATTTTTTTTTTAAGCTTACCTATAGATTCTCTCCCTCTTTAGATACATATTTAAGGTAATTCTCTCCCACTTAAATCTCCAGTGCTTATTCCACACGGACAGCGTGGCCCAGTTGCTCTCTCCCTCTCTCCCTCTCTCTCTCTTCCCTCGATTAGGAAAGGGTTTTATTGGGAAACTTGCTTAGGCTGCAGGAATGTGCTGCCTTCAGCAGATTGAGGCTGCAAGCGGGGCTGGGCTCCTGCTGCCACGCTCAGCTCCCCCTGCAGCCATCCCGGGAGTCGCTTCTCTCTCCTTTCAGGGGCTCAAAATCATGGAAGGCTGCCTTTCCCATGGGATCGGCCCGTGTGGGGTGTGAGCGCTCATTCCCACCTGGAAAGGGCAGAGGATGGAGCTAATGCACATCCTCATGGAGTTATGGATGTGTGACCTCACTCTGCAAGCACTCAGTAGGCAAAGGGCAGCGATTCCATGGAGATTTTGTCATCCCAAAGAACATTTGTCCCACTCAGATAAATGATGACCTGACCCTCGTGACTTGATTGCCATCAGCCATAATGGCATGGACGGACATTCCCCCTTTTTGTAGGCACTTAGGGGACATGAATCCCACACGGAATTTGAAGGGACAGCTTTGCAGAGCTGGGATGACCTTCTGAGAGGGTTCCTGCAGTGCCTGGTGTCACCTTCCGGTCGCTCACTAGTGGATGAAGCTGAGGTTTTGTGGGATTTGTGGTGCCAGACTGGGAGGTGTTCCCTGTTCATGGCATTGATGGGGTGGAGATGTTTGGGTTGGACCAGCAGAAAGGTGGAAAAGGAAAATCACAGGAAAATTCTGTCTCCAATCTCTAAGGCTCAGGTTTAATCCCCCCCTTTTCCTCAGAGGTAGAACTGCCCCTGGGCTCTTCCACAGACTGGAGGGACTGAAAACTGGGAGAGAAAAGGGTTGGAGAAGAACAGAAAAGTGAAACGGAGCTTCAGGAAACACTCAGGTAATTGTTGGGATGTTGTGGGTGTTCCACAAGGGTTAAAAAAACAGGGAAAAGAAAAACTGGATGGATGAAGCCGGGAAAAATCTGTGAAGGGCTGTGAAATACGAGACTACCTCTGGCTCCAGAGTTGCAAACTGGACAGTTTGGAAAACAGGGATGGTATTTTGGGGAGTCTGCATTAAGATCATCTTGTGTTTATGAGATCCTGGTGGGAGATGAGCTCCCAGGCCAAGCTGGTCCAGCCTTTCTTAGGGAGTGACATGAATTCCGTGAGGTGTCTGAGGTATTTCACGGGAATTCATCTGGAAAAAGGCCACTTTCACTTGGAGAGAGTCCAGATGAGGCCACCAAGGTGATCAGAGGGATGGAGCAGTTCTGTGAAGAAAGGCTGGGAAAATTGGGATTGTTCAATCTGGAAAAGAGAATATTTGAGGTGGCCTAATTCCAGTGTCTGGAGGGATCCTACAGGAAAGATGGAGAGGGACTATTTACTAGGGCCTGGAGTGACTGGAAAAGGGGAAATGGCTTCCCACTGCCAGAGGACAGGGTAAGGTGGGATATTGGAAAGGAATTTTTCTGGGAGGGTGGGGAGGCCCTGGAATGGAATTCCCAGAGAAGCTGTGGCTGCCCCATCCCTGGAAGTGTCCAAGGCCAGGGTGGACAGGGCTTGGAGCAACCTGGGATAGTGGAAGGTGTCCCTGTCTGTGGAACTGGATGATGTTTAAGATCCATTCCAACCCAAACCATCACAGGATTCCATGAGTTGCATCCAAAACTGGATGGAAAAGCCTCCATCCAGCTGTTCTCACAGGCTCCAGGCACCAACTGAAAATAAACCCAATCATTTTGCAAATCATCCTGGGAAGCTGCTCCCAAACCAGTGGGCAGAAGGTCTTGGATCTCCTTAGATGCTGGTTGACACCTCCAAGCAGATTCCTGACCACGCACCTGTTTAGGTGTGACCTGGGTGGTTTTCCAAGGACATTTAAGGGTGACCCCGTGTTTCCCCACGTACATTTTCCTGTCACCTGGGTGGTTTTCCAAGCACATTCACGTGTGACCTGTGTGGTTTTCCAAGTACATCACGACCCCAGTTCCAGAGCAGCCTCTCACCCAAACTGCCGAATATTCTTCCTTCACCTCTTGCCACTTGAGCCATTACACTCAGAGCTTCCCTGAGTGCCCAAGGGCCTCTCCCTGGTGATCACTCATCCTGGGAAATTGTTATGAGGCAGATAATTAATTGTTGCGAGTCACTAAAAAAATGATCATTCTTTGCAGAAAATTACCCCGATGTTCTGCAGAAATGTTAATGCTCGCAGCCATAAAATGAATGGGGAGCTACAGCTCCAGCTGCCAGGAGAGCCGTGAGTTATAATCTCACCACTGGATGCAGGGAGCCCGAGCTTCCAGACGTTTCTGGAGAGAGGGAATGCATTTTCACTGGATAACAGTTTAATTTTATGATTATTTTTTCCTCCCCCGGAGTCCGCAGTTGAGTATTAATGACTGAAGCAGGGATAGGAACGGTTTTGCTGATCCCAGCTTGGCGTGGAGAGAGGCTTCATATTTATTTCCCATCTGGCTACTGGGATTTTACTCCAAACAATTGGATAAAAGGACTTGGAAAGTCATGGCAAGGCTGGTCAGGCTGTTAGGGCTGTATGCCATTGCCTCCCAGGAATAAAGAGCTGGGATTTAGGAACAGCAGGGAGACAAAATGAAAATAAACAGGTTAATTGCTGAGAGTTAACAACTCTTAATTTTCTCTCCAACCAAAATCCAGTTGGAGCAGCTGGAAAGGTGGTCTGGACATAGTCCTTGTACCCATATCCTAATAAATCCAGCCTAGCGAGGCTTAGGTTCTCTAAAATCTGGCTTGGGAGTCAGGATAACTCCTGACGTTGCATCCAGCAGAGTTCCCGTGGCTCACAATGCAAACGCTGCTGATTCCAGAGCCCAGCTGAGGTGGGCAGGTGTAAAGAAGGACACGGAGTGGTTTTGGATGGAATTTCTCCCATCCCTCTCGGAGATAAGACCTGACATTTTTATCGATTTCCATTTGTTCTGGAGCAGCATTTGCATCACTCACTCCACAAATGGAACGAGGAGATGACTCAGATCACAGCTGCTTTCCCAAATGTGGTTTGGGTTTTTTTGTTGTTGTTCAAGAAATGTGCATTTCCCAAAGGATCAGCTCTTGGCTTTCTTCTCCCATGCTCGAATTCCAGTGACTTCACCTCCAAGAAATGGGGTGGGTTTCCCGGCTGCAGGGAAGTCAGCAAGTGAGACAAACACCTCCTCCCTCTCTTCCGAGCTTTTGTTTTCCCCGTTTTTCATGCAGTGGGGTTGGAATCCATCTGTGGACAGCAGGGTAGAAGAAAATGAACTTTCTCTTCCAGCAGGAGTCCAAGATCCAACAGATCCGTGTCATACTCCAAGGAAAGTCCCTAATCAGGGTATGTTGTTGGATAGACGGAATTTGCTGGATGGAGTACCTGGGATGAGAAAAGTACAGGGAGCAGAAATGTTGGTGGAGAATCCAGTCTGGGGCAAAAGGGATGGATCCCAAGACAAACAGCCAGAATCAGGGAGTGACAGGCAGGAACTACAGGGAAATCCTGCAGGAATTCGGGTCGTTTATGGCTAAAAGAAGAAATCCAGGTTTCAAATCCAATACACAAAGCAGCCAGAGGGAAGGAAGGGTTTGGTGTCCCTGTCCCTGGTGGGGAGGTTTAGAAGATGACACAGCAGGAAAGATTTGGGCTGGACATTAGGAAAAGATTCCCAGATGGAGTGAGTGAAGGAGTGTCTGGGAAGCAGGAGGATCTCCAAACTCTGGGAGAGTTCAGGACCAAGTCAAGCAAAACCTTGGAAGAACAACATGGATCTTGCTACTCCTACCCTGAGGAGAAGGAATGACGCCATGGACTCCTGGAATGGTTTGGATTGGAACGGACCTTCAGGAAGTTCTGAGGGCAGGGGCACCTTCTACTGTCCCAGGTTGCTCCAAGCCCCATCCAACCTGGCCTGGAACACTTTCAGGGATGGAACAACCACAGCTTCCCTGGAAAACCTGTGCCAGGGCCTCACCACCCTCCCAGTCAAGGATTCCTTCCCAATATCCCATCTAACTCTGCCCTCTGGAAGTTTGAAGCCATTCCCTGTGTCCTGTCCCTCTGTCCTTTGTCCCAAGTCCCTCTCCAGCTCTCCTGGAGCCCCTTTAGGCACTGGAAGGGGCTCTGAGGTCTCCCCAGAGTTTTCTCTTCCCCAGTTTGAGCACTCCCAGCTCTCCCAGCCTGGCTCCAGAGCAGATATTCCAGCCCTCTCCATGACCCTTCAGTGTCTATTCCACCCTCTTTTCCAGGTTTTTTTCCAGACAGTTTTTCCCACATAACCAGAACCCAGCTAGTGAAGAGCCTTTCTGCAGTCACACCTTTGGTTTCTGCTGATCAAAGCCAGGCTCAGAGGGCTGATGGAGCTTCCCGAGTCCGGGTCTGATCCCTCCTCAGTGCTTCCAACTCTAATGAGCTGTCAGGGAAGAGGAAAGGGAGACAGGAAGTTGCTTTGCCATCCTGAGGTGACACAAACTTGTCACTGATGCCTCCTTTGATGGCCTCTCACCTGGGAATGTTCCACAGGGATGCTCAGCTTGTTTGGGATTTGTATTTTTTATCCCTCATCATTACGAGGCTTTGACAGCAATTGGTGCCACTCTATGGAAAGACAAATCATGGGAAGCTGCACTGGTAAAGGATTCATGCAGCAGGAAGCCCCCACAGGATGGTGCTGTGATCCATCCAGCTTCGTTCAGAGCAGGCGGGAATGTCCAAAAAACAGGGATATCATCCATGACAGCCAATTAAAGCAGACCTACCTAAAAGGAACTTCTCTGCTTGCCCCATTCTCCCTGTCCAGATCTCTTCCCTGATGTGGCAACATTCCATCCAAATGTTGTATCCCCCTCTACCTCCACAGATCCATGGATATCTTCCACCTCTGGATGCAGAATCCCTGCTCCAGTCTCTGCCCATGAAGGACAGAGATACATTTGGGAGGTGAGGTCATGTCTTCCATGAAATCCAGGGGAGACACCACTCCCAAAACCCCAGGATATGCCACTTGGAATTTCCCCTATACGCCAAAAGCATTTGCTCGTGAAGGTGATCAGATCTTACACCAGGGACTTGGATAAGGTGTGGGATCTCCATCCCTGGATGCATCCAGATCTCAGCTGGAAAATCACAGGATCATTGAGTTTGCAAAAGACCTCCAAGATCATCGCATCTGACCTGTGATGTATCCCAAATTTGTCACCCAGACCAGAGCACCGAGTGCCACCTCCAGTCATTCCTTGGACACCTCCAGGGACGGAGACTCCACCACCTCCCTGGGCAGCCTCTTCCAATGGCTGACCACCCTTTCCATGAAGAAATTCCCCCTGATGTCCAACCTGAACCTCTCCTGGTGCAGTTTGAGGCTGTTTCCTCTTGTCCTCTCCCTTGTGCCCTGGGAGACGAGGCCAACCCTGAGCATCCTGTTCTAAGTTTAAAACTGAGTTTATCTTCAACCTTCAGATGCTTTAAGCAGAGCTTTGGACAGGAGGTTGCTGGAGGTTCCTTCCAAACGTCTTTGGATTCTACGATTCAGACCTGTGGAAAATTCAAAGTTGGCTTTTAACCACGAGATTAATGAGGATTTTGAGCGCTGCCCTTCCCTCCTATCTCTGGTTAAAACCCATTCCCAAAACTCCAACTCCACATGTGATTCCATTCATCAGTTTCCATTTCCATGGGATGCAATCCCATCTTATTAATTTTAAATTGCCCAAATAATCATTACCTTCTTAATTGTCTGCTTAATAAACACTCTGATTCCCAAGGGTTTATTGAGGCTTATCTATTCCTGGATGACCTGGTGGGTATTGATTATTTGCTCATTAGTCTTCATTAAGGATGGGTTTTAATCAACCATTGGAAGATAATCCAGAAGCCAGCAGACGCTTTTCTTGGGAGACATTGCTCACCTCCAGATAGGACGTCCCAAAAAAAAAAATGATGTTCATTTGCAGGTCTTCCAGGGAGGAAAGTGGATCTTGGATTTGATTTCCTGAGATTTTTCTGATCCCAACTTGTTTCTGCTTTGTGGTGTCCTCCAAAACGTGCCAAAATCAGGAAAACAGCCTTAAAATGGGAACTGAACTGCAGAATTTGCAGCCTCTCAGAAAATTCCACTCACTTTCAGTGGGATCATTGGGTTTTCCGGGCTGGATGTGACCAGGAGTCACTGATTTCCTGTGTCCACAGTACTAAGGGAATACCAGTGCCCTTTGTGCCAGGAATGTTGTGGATGCAGAAAAATCTCCACTCTGGGAGCAAAAAGGAGCTGCTTTTCTGTCTCTTCTTTGGTCCGCAGATGGTTGGACAGGACCAGTATCCCTGAATCCATGGGACATGGAGGCAGTGAGGAGGCTGGATAGGATTTGGGATGGTGAAAGCTCCAGGCTCTGTTTTTCCTTCCCAAGGCTCCTCTTGCTCCTTTTCCCTCCAGGATTCCAGTGTGGGCTCAGTTCAGAAACATCAATGTGACATCTCTCTGGAATCTGGGACACCCTTCTGAGGCTGCCAGAGGTTTTATAGGATCTGGAGGGAATCCTCTCTGGATCAGAAGCAGGAGATCAGGCTGGGGAATGAGACTTTGCCCAGGTGAGGCTGCCAGGGAGCACCTGGGCAGGTGTGGAGGTGTCTGGAGCCTCTCATCAGAGCCTTGCTAAACTTGGTTTCCCACCTGGAAGAGCCAAGGATTTCTGGAATGTGGGTTTTCCACCTTTTCCTTCCCAATGGGAAGCACTGCCTTGCTTTGCTGCTGGGGGGGTGCTTTTAAAGGCAGAATGACAAAGGGGTGGGGGAAAAAGAAAGATTCCTCTTATTCTTGGGGGCCAAATGAATGGAAAATCAATCCAGCCTCAAAAATCCATTAATGGTGATAATGCACCGGTGACGTGGCAGGAAATCCAATAGTGGGAATTAAAGTGGGGCTCTCCCACTTTCCTGCAGCCACGGGAATTTGTGGGGATGGTGCTGGGGAGAGCAGATTCTGAAGAGCGCAGAAACCACTTCACCTCTTTCCAAGATTCCTGGATTCCCACTCCGGCTTCCTGTGGCAGCTCCCTCCTCGCCCGGAGCATCTGCTTGGAGTGAAGATTCCCCAAGAATTTATTCCATGTGTCACTCAGGGGAGGATGTGATTAATTTTTTGGGAAAACCTCTTTCTGGATGCACCAGGATAGAGACAAACCCTCCTGAACTTAGTTTGGGGTTCCTTGGAATTTGGATCCAAGATCTCACAGAGTCCCAGGGTATCCCAGACATCTTCAGGAAAACAGGTCCTGGGCTACCTCTTCTCTGCTTGGCTGCCTTCCACAGGGACTAGATACAACTTTGGGAAGGGAAAAACCTTGGATCAGGGCTACCCCTCTGCAAAGAGGTGAAACCACACAGGGAAAAGTCAAAATCCATGCCAGGAATCTCGTGGATAAACACCACGTAGTGCTAGGAATTTCCACCCCTCTGCCAGTTTTGGGGCCACGTGGATCAGTCCCACCAGGGCTCACCGAGTGGATCCCAGTGTTTCCCAGCACTGTCCTACAAACCCAAGACTTGGGAAGATGAGGTGGCCTCTGGAATCTACTCTTGGATGAGCATCAGCCCCACAAACATCACATCCACATCCCCACTCACTCCATTGCTGATGGATCTTTCCTATTCCACATGTAATGGAAGCTGCCTGGCAGCTCCATCCAGCCCCACAGAGGTTCCCCCTTCCCCCTCCCTCCCCCAGCTCCGTCTGCTCCCCCACAGCCCTCAGATCCCAGGATTTATGAGCCAGCCTTGCATTATGAGGTGAGTGACTTATCGCTCTGTCAGGGCCGGCGTTTTAAGACAGAATTATATGGGAGAGGGAAAAGATTTTTACCAAATTAATGAAAAATCAATCCAGCCTCAAAAATCCATTAATGGTCATAATGCACTGGTTCCAGATAGAGAGATAGCGGAGAATCCAATAGTTCCTGTTAAATACCTCTCCTGGAATGGAGCGCCTGGGATATAACTCATTCATTAGGCTGCCGATGTTTACTTTTTAAAGTGACACCAATCCCTGTCCCTGCAGGATTCCATGAAGAATTTATAAGCCCAAATTCCCCCAGTGCCCATCTCCGGGGCCAGCCTGGAGGAATTGATCCTCTGTTCCCTTTTCTCCCCCTCCCCGGGACAATCCCTGCTGAGGCAGGGCTGGGATGACTCCGTTCCTACAGCTGATGGTTTCCAGCCTTCCCTAAACTCTGGCTTTCATCCCAAACAGCTCTCCCGGGATGACCTGAGCTGGGGGTGTCTCCTCTCCACTTTCCAGGTCTTAGAGTAGAGCTTGGCTTAATCTTCTCCCTGCTCATCCTGGGACTGATCCTGCTCCTTGCCCAGCCTCATCCAGCTGTGGACAGTGGGGATGGCTCTGGGGAACTGGGAATTGGTGCTGGTGCTTCCCCATTTCCCAGCTTTCTCAGGCTGAATTGGGATCATTCAGCCTGGAAAAGAGAAGCTTTGGGGTGACCAAATTGTGGCCTTCCAGTTCCTGAAGGGAATTTACAGGAAAGATGGGGCCAAACTATTCCCAAAATCAAGGAGTGACAAGAAAAGGGGGAATGGGTTCAAGCTGAGGGTAGGTTTAGTTGAAATAGTGGGAAAAGGCTCTTCCATGGGAGTGTGGAGAGGAACTGGAACAACAGGAAAAACCTTGAAAAACCAGTTCATGCCATTCCTCCTCCATTGCTGACCCTCCATGGAGTGGTCCAGTCTTCTGGAGGGGCCTGACTGCGGGAATTACATCCCACTGTGGTGTGTCCCAGTGTCCTCAGGATGCTGAGTCCCGGAGATGGAAGAGAACAAGTTTTCCTTCTGCAAAGTGCCTGATATTCCAAGGAGAAAACTTGTCTAAAGAATTGCTCAGCATGAGGGGGTTGGATGGACCATTCCCACTGCCCAGCGTGTCCTGATCATGCACTGGAGTGGATGGGAATTCTGCTTTTCCCAGGAAACTGAACCAAAGTCCAAGTGTCTGGCAAAGTGAAGTCAGACAACAGAGACTGAATTTACAGCTTTAAACCAGAAATATTTCCCTTAGAGGGGGTCTCAGTCATTGCTCATTTGGGAGGATCCTTGGAGATCATCAGATCAAACTCATCCAGCTCCAGCATCCTGCACTGGATGCTCCTGTTCTTTATCAGGCCTGGAAAAATCTCCTCCTCATGGAAAAGCGCAGAACATTCAGTCTTGTCCAGGAGCCAGAGGTGAGTTGTACTTTTGGAGCTGTTCTGATCTCACCTCCCTTTGCTTTACAGCTTTCCCAATCCCTGGGATTCCTGCACTGCCACAGATCCCTTCCTGATTTACACTGGGCTCTGGAAAGGTGGGATCAGGACCTGGCACGTTGGGATGCGATGCCTGGATGGAGTCAATGCCACACATCGACCCTGCTAAATGTCATAATGCACCAGGCTTTTGTTTCCTTGGAATCTTTTAAAAAGCAATAAAAGGCCCCAGAATCCCGGGAGCACCAAACATCCAACAAAGTGACAGCCTGTCAAACCTGCCTTCCCGAGAAACCCTGGGCCCAGCAAATTTTAAGCAGGAAAATTTATTCCCGTGTCGCTCATCTCTCCGAGTGAAAAATGGCCAGGGCTCCTCTTTTGCATGAGGGCTGGAAAACTCCACAGTGCTCAAACAAGCGGAGCGGCCTCCAACAGGACCATTCATCATCTGGAAAAGGCAGTGGCGACAACCCTGGCACCAAAAAAAGGGGAAAAAAAATTAAGTTGTGGGTTTTATCCAAGCTTAAATGATCTCGGCCATTAATATGACACGACAGGCAGAGCACCGCGCTTCCCTGGCTTCCCTGGTTTCCTTGGGATCTAACAGAGGTCTCCAGGACGGCGGCTCTATTAGCTGGTCACCTTTGCTGCTGTGGTTTCCAAGTTCCAGGGAGTTTTTCCAGGGGATTTTGGGCCTGCTGCCCAATGTTTGTGCTGAGCTTGTGTGGAGTGGGGAAGAAGAGGAGGGAGCAGTTTCTGAGCAGAGCTTTCCACCCAGTCGGGAATGGATTTTTCTGGAGATGGTTTGGAGTAGGGAGATTCCAGATTTGCTGAATTATTTTTTTCCACAAGCCACACTTCCAGCTTGACTTTTGTTGGACTGTCCAAGCTTTGGGATGTTCACCCATCGCTGGAAGGGTTCAAGGCGTGGTTGGACAGGGGCTGGAGCAGCCTGGGATAGTGGAAGGTGTCCCTGCCCATGGCAGGGGTTTGGAATGAGATGATCTTTAAGGTCCCTTCCAATCCAAACCATTCCATGATCCTGTGACTGCTCTCGAGCTTGGAGGACGTGCTCCTTGTAAAGCAATCAGCTGGCACAGACCCCTCTTCTTTCCATGTCTGTGTCCCATGGGATTAGTCCAAACAGTACTTGATCTTCTCTCCACATATCCAGGGCTGTGATCCTTCTTTTTGTCTTGTTCTCTTCCCTCAAGATCCAGAATCCCTGAATTATTTAGGTTGGAAAAGACCTCCAAGATCATTGAGTCCAAGCTGGGACCAATCCCCACCTTGCCACCAGCCCAGAGCACTGAGTGCCATGTCCAGTCACTCCTTGGATACCTTCAGGAATGGGGACTCCAAACCTCCCTGGTCAGCCCCTGACCACTCTTCCCAGGAAGAAATTCCTCCCGGTGTCCAACCTGAACCTGCCCTAAATGATCCCGTGATTCTGCCTTTGGGAAGGTGAACACAGACAGACTTTTCCAGGAGGTCACAATGACACAACCAGATGGTCCCAGCTGCAGCCTGAAGGTCTGACCTTCCTCCTGGGCCCAGGTGGGATTCTCCCTCCTCCCACCCTGCTGGGACTTTTCCAGGTCCTCACATGGGACCCGTCACGTGGACCACATCTGTGACCACCTGTGGAACAATTCCATGGGCGGCAGGAGGACGTGGATCTTTATTTAGAAATGCTGATGGATAAGGAGCTTAGATCCAGACCCTGTGGATCTTAATCCCCTGGGAGTTGTGAACGCAGAAACAAAATCAAAACCAGAAGAAACTTTCACTTTCTTCCCTCTCCAAGAGGTCTTTAAATGGGTGGGATTGGTCCCTTGCCAGCATGAAGGAGCTGAGTTGATGGGAATTTCTGGTCACTTTGTGTCACCCTCACCCAGCTGGTGTCATCACCAGGTCAGGAAGACTCTGGTGGACCTTCCTGGCCCCAAAATCTGTTCCCAGTCTTTCCTCGTGTGGTTCCCTGGCTAAAATCAGCCCCGAGCTGTGCCTGAGGTTGCCCAAACCCCAAGTCCTGCCCTTGTGGCCCATCCTGTGCCCAGTGACAGTGACCTGAGGGGCTGGCAGGGGATTTGTCACCTGCAGGGCTACGTGCAGTGGATCCGTGGTGACGTTTTGTCCCCAAGCCGGCTGAGCTGTCCCACATTTGCAGCTCCACGTGGTGACATCAGCCCTTCCACAACCCCACGTGAGTGTAAGATGCTTTCAGGGACTTGCAGGATGATGGAAATCCCAAGAGGAGCCTGAGGATGAGTTTTCCCACTGGGAATGTTTCCTCTCCATGGGTGCAGACACTTTCCCACCATTCCAAACATTCAAATTTCCCACTTCCTCAAGCCCGAGGAGATCCTGAAGAGGTACAAATGTTGCAGCCCAAACCTGGACGTGCCACTCACAAGGGTGGAAAGAGAATCATGGAATGGTTTGGGTTGGAAAGGACCTTCAAGATCATGGAATTCCAACCCCCAACCATGAGCAGGGACACCTTCCCAGGTTGTTCCAAGCCCCATCCAAGCTGGACTTGGACACTTCCAGGGATGGGGCAGCCACAGCTTCTCTGGGAATTCCATTCCAGGGCCTCACCACCCTCACAAGGAGGAATTTCTTCCCAATATCCCATCCATCCCTGCCCTCTGGCAGTGGGAAGCCATTCCCTGTGTCCTGTCCCTCCATCCCTTGTCCCAAGTCCCTCTCCAGCTCTCCTGGAGCCCCTTTAGGCCCTGGAAGATGCTCCAGAAGCTCTCCCTGGATCCTTCCCTTCTCCAGGCTGGACATTCCCAGCTCTCCCAGCCTGGCTCCAGAGCAGAGGGGCTCCAGCCCTTGGAGCATCTCCATGGCCTCCTCTGGACCTGCTCCAGCAGCTCCAGATCCTTCTGACACTGGAGATGCCAGAGCTGAATGCTCCAGGTGGGCTCATCACAGGCTTGAACACCTTCATGGCAGATTTCCAGATCTCTCCCTCCCTTTTCCCAGGATTTTGTAGCTCAAACCCATGAAGGATTCTCTGTAGTTTAAGGTCTTTTCTCTGTCCGTCCCACTTTTTTGGTCCCATGGATTCCCTGATTTCTGGGAGGGGTGGACAGGGAGCACTGGGAGTGGCATCATGATGGGACTGATTTTATCTTTATCTTCTGTTGTTTCAGAACACACAGCAAAAAAATCCCAAAACACAATCCAGGCTTTTATTTTAAACCAAATCTCTACCTTGGGCTTAGCCAGGCCTGAGAACACCTCAGAATTTTTCTTTAAATCCCAAGTGGAGCATTTGGCAAGACAAGAGAAAAAGGGAAAAAATCAAAAGCATCTTCCTAGGGTGTTCGGGAAGCTGAGAAGTTCCCCATTACACAGTCGTGGTATCAAACAGCCTTTTCCCCATCCCTGGATCTAATTTTAGACAATTTTAGGCCATTTTGTGGGAAAGCTTGGAAAAAAAAATTAACTGGTGTCTCATGAAAGTCAAATCAAGTTGGGTCTTTTTCTTTTTCTTTTTCTTTTTCTTTTTCTTTTTCTTTTTCTTTTTCTTTTTCTTTTTCTTTTTCTTTTTCTTTTTCCTTTTCTTTTTCTTTTTCTTTTTCTTTTTCTTTTTCTTTTTCTTTTTCCTTTTCTTCTTCTTTTTCTTCTTCTTTTTCTTTTTCTTTTTTTTTCCTACTTCAAGGTGATTTTTCCTTTTGGGTTTTATGGATCTTGGTGCTCTTCCTAAGGGAAGCAGGGAACAAAGTCCTTGGGAGCAGAGGGAGCTCCTCCTTGGCTGTTTTCATACTGAGCTTAAATCTGAGGAGGAAATTCATGTAGATACAGATAAATCTATAGATGTGGATATAGATATGGATATGGGCATGGATATGGATATATGTGCATCCGTGTGAGCAAAACAGACTTAAGACAGGCCTTTGCTTTGGCTTAAAATGTTGGTATTTAAGCTGGGCCCCTCTCCCATCCACCTCATTCCCAATGTAATCCACTTTAGACATGGGGGAAACTGAGGCACAGGCACTCTGCCTGCATTCCCAGCGATCCTGATTGCTCAGCTCCCGGCTTGGCACCTTTTGGGGCCCGATCCTGGTCTCCTGGAGGATGAGCATCCTCCAATGACAAGGAACAAACCTTGGGAATGTCACGAGGCAGAAACGCTCGATGACACCAAGCCCACGCTGGGAAGTCCCTGTGGCTCCTGAGGTAATTTCTAAGCAATTCCTGACCACTCAAGCATTTAAATCCTTTTCAGACTCAATTAAAAGGTTCTGGGGGACTCGCTGGGTGTTTTGGGAGGTGTTTCTTTCCCTAAAAGCCTTTTAAACACCACTAAAAAAGTCTTTCCTCATTTCTGTTGCGGGATTGGCAGAGCGAGGACAAGGAAAGCCTGGGGTCATTCCGGGAGTCATTAATCCTGCTGGACAGGAGCTTTGTTGGCAATATTTCCCTCTCCAGCTGGGTGAGATCCCACTGTTCCTGAGAGCCTGGAAGAGTCAGACCCAGCTTTGGGCCCAGGCTGGAGCAGCAGAGCTTCAAGCACAGCACTAAGCCGGTCTTATCTTTGTCTCTTGCTGTGAGGCCCAAGGGGGTTGAGACAGAAATTTCTCCTTGCTGAGGGCTTTTTTCTCTTTTCATCCATGATTGGAGCAATCTGGGATAGTGGGAAGTGTCCCTGCCCATGGAAAGCGGTGGAATGAGATGAGCTTTAAGGGACCTTCCAAGCCAAACCATTCCAGGATTCTAAGACAGGGCTCTTCCCCTCGCTGGTTTAACCGGCCCAATAAAATGGGATCTTTCAGCTGCTTCAGTTTTCCTTCCAGGCTGTCACATCCACATGGGACATTTCCCATGGACACACATTAGGATGGCTCTTGGCAGTGGCCAAACATCTCCTGGCCTGGAGAGGAAGACAAAGTCTTCCCAAATCCCTGCCAATCCCTCCTGGTGAGCCAGGTTGCTCCTTTATCCCCCTCCTGGGATCAGTCTCGGAGCACTTTCCAAGTGGTGGGAAGACGCCGTGAGTCCCCCTTTGCTTCCTCTTTCCCACTTGGGATTGTTCCTTGCATTCCTGGCAGTTTTGGATCATCTTTAGGAAAAACAAGGCTTGGTCTTTCCCTTCGTTCCCTCTGTCATCCCAGTCCTCCTGGGATGCTGTCCAGAGCAATTTTCATCCTTGTCAATACTGCCTCGGATGGCCAGGTCAGTGGGGTCAGAATTCACCCTGGAATAACTTCCAGAGGTTATTAGGGATAAAATCAATCAGTCCATGAATGACTCATTCCCAGCCGGCACAGGCCAGACCTCCTGCATCCCACTGTGGAGTGACTTTTTGGGATAAATGAATTTTGCCTTTTCCTTGCTCCGCCTCAGTTTCCCCCCCTTCCCTTCAAACATTCCTATTTCCCACCCCAAGCCCTGGAAGGTGCCTCTAAGGAGCCAGCTGGGCTTCATAAGCCCTTAAGCAGCTCAGGGCCATGCCCACGTCACCGAAGCCACCGCTGGGATGGCCGAGGTGAGCAGGACAGATTTTCGGGAGCTCATCTCCCACCGGGATGCGCCAAGGCTGGGACAGACATTGGATTAGGAGTTATTATCCCTCTCCAATTATAGCAACGCCTAATCCAGGGATGATGCTTTTGACAGGTGGAGATGAGTGATGGATCCATCCCTCCTGACATTAAGGCGCTTCCAGTGGCTCCGGAGCTGTCCAGACTTCCCTTTATCCACAGGGATCTCGGCTCTGCTCCAGGTGAGGTCCTTGCGGCTGCTGGATGTTCACCTTCAGCTGGAGATAAAAAACCCTTTTGATCCCACAAAAAAGTCTGGGAAAACGTTTCCAGCAGGGACGAACAGGAGGGATCACGAACAGGAGGCCCTTTTTCCTGGGGAAGGTGGCTTTGGGACACAGCGGCTCCAAGGATTTTTCCTTTAGTGCAGCACCTGACTTGGCACTTTTGCATCTGTGTCCTAACGAAGCAGTGATTAATTATCACTGGGCTCTTCTGAGAGGAGCCAGCACATCCCAAACTTGGCCCTGACTCCCCCGGAGCAGGGCCGGGCTCTCTCCTCTCCCCCTTCCTTCCTTGTTTTTCCACTCTGCCTTCCCTCTCCCACTAAATTAATCTCCATTGCTCCAAAGGTCTCTCTGGCACACGCCGCTGACCCAAGCTCAAATTGATTTTTTTCCCTCACCCCTCGCTGTTTTCTGCCAGCAAAGCACAGCGAGGATTTTTTTTTTTCCCCCACCTGGAATTATTTTGATTTTTTAGTTTTGGAGGGACTAAACTTTGACCCTTTAGAAGTGAAAAGGAATTATTTCCATGCAGGGAAGTGGGGAAGGAGCCTGGAGGGTTGGGAGCACTGTTTTATGGCTGTTTAAGGGGTGAAGTTATCGAGGCAGCTCCTGGGGATTCATTGTTCCTGCTTTTTCCCCTGCTTGTCCTGATCCAGCCGTGGGTTAAGGCCACTGATTTGTCCTGTTCCAAAAAAATCAAGGGAAAAACTTCCTGTTTTGTGGCTCGGAGATATTCTGGTGGCCCTGGTTTTCCTGTTTTTTGGTAAAGCCTTCAAATTAGGAAGAAATTCCTTACTCAGAGGATGGTGAAACACTGGCACAGGCTGCCCAGAAAGCTGTGGCTGCCCCATCCCTGGAAGTGTCCAAGGCCAGGCTGGATGGGGCTTGGAGCAATCTGGGATAGTGGAAGGTGTCCCTGCTCATGGAAAGGGGTGGAATTCCATGATCTTTGAAGGTCACTTCCACCCCAAACCATTCCCTGATACCACGATTTACCTTCCACCATTCAAATCCTCCCGCCGGCCAAAATGAGGCTCCTTTGGCAAATCCCTGCTTTTGAGGAGGTTTTCCAAACCTCTGGGAAGAACTGGAAACATTTCCTGTGTGTTTTCCTCCAAAGGGTCCTGTGTCTTTATGACAAAGGAATTTAATTTTTTCCATAAAAGAAGAAATCTTCCTGCAGATGTGGAGCAGGATGGTGGCATGGGACCTGATCCATCTCCACTTCCAATTTTTCCTCTTCAGAGAGGACAATCTGCCAGCATGGGCAGGAAATGTCTCCATGAAGGAGAAGGAAATATAATTATTATCCCTGTTCCATAAATTAGGGATGAATTAGGGAAAAAGCAGGTTCATGGTGTTAAGGAATTCCCAGGATGTCCCTACGGCACCAGCTCCCATTGGGAACACCGTGACTGCCAAGGGAAAAGAAGTGGATGTAGGGAGCAGGAGGAACAAGGAAAATCAAGGAATGACTCCAATCCAGTGGTCTCCAACTTGGGGTTGAGGCACCAGGGAATTTTTCCTCCTGGGAAGTTGGAGAGGGATGGGGAGATGAATCTGGGTGCTTGATGCAGCTTTTCCTGCCTGGGAAAGGCACTGGGAGAGGGAACATGGCTGGATCTGCCCTGCCAGGACCCTCCCAGGAATTCCCCATCTCTTTTGGGGTCTCGCCTTCTCTTCCGGAGAGACTTCTCCGGAGTCTGGACACGCTGCAGGAGCACCTCTCATGGAGGAGCACGTGGGAGCTTTAATCCTGGATAAAACATTCCAACATCCCACTTGGCGGGGCAGGGCCTCTCCCCTCCGTGCACAGCATTCCCAGGCTGCTCCTGGATATGAGGCAGGATGCGCTGGAATGTGTTCCATGGAATGAGATCAGCGTCCTCAGCCCTGGCACAAAACAATGGATTCATCTTGGCCAAAACTCAGGAAAACAGGACCCTATGGATCTTCTCATTCCAGGGCTTGGACAAGGACCCAGCGAAGCTCTTGGGAGAGGCACTGAGGGCAGTGTTAAACTGCATCAAAACCCAAGGAATTTTGTCCAGGGAAGGGTCTTCCCACTTTTCCTTGGTCCAAGTGGGTCTGAGAGATGAGTGGGAACGTTTGAAAGCTTGGCCTGGTCCCACCACGGGATTTGGGAGCAGCATCCTGGCAGGGACAGGACACTCAGCTCCTTTCCAAGGGTCAGCCTGGTGTTGGATTTCAACTTCCAGAGCCCAGGTGGGGAAGCTGCTCCCAAAATTCCTCGGCACAGCCAAGTCAGCAGCTCAGGAATTGGCTCCTCAGCAGGACCTGGGGGACGTCTCAAGGCCAACGCTCCCGCAGAGGCCACACAGGGCTGGGGACACCAGGATGTCACACAGAGCGTGGCGTGCCCGGGCTGGGATGGGTGGAGTGGAGGGAAGAGGGAAAGCAAGAAGTGCAAGGAATTTTGGATGGACTCATCCCTGAATTTGTACAGGAGCGGATCTGGGATAGGTGGCACTTGGTTGAGTGTCCCCTCTGGAAGTGTCCTGGGGACATCTGTCCAGCAGGCTCCTGCTGAGGAGCACCTTGTGATTGAGACATTCAGGACACCTTTTCCTACATCCCTAAAGCAGGAATTCTGGGGACAGTCCCTGATCCAAGTGGCCTCCCAGAGGGAGAGAGATGGGACCTTCAGGAGGGAGACAGAAGGGGAACCTTGGGATCAGCCATTCCCTAAACTTCGCTCCTTGCTTGGAGCTGGGAAATCCAGCTCCTCCTGTGGTTCTTTACCATTGACACTTCCCATTCCAGAGTCTGGTGGTTTCAGAAACATCCTAAAAGGGAATATTTTGGGACTCATCTCCTGGACAAAACAGATCCAGGTGGTTTTGTGGTGTCCTCAGGAGCTGCTCAGGTTTCTTCAGCTTTGCTGCGCCAAAAAACCTGGAATGGAGGGCAGGAAAAGGGAGAAGTGGTGGGGAGGAGGAGGATTCCCAGCAGAGCTGCTGAGAAATACTGGGATGAAAATTCCTGTGTAATCCTGGCCTGCAAATGAGGATCTGGAGCAGCTGGGAAAGGCTTCAGGGAAGGATGGAGGCCTGGAGCTTCCCATGGGAGATGGTGGAGTTGGAGTTGTGTCACCATCAGGTTTTTTGGGATGTGTGCAGGGCACAGCTGAGGGGATTGGTGTGGGAAGTCTCCAGCTATCCTGGAATGACCAAAAATAGACACAGCCCTGCTTCCAGAGCCTTTGGAAAAGCTGGGAAATGGTGGGAATGCAGGGATTCATGCCAGGGACAATGGGATGATGCTGTAAGGCTGGAGGATAAATCCGTGTTGGCATCCCCTCCTTGGAACAGGATCCTCAGGGAACGGCCACAGCTCCAAGGCTGCCAGAGCTCAGGAAAAGTTTGGAAAATGCTCTCATGGTGGAACTCTTGAAGTTTTCCTGTACAGGGCCAGGAGTTGGATTCAATGATCCTTATGGATCCCTTCCAAACCCAGATATTTTGATTCTCCTGAAGATCAGCTGGAATCAGGTCGGGAATTGGGGTGATGGAGAGACGGCAAACAGCAGGGAATTCTCCAAACGGAGAATCCACTGGAAACCTGGGTTTTCCATGCCAGGAGAAGATGGGTTGCTTCGACCCCAAGGATCCAGGAAACCCCAGCCTTCCTGAGGTTTTCCATGCCCTCACGGCTTTTCCATCACTCATAAGGATGTTCCTGGGATGGATCTCTCACATTTTTGGGAAGAAGTGGAGGCATCACTCCCAAATGTCTCATTCCCAATCCACCCCCATCAACTCCAGGGATTTTGTGTCCATTCTGCTGAGCTGGTTGGAATTCCAGGTGTGACTTGGCAGCATGGATCACATGAGCAGAGGGAAAACTTTCCTCCGGACATCGCTTCCCTTGGGTTTAGGATGGAAAAACCCAGAGCGAATCCACAAAAACATTCCCCCTGCCCTGAGAAAACATTGCTGCGGATTTTAATCCCACCAAATTCCAGGCTGGATCAGGCCAGCCCCATTTTCACTCCTGAATTAATTAAAAATCCATTAATAAAGGCACAAAAATCCTTGGATTTACCTCAGGTGGGATTTTCTTTCATTTATCCTTATTTTTCCTGAAATTCTCTGTTTTCCATGAGAAAATGAAATGGCTTTGATTCCCAAGTTTTTCCCAAAATGAAAACACTTCCTAAAAAGCCGCCAGAGGAAACCACTTGGTTTTAGACATAGACACAGAAATAATATTATGGAACCATAAGTTCATTGGAATATCTGTGGAATTTGGGCTGTTAAAGCCCATCCAAACACCACTTTTTTTCTGGGAATTTTGTTTAAATAACAAATCCCAATTCCCAACTCCTTCTTATTCAAGTTCTGCAGGGTTTTCACCTTTATTTTCATTCCTCTTCTCCTTTTTTTCCCATTTAAAAAACCATCATATTTTCATTGGCTATTCCTGAAGGAGATCCACCATGAATCCACCCAAATCCCACAGCTGAGGGCCACCAGGTGTGTGGGGACAATCCAGCAAGAATTCCACAGATGGATTCCTGAGGGGACGTGAAAATCCCGGTAAAATATTGGCCCTTTTGGTGGAACTGGAATGTTTTACATCCAGGTAGGATCGGGGAGGAAGTGTGGGATCATGAGCTTGTTTCCACTCCATAAATCCAGGATTGGGGGATGTGGCTGGGACACTTCCAGCTGTAGATTTTTGAAATTGTAGGAATAGGAGCAGTGGTGCTCATATGGAGATGTTGGGAAGCATCATCCAGACTTTTCCAGTTGAAATCCTTGAAAATCTGCTCAGGCCACAAAAATCCTTCCTGGTTATCACCAGTGAGGATGGGCACAAGGAAAACATTCCATGGGGAGGGGTCAGATGAGGGATGAGATGAGTGGGAAGGATTTGGGAAGAGGGCAGGATTGTGGGATTCATTTCCCAGACTGGAAGGAGACCTTCTCCTGCTGCTGGAAGCTCTGGAAAAATGGGATTCATCCCTACCTTGTGCCTGAGTTGCAGGAAGGATTTCAGACTTCCAGGATTTGCTGTAGGACACAAACCACGCCAATCTCCAAAATCCTGGATTTTCCCTCTCCAAGGCTGCTCCCAAAGCAAAGCAGCTCCATGGGCAAACAGGGAATTTTGGGAGTGTGCAGATCTCCAGGATTATTCCTGACCACCTGAGGTCCTGCTGAGCTGGACCTCTCTGGTCCTGCCCCTCCTGATCCGAGTCTAGCACAGGAATTTTACGATTCCAGGATTCCAAAGGATGAGGAAAGGGTTAAGAGGATCGGGAGCTGCTCAGGGCTCCCCGCTGTGGGGCTGGAACTGGGGGTTAAGGACACTCCCGGGAATTCTGCTTCATCCACAGCCCCTTTCCAGAGGCTTTTTCCAAGCTTTATTTACCTGTTCAATATCAGGGAGCAATTCCCACTGCAGCCTTAACATTCCACGCTCCAAAGTGCCAGCTCCACAAAAACGCCCGTTCCCTCTTAAAGGAGCACATTCCATAACCCCCTGCATCCCTCTGTGGGGCATCCATGCATCCCTAAAAACGCTCCACGAGGGACCAGCCGGCTGCAGGGACCATCTGCGCATGGATTTGCACACACAGCACTTTTCCAGGGAATTTGCACTCTCAGAGTCAGATCCAGCCCCTCTCCTGCAGGAAAAGCTCATGGAAGCAAGGACTGAGCACACACAGGGAATTGGAGGGGTTTTCCTCAAATGCTGCCTGGGTGGGAATTCCGAAGTGCTCATTCCAAGCCCTCCCGGCTCTGAATGTGTCCCTTGGAGGTTTTCCAGGGAGGTGTGGAAATGGGCAGGAAGGGAGGGAAAAGCAAAGGATGGAAAAGAAGGGGTGAGAAGAAGAATCCCAGAGCTCTCTGGGAATTTTCAGTAGGATCTGGTGAGCTCCAGGGAAAAAATGGGGCTGGAAAATCACAGCCAGGATGAGGAGATGCTCCAAGGTGGAGATTCCATGTCCCCAGCAATGTGTCCGTGATCCATAGGGACGGACAAGGCTCCAAAGGCCTCGCTCAGTCCTGGGTGCTGAATTGGGGAACACCATTCCCAAACCCTGCGGGCATCCCAGGATTCCTTGAGCTTGACATCCCTGTCCCTCCTCATCCCTGGATTGCATCTGTTGGGATCTGGGGTGAAAAATCCCGTCTCATCCCACCCTCATCCCAATTCCCATCCCGAGGTGGGATCCTTGCTCCAGCTGCAATCCTTCACTGCTGCTCCATTCCCTAGACAGGTGCTTTTTCCTGGAAATCAGGATAATTCCAGGGGTTTTCTGGGATGGGGATGTCCCCCTGCCCCTGTGCCAGATGTGCTCCACAGCTGGTGGCTCCAGCTGCTGGTGACTCCTCGGCTCATGCCGGGCTGATGGATGGATTTTCCCGGCAGGAAATCACTGGCAGCAGCTCCGCGGATCCATCAGCTGCTCCTTGCTCCCCATTTCCCCCTTTCCCAGCTGAGCTTGGCATCCATGGCCTTTCCCCAAGGCTTGGAAAGCCTGGGAATGGGGACAGAGCAAGGAAGGGAGGAGCTCTTCCCAGGAAATGGGGACATCCTGGTGGGATTCACACTCCCCAGGGCTTGACGTGGTTTCAGTGCTTCCAAACCTGCCAGGAATCATCTCCATATCCATCTTTTTATTCCCAGATTTTGGATGTGAAACTCTTCTGGGCAACACCCCAGTTGTGGGATGGGTTTTGCTTCCTTGGAAAGCTGGATATGAGGGGGGTTCCTGCTTTTCCCTCCATCCCTGAGGCTGGAAAAGTGGTGGTGGAGAGGGACAGTGGGGCTGGAGAAGGGATCCCGCTGGGAAGCTGCTCCCGGCTCCTTGGCAGAGCCGGGCTCCATGGAGCCTCGGGATTAATGCTTGTCCTTGCATTTCTGATGGAATTCTGTCTGCTGTGGAGGAGCCGGCTTGCCTGGTACTTTTCCTGCTGGAGCCAGAATGCCGGGACAGGGAAAATCCTGCAAGGTGAGGGGGAAGGTGCTGGGGCTCCAGCTTGGATTCCTCATGGCATGGGAGAGCAGCTCCAATGGGAATGCTGACCTGGATTTGGAGGGGGAAAAGAGAAAATTCTTCCATTCCAAGGGAAAATGTGGATAGGGCGGGATGAGGTTCTGAGCAACCCGATCTAGTGATGGTATCCCTGATGATTGCAGGGAATTGGACTGGATGACCTTTAAAGGTCCTTCCCAAAACCATCCTGAGCTCATGCAACAGGAGCACAAAATTCCAGCCCAGCTCTGAGCCAAGACCCTCCTGCTCCCTCTGGATGAGGTTTAAGAGCCCAGCTGGTATTCCCAGCTCCCAGGAGCATCCTGGCACCTCAGGAAGGGTCTCCCTGGAGAGGGGACCCCCAGGATGCTGCATCCACACAAGAACTCCTCTTTTCCACCCTCTGCCTTCGTTGGGATCAATCGATACCTCCGGATCTAATGAGCCGCAGGAGCAGAGTCAGTGTGGGCTTGGGCAGGGTAATGGATGGGAAAAGCCAGTTCAGCAAGAGGAAAAGTGGGAAAAAAGGAAGGAAAAATCAATGGGAAGGATTGGGATGGCATCATAGCTCCATTATTATGTCATCAGCCCCACTCCAAGGATTTATCACTCTGGCTGTGATTTTCCTCGGAGCCTCCTGCCCTTCTCATTCCAGAGCTTTCCCAAAGCAGCTCCTGGCTTAAAAAGCAGGGAACAGAGACATTCTGAACCCTGTGACATCCCTGTGGCCTCCCCATCCATTGCAGGGGTTCCCAGAGGAATTTGGGAAACAGCGCTGCTGGCTCTTCCCTGTTTTCCTTTTCACGTTTCATCCTTTGGGAATGAGCCTTGGAATCTTCCTGAGCCTGATCTCCTTTCTCCAATCATGTTTTCATCCTCTTCCTTCCCTTCTGTGGAGAAAAACAGGCAAAGCAGAGCCCAGACCTCTTGGAACAGGCAGGTTCAGGGATCGAAACCCTTCTTTCCATCATCTGTTCCACCTGTCCTGGTATCAGGATAGAAATCCAGCTGGATGAGCTTCCCACTTTCCCAGCTTCTTTTCCCATCCCTTTCTGCTGAGTTTTGCTGGAAAAAACATCAGGATGACACAACACCTGCAGCTTTTCCCTGTGGATAGGGAAGGGAAATGGCTATTTTGGGATACCCAACACACAGGAATAATCGTATTTACCTTGGCCTGATTCAAAGGAAAGATTAAAAAAAAAAAAAAATTTAAAAAATCGGGATAAAGTCAACACACCCCAAATTGGGTAATTAAGAATTCCAAGTCTCTGTAGGATCATTATCCAAGCAGCATTCCACGTGGATGGCAATTTTTAATGGCTGTTCCAGCACTTTAATATCCACTTTAATCTATCCGTGTTTTCCAGCACATGGACCCAGGGCAGGGAGGCAGATTTGGGCTCAGCAAGGATTCAATTATGGGATTGCATCCCATCAAAAGCTGAGGGAACACCGCCCATCCCTCAGCCTGGTGATTAGGGAAGATAAAAAGGGGCAGAGCAGAGCTGTCCCCACGTGCCTCAGTTTCCCATCCCTGTGCAGCAAATCCAAAGGATTTAGGGACTCCAAGCCAACCAGGCACGGGAAAAGCCACATTTTCAGGCAGGGCTGACCTGAATCCAAGAAAAACCCACCCAGATCCTTGCATACTGCAGAACCCTCCCTGTTTTCTCTAAGCTTTGAGTCACCTCCCATCCCAACCAGCTCCTGCTGCGGGAACAGGCACTGAATTCCCAACTCTCCCAGTCCCACCTGCTGGTAATTTTTGAGCTTTGCCTGGTGGTGACTCCCTGGTTTTCCTCACATCCCACACCATGGGAATAGCTCCGTTCTCCCGGTTAAACCTGGATTTGTTTGATCCCGAAAATTCAGCACTTCCAGGCTACGGAGGTGTTGAGGCCGCACCTGATTTCCTGCAGGGCTGGGCAGCATCCAGATGTGCAGGGCTGGGCTGGAGTTGGTATCCAGCTGTGGCAGGCTCTGGATTCCCACGTGGAGCTCAGCATCCAGATGTTCTGGATTCACTTTCCAGCTGTGCCAGAGCCATATCCAGCTGTGCCAGGCTCCTCATTCCTGCGTAGGATCCATGCCCAGCTCAGCATCCAGCTGTGCAGCATCCAGCTGGGCAGAGCATTCCAGGATTCTGCATCCAGCTGTGCAGGATTGTCCCAGGGAGTTCTGGCCGTATGAGGTAACAGGTTTGGAATTATTTTGGATACATGTCGGCCATTCCCACTAAAAAAGAACTCCTGGGAGAGGCAGAGACAATCCACAGCTGGTGACTGACAGGGAATCACTCCAGGGAAAGGGCAGGGAAAATGTGGGCAGAATGGGAATGTCTCATCCCTGAGATATCGTTGGGCTGAGATCTTTCCTCAGGGAATCTTCTTTTAACAAAACATTTTCCAAAGAGCTTTTCCTTGCCTGGAAGAAAATGATACTTGTGTATTATGGGAGTTGCAGTTTGGTTTTCCTTCAGAAAGTTGGGATTCTCAGCTGAGCTGGTGGCTGGAGGTGACAATGCCACCACCCTGCCCTGTCCCCCGGGCTCCGGAGGCGGGAATTTCCCCAGAGCTCAGCAGCACAAGGTTATGGACTCCGTGATTTTTAATTAATGCCATTGACTCGGAGCGTGTTGGGAAAGGGGAGGGCCTGGAACGAGAAATTGTCCCTTGGAGGGACAAAGCCTGACAACCTTGTCATCCCCAATTAGCGGCTAATTACCTCCATGACAAACATCTTTATTAATCCAATTAATAGCATGGGTGGCGTGACCTCGGCAGAGCTGCTGACTCAGGGTGGGGCTCGCCAGGAGTAGCACGGGGGGAGGAAGGAGTGAATTCCTCCTTTCCCAACTCCTCTTCCTCACTAATCCGTGGCTGATTCCCACTGATTTCCCAGCCTGATCCCAAATATTTCCTCTTTCATTCCTCCTTTCCATCCATCTGCTTCTTGTCTGCTTGTCTCCTTTGTTCATCCACCTGCCGACAGTTTCTTTGGGAAAAATAACCCCAGCTCTGGGTGTTAAGCCCTGGGTCATGATGATCCAGGACACTGGGATGTCTCCCAGCTGGAATGTTCTGCTCATCCCTGGTGACCCACAAAGGTCTCAGTGTGCAAAGCTTCCCTGGGTGGGGAAAAGCTCGGGATAGATGGAGAAATGGATGGATGGAGCGATGAATCAATGGAAGGATGGAGGTGGGTGGATCTATGGATAGATGGATTGATGGGAAGAGAGATGGATGGATGGATGGATGGATGGATGGATGGATGGATGGATTGATGGGAAGAGAGATGGATGGATGGATGGATGGATGGATGGATGGATGGATGGATGGATTGATGGGAAGAGAGATGGATGGATGGATGGATGGATGGATGGATGGATGGATGGATGGATGGACGGACTGACTGATGGATAGGTGGATGGATGGATGGATAAACAGGGAGCTGGATTGGTGGATAGATAACTGATAGAGGTGAATTAATGGATCGATGGAGGAATGGATATTGATGGGATCGGAGCAAACGGATTGACGCCGCCGATGTGGATGGGACCAAGAATCCAGTGGGAACAGCTCGACACTGAAGGGTCACTGGAAGGCCACGTGCAGGTCAGACAGGAGGGATGAAAATCCCTCATCCCTCCAGTGAGGCCAGTGCTTCCCAGTATGGATGGAGGCACTTCCAGAACTTCCCGCTGGACTTTGTGGATCCTCATCCCCCATCCTGCAATGGGAACATCCAAACTGCGATGTCCCCTCTCAGGCAAGGCACAGTCCCAGGGAGCTGCTGGTGTCCCCCAGGGAGGCACCACTGAATATCCCACATTCCCAGGGCCACCACTTGGGCTGGGAATTGCTGCTGGAGTGGGGATTTTTTTCCCAGCTCTCTTGTGGAGCGAACTCTCCTCCGTCTTTCCCCACAGATGGAGCCTCAATTAAATTCGGGAATCCATTTTTTAAGAGGACTTTCACCTCAGCTCCCTGCCGGGCCATTAAAGCCATTACGGCAGAGTTAAGTAAGGAATCCTGGGAGCCTCTGGAGCTGTCATCCCATGTTTATGGCCCAGGCAATGTTTGCTTTATTAAAGATTCAGGAGCCATTTCCGAACGCCTCTGTTCTGTCCTTCCCATTAAAGGCCGGACCCCCACGAAAGAGTGGCTGCAGGGAAAAAGAGGATTGCTCCTGAGATGGAAAAACAAATAGGATGGGATTGTTGGGGGAGTCTAAGGGCATAGCAGGAGTCGGAGAAAAAGGGAAGAGGAGATGCAGGAGTTTCATTCCAAAGCACTGCCGGGTGTTGCAAGAGGAAGTTTTTCCAGCTGCTGCAAGATTTGGTTTTCCCAGGTTCCCAGAAGCTGAGCCAGATCCAGAGGCAAATCCCTGCCTGGCCCAGCCACACAGGTTTTCCAGAGAAATTGTGGATGTCCCACCCCTGGAAGTGTTCAAGGCCGGGTTGGATGAAGCTCTAGGATAGGGAAAGGTGTCCCTCTCCATGGTGGGGGTTGGAATGGGATGGATCCCAAGCCAGACCATTCCATGATTCTGTGATCCGGCCATGCAGAGTGAGGCGACACCATCTGGGCTTTTTCTGAGCCATGATGGTGTCCCCACTGACTTCCAGATCCTTAAAATTCCCTTCTTCCCACCACAATCCCCCATTTCCCTATTCCATGACCCTCCTCTTTTGGACTATAGAGCACAGACCCTTCAAAAACACCGATATCCTACAGAAAATAGGGATCCAAGGAGATTCCCTTCTCCATCCCTGTCCCACTGCCAGGCCAGCTCCACCTGGGCCAGGTCTAAACTGCTTCCACATGGGAGACACTCGTTCCCATCTGTGGGAATATGATCCAGCACTCTCCAGGGATCACCCACGGGATGGGATGGGATAAGGGGTTATCCCCAGGTTATCCCACTTGTTCCCATGCACGGGAAGGTGGTCAAGCACTCCCCATGGATCACACATGGGGGGGTGAGGATGGGAGGGGAGGGAATGGGATGGGATAAGGGGTTATTCCTAAATTATCCCCAGGTTCCCATGCATGGGAAGGTGGTCAAGTAATCCCCAGGGGTCACACATGGGATGGAATGTGATGGGATGGGATGGGATAAGGGGTTATCCCCAGGTTATCCCACTTGTTCCCATCATGGGAAGGTGGTCAAGCACTCCCCATGGATCACACATGGGATGGGATAAGGGGTTATCCCCATCCCAGCTTTCGTTCCCAGTAGGAAGCAGCTGAGGATGAGGGGCCTTGGGGACAGGCAGGTCCCTGCTGGTGGCACCTCCTCTCCCGCCCCAGCTGGGCAGAGGCTGTCGGGCAGCACCAAGGGAATTTCTGGCGCCGAGCACCCTTGAGTGCACCTGAACCCCCACCCACATGACACCCAAGGGTGGCCAGCGGATGTGGAGCCACACCCGTGTCCCACATGTGACAATTTGGGACCGGGGTGGCTCAGGGTGACGAAGGGATGTGGAGAACAGGACCCAGCGTGTCCCAACTGTGCCCTCTAGTGCAGCTCCACCAGGTGCCATCGCCACTCCTGAACCTGCTGCCGTCACCCCCGCAGGTCCCAGTCCTCCAGCGGAGGTCCCCAGCCCTGGTGGCTCTGGTGGCCTCACACCCCCTGATGAAGCCCCTCTTGGTGGCCCTGATGAACTTCCCGGTGTTTGCTGTCACCTGAGGTGACACAGAAGGGATTTTGTACCTCCACGGTCCTGGGAGGACAGGGCTGGGAGGGGACCTCGGGCCAGGAGGGGACCTCCAGCCAAGAGCTGACCTTGGAAATCTCAGCGAGCACCTTGGCAAAGCTTTTAGGGTCAGCCCAGGGGAGCAATTCCCTCTCTGCAGCCCTACAGGGGGGCGAGGCTCAGCTTTTAGGATGAGGGTGGTGCTCCCGGTGCTGCCGGGAGAATTCCACCCCTTTTTTCATGGGACGGCTGGAGTTTGCTACGAGTTCAGGGCGCAGCTGCATTGCAATGCTCGGCTTCACTCCTTCTTGCACACTTTTCCCAGCAGGATTTTGCAGGATATAGGGATTAAAACTGCTATTAGTGCCTTTTTTTGGGATGCACTGGGCTCCAAAGCACCCCAGGGACACCCGTGCCCACCCTTGGGTGCCAGCGTGGGTGGGGGGGGCCCGGCTGGTCAGATTTTGGGGGGGGCCGTGGGCAGTGGGTGCATTGTACAGGGAGCTGCTGCCCTCCAGTGGGCTCAGGATGGAGAGGAGGCTGGAATTCCACACGGATGCTCGGGAAGGCACAGGCGGCGCTGAGGATGTCCCGTCCCACAGGATGGAACGAGCGGCGGACAAGGGATCCCGCAGGCAGAGCAGGAGAAATCCTGGAGCAGGAGAAATCCTGCTTTGCCCCATCCTGCTCCTGAGACAATCCCACTGACCTGCTCCTGGACCAGGAGTGGTTGGAGGCAGCTCCAGCCCCTGATCCCTCTAAAAAATTCCGGATTTTATTAGCAGTGAGAGCAGCTGGCACGGCTCCAGCATCCCACCAGCAAACCACATCAACCCCGTAGCTCTTTTCCCTCTGTTATCCCAGGGAAAGGCAGGAGCATGGATTTGGAGCCAGTGACAGCTCCAGAGGAGCCTTTGTGGGTCACAGTGCCAAAGGGATGTGAAGGGACAAGGACACCACAGGGGCCTTCTCCTCTTGTGTTGTATCATCAATGAAGGAAGGAATTAAATCCCCTTCCCGAAATCCAAGGGCTGGGAGATTTTTGTTATGGAGGGTGAAGCTCCAAGAGGAGGAAAATCAGGAAATTTGGGTGAATCCCTGTGGGTTTGCTGGGTTCTCCAGGATGGGGTTTCCAGGCTGGTGGCCACCACTGTTTTCCTATTCAGGGGCCCTAGAATTCCTTAGGGATTAAAAAAAAAATCCCCCAAATCCTCTTTCCATCTCCCTTCTGGTCATAAGAGCTGCATGAACTCATCCCAGTCCAGGATAGCCAAACATTCCTTGGCTCCTGATTTCCCAGGAGCTCCTCTCTGCACGGACAGAGAGAACCTCAACTTCTTGGTTAATGTAAAGTTACTTTTGCCCTATTTTTTGTGGGTTTTACCCCAGTTGGCGCCCACCACAAACCCCGTCGCACCATGCTGGAAGGGCTGATCCATAGGCTGGGAGATTTTTATTACGGAGGGTGAAGCTCCAAGAGGAGGAAAATCCAACCTCAAGGGCAGGAAAATTGGCTGAATTCCCTTGGGTTTGCTGGGATCTCCAGGATGGGGTTTCCAGGATGTTTTCTGACTCAAGGGCCCTAAAAATCATCAGGGATTAAAAAAGTACCAAAAATCCTCTGGTCATAAGAGCTGCATGAACTGGTTCCAGTCCGGGATATCCAAACATTCCTTGGTTCCTGATTCCCCTGGAGCTCCCCTCTGCACGGACAGAGAGACCTCAAGTTCTTGGTTAATGTAAAGTTATTTTTGCCCTATTTTTTGTGCTTTTGACCATGTTTTATCCTACAGGACCCCTCTGCCTCCTGGTCAAGCTGGAAAAGACATGCATGGAAAGATCCAGCTCCATGGATTTCAGGGAAGAGGGAAGGAGCACCAGGCGCTTGCTGAAGCAGCACAGATCCCACCTGAGCACACATCACCAGAGGGGGAGGTGATCCTGGCTCCGGAGTCACGAGTTTCCCACATCCACTGAACGTGGGTGGGAAAAGGATCTTCTGCAGCAGAACGACTTCAGTGTGGGTGGCTTCCAAAATCTGGCAAAGGAGGGCTGATGGAAGGGGAAACTCCTTAAATTCTGAAACTATGTCCCAAAAAAAAGCTGGATGATGTTTTAACCCCGGCTTGGTAGACGGAACAAAAAAGCTCCCACCACATTCCATAAATAAATCCAATTTTGAAAGTCCTGGCCCTGTTTTTTTCCCCATTTAAGGGGGTTTAAACCCACCTTTCTCCTGTGGGATGCATGTTCCCATAATCCGGCCCCAAATCCATGGGCTTTGTCATTTCCCAGGATAGTGTCCAGGTCCCAAGGGAAAATAGGGGGTCCCATGCCAAGGATTTGCTGTTTTCCAGCCTGAATTCCCACTCGCCTCTTCCAAAAAGAAAAAGGGATCCGAAATCCTTTATGGAAACCCCAAAAAAGCAGTTTAAAACCTGCTGTGTGAAGCAAAAATGACATTTTGGACCAATTCCCTTTTTTCCCCAGGAGAAAAGCCCTCACGGGATCCAACCTGAGCCCCACCCTTCATTTCCCATCTGACTTCCATGAATTCATGCGACAAAGCCACCATCTCCCATTGCACCACACTGAAAATGGAGACCACAGCTCACCAAATTTAATTTGGATGTTTGGGACCTTGGTTTGCCTGGAGCAGCCCATCCTGGATCCAAAGGATCCCTCCCAACTTCAACAGCTCCGGATTTGTGTAAAAAATGCCCCAAAATTGACTGTTTTGGAGGATCAGCCAAGGTTTGTTTCCCCTCATGAGTGGTGTACCCGTAATTCCCAACAAAAGTGCTACAAACTGGATTTGAATCAGTGCTTTTTAATCTGTAAAAGGTGAGAATCCATGTACAAATTAAAAAAAACCCACCAAACCAAACCCAACATAAAACCCTGGAATCAGGAAAATGATCCCAATCCCACAAAACCCAACCCCTTCACCAACGCCGGGGTTGGGTGATGCGGGCGGAGCGCGACGGCTTCTCCTAAATAAATCCCTCTCCAGCTTGGAGACGTCTGTGGTGGCATCCCACGTTTTTAGGACGGTGGAAAGATGCTGCTGGGATGTTTTAAGGGCAAGGTGGCCTTTTCTGCGACCCCACCCCCTCCTTTCCTTCCTGCTCCCACGCCGAGCAGCCGGGAAGATGACGTGGGAAGTCTGGCTGCTCCAGATGGCCCCTTGCTGGAAGGCGGATCCGGAATCCGCTGTGGTGATGCCTCAGGCTATGGAGAGGCCTCTTGGACAACAACAGAGCTAAAACCCCCTCCCGGAGCTCATAAAATCCCAGGATGGTTTGGCTTGGATGGGATCTTAAAGCCCATCCTGTTCCACTCCCTGCCATGGGACAACTTCCACTCTCCCAGGTTGCTCCAACCTCGTCCAACCTGGCTTTGTTTCTGGAAGTTTTCCTTAAATAAAATCAGGATGAAGAGCTTGGCAAGTGGACAAGGAGCCACCGAGAAGAAGTCCCAACCCCAAGGGGTGCTGTCATGACGAGATTCCGCTGCTCCTTTAAACCGCCCCTAAAAATTCCTTAAAAAGTACAAAAATACAATCCCATCTCTCCCGAGGGAATTTTATACCTCCCAAGATCATCCGAGCACTGAAGGCCGGACAACTCCTGAGCTTTCAGAAAAACAACAATGCACCAGGCAGAAACAGGATGGAGGAAATTTTGCCAATCTGTTTTGTGGATCTGAAGTCTCCCAGCGTTTCCAGGACAATTACCAAGATGCCTGGATCCATCAGGCCAGCCCAGGAACGCTGACAGCAGCGTTAGAGAATTAGCAACGTGTGCAAGATCCAAGAGTAGCACAAATTTAGGAGTTTAATAATCTGGAGGAGATATCTTCCTGGAATTTTAATCTCCTCCCAGGAAAAATAAACCCCCCCAAGGCTCTTAGCTATTAATCTCCTCACGGAATATTTAGGGCAATCCACCTCTCCTGATTAAAAAAGCCAGACAACAACTGCACGTTAAGTCCTTCCCTTTTCTTCCAAAGAATCTGGCTGGGCAGCTGGGCTGGATTTGCTGAGCCAAGCTGGGGGTTCATTCCCCCCAAAAAACCACCCCAAAAGCACTAAAAATTGTCAAACCATCCTAATTTGAACCCATTTTGTTGGGAGAGCCCCAGCTGGGAGATGCTGCTGGGGTTGGACCACGTGATGGGATTGCCACAAGTCATCGATGCCCGCGCTGTCCCCTCTCCCAAAAAAGGGGTTTTGGGAGGATTCAGCTCCTTCAGCAGCTCTTGGAGAGCAGTTCCACCTTGCACCTTGCAGAGAAAGCCCAGGAGATGCTACAGAAGGTGACACTTTTGCTTTAATGGCTGGGGCTGGCTTTGGCCAAGCAGAAGACACAAACCAGGCCCTGCTTTAGCACAGCTCCCCCCAAACCCCCTTAAGAGCAAAAAAATAATCCCAAAATTAACAATAAACCCGAATTTCTCCCAGATTGAGGGGATCGTTGGATGCAGGAGCTGGGAAGTGGAGGTGCCTCGCTCACCTCTCGGCGCGGATCCGACCAGCGGCGCATTCCCGGGTCTGGGAGTCCTCACAGCCCAGCCAGGGTTGGGAAGCTTCCTGGGCAGCCAGTCCTGGAGCTCAGGGGACACCACGGCGTGTGGTCAGTACATGGCCTCGTTGTCCCCCACGGCGGTGAAGGGGACACCGCTGTAGGTGCTCTTCTTGCTCCGCTTGCTCTTCTTGCTCCACACCAGGAGCGTGCTGGCACTCTTGCTGTTCATCAGGCTCTTCCTGCTGTTCTCCTTGTCGCTCTTCAGCATCCCTGATCCCGAGGACATCACTGCTGCCTTCCTGTCCACCTGCTTGGGAAAGGTGGAGAGGGGCGTGAAGCCAGGGCAGCACCCAGAGCTCCAAGGAATTCGGTGGTTTCCCGTGGGATGTGACTTACGGCTTTGGGACATTCCGAGCCCTGCAGGGTGATGACTCCGATGTCCACCCCCTCCTTCCCGGTGCTCTTCAGCAGCTGGACAACCTCGGCGTGCTTGGACCACTTGCAGTCCTTGCCATTCACGGAGATGATGTAGTCGCCCTCCTTCAGGCCGGCTTCCTGCAGGGAATGAGCGGAAACACGCATGGATCGTCACAGAATCATGGAATGGTTTGGAAGGGACCTTCAAGATCATCCACTTCCACCAGGGACTCCTTCCACTATCCCAGGCTGCTCCAAGCCCCATCCAACCTGGCCTTGGACACTTCCAGGGATGGGGCAGCCGCAGCTTCTCTGAGAATTCCATTCCAGGGCCTCACCACCCTCACAAGGAGGAATTCCTTCCCAATACCCCATCCATCCCTGCCCTCTGGCAATGGGAAGCCATTCCCTGGGTCCTGTCCCTCCATCCCTTGCCCCCAGCCCCTCTCCAGCTCTCCTGGAGCCCCTTTGGGCACTGGAAGGGGCTCCAAGCTCTCCCTGGATCCTTCCCTTCTCCAGGCTGAGGAGAAGATGCAACTCTGCTCCAGGTATGGACCATAAGTGGTCCATATCCCAATCTTTGGGAACTTCTGAGTCTTCCAAAGACAGATGTGATCCTGCTGCTAGGAAGAGTGTTGTTCCAGAGATGCTGGGATTTGGATGGATGGGTTGGTGCTGAGGGAGCAGGGAGACCTTTTGGGAATCCCACCAGGATTCTCCAGCATTTTCTGCTGGAAAACAAAGCTGCCCCTGCTTTTTGGACCTGCCATCTTGTTCCAGCCACTGTCACATCCCAAAGCGAGGTACAAGGGAGCTGGGTGGGCTTCCAGCAGTTAATAACTGAGCAAAATTCCGTGTTTTTTCCTTAGCTATCTCCTAAAAACTAATCTTAATCATTTCATGACGCCCACCTGCAAACCCCAGGCTGAGCTCCAGCAGGGATGAGTCTCCTCCTTGAGCAGTTTGAAGACCTGAAAACACCTGAAATCCCTCCAGGCAGCTCCCTTCCAGCATTCCCATGGGAACAGCAAGAAATGGGGATACTCACAGCGGCGCAGCCCCCCGGGATGACCCCGGCAATGAGGACGGGGGAGTCTCCTCGCAGGGTGAATCCAAAGCCGTTCTCTCCTCTCATCAGGTGGACTCTCCGGGCTGGGTACCACTTGTTCTTGGCTGAGAACACGGAGAGGGGGCCCTGGGATGAGGGAGAAACATGGAAAGCACCTTTTCAACTCCCTGGAATTGTGCAGCCTTGTAAAAAAAACAATTCCAGGGATGAGGAGGGGGCAGAGAAAGGAATCCTGTCTTTTGCAGGGAAAATGTCCAAGAAGGGATGATGGGGGTTGATGCGGTCTGGATCTGGGGGATGCCAGACCTGCTTGGTCCAGGAGCAGGGTGGTGGGACAGGTCACCACTTCAGGGTCACTTTTCCCCCAATTCTCTCCTATTCTCCTGACTTTTCCCTGCTTTTCCATTCCCACAGGAATGCCCTGGGGTTGAGATGCACAAGCTCTCCCTGGGGAACTCAGAAGGTGATCCCACCACAGATCCTACCACTCTCCTGAACTCCATTCCTGCTTCCCAGGGCCCCAAAAACCTAAAGAGGGCAGGGATAAAGCTCTAGGGGGATTTTCCTGGCACCTCCTGCCACCAGATTCCCAAGGGTCCCTTGGGAAAAGCCCACCCAAAATTCCTGTGCCTGCTCCCCTGTCACCAGAGGAGCTTTGTGACCCTTTAGGTGTCACAGAGACAGATCCCAGCCCTCCTCCTGCTGCTCCTCCTTGGAAAACCACAGGAGAGAGGGAGAAGAGGCTGCGGGAGGAAGGGATCCAGGGAAGCAGAGCATGGAAGGGAGGAGGAGGAGACGGCTGCTCCCTCGGGATATTCCCATTCCTGGAGCTGTACGTACCAGCCTGTGGAAGAGGTCGGTCACCTTCACCTGGGAGAAGTTGGGGGATTTGATTTCGGGTTTCTGGTGAGTTTTGGCTGATGGGAGGGAGAGAAAAGCACAGACAGAAGGTGACCTCGGGCAGCTGAGGCAGCTGCTGCCATCCCAAAGAGGGACAGTGTGACCCCGTAAGAGCCAGGACCTAAAATCCTGGCATAGTTTGGATTGGAACTCAAAGACCACCCAGTCCAAGCCCCCTCTACAGCAGAAGTCCCTGTGAAGCCTTCCCACCCACAAACCCCCTCCCCACCCACAATCCCAAAAACCCCCCACTCACGATGGATGTCCGGAGCTTCTCCCGTCTCAAAGAAATCCTCCTCGTGGTCAATCTCGGAGTATTTGCTCAGGGAGCGTTTGTGGGCAAAGGACAGGACCTCCTGCAGGATATCCATCTTCCTTAGGATCTTGCACAATCCATGGATCCTCATGGCCTCCTCGTGCTTCATGATGGCTTTTTTGAGGTGAGCTTTGCCTGTGAGGGAGCAGAGGGAGCTGAGCCCGACGGAGCAGCAGCTCCGGTGCCGTTCCCGCTCGGCTGCCCACGGATTTCAGGAGCGGTGCCACCACCCTGCTGTGACTCAGGGACAGCCCAGTCACGTTCCCAGCTCTAAATGGGGTCGGTCCCAGCCGATGGAGGGCTGGGAAGGGACCTTGAAGGGTGACCTACTTCGCTCCCCTGGCGCTGGAGCTGGCAGATGTTCCTGAAAAACCACCCCCGACATCCCTCCTCACGCTTAACCTCAATCTCCTGAGCAAATTAACTTCTCTCCATCGCCTCGGATCCCTCGGGAATGGGAACACGGAGAACAACCCAGCCCCGTCCTCCTTGGGAAGGTGCAACACATCCCTGTTTTCTAGGCTAAGCCTTTTCCTTGTCCTGCAGGTCCTGCTCTCCATCCTCTGCTCTTTGCTCCTCTCCACTTGCCTTCAATGTGTTCCCACCCTTGGGAAATGGAAGCGGTCGGGAAAGAGGAGCTGAAATTCCAGTGACCCACGGATATCAATGCAAAGCATCTCCTCCGTGGGAAACTGCAACCAAGGCAGCCGTATCCAAGGCTGAACTCCCAGAAAAGCTCTCTCCGTGTGTCTCATGGAAACACGTGTGCCTGTGGCATTTCACGCTCAGGACACACGGTGGCAACAGAATCCAGGGAGAGGAGGTTTGCTCCAGACTCCCGGGACCCACAGCCAGAGGAACTTGCAACTGAGGGAATGCTTTGGGGTTGGATGGGAAACAGAGAGGAGACTCCCCCCCCAGAATTTTTATCGAATTCATAAAATGTGATATCATGACGAATAATGATAATAATAATAATAATAACAATTATCATCATGGAATGGTTTGGGTTGGAAAAGACCTTACAGGAAGGGACACCTTTCACTATCCCAGGTTGCTCCAAGCCCTGTCCGACCTGGTCTTGGACACTTCCAGGGATGGAGATCCACAACCTCTCCGGGCTTTTCCCTTCCTGTAAACCAAATCCAAGCTCAGCTTGGTGTCTGCGTATCCATTTTTCACCAGGAATGTTGAACAGAGCCCATTCCCCCAGGAAAAACAGGCAGAGCTGGAAAAGCTGGTGCAAACCAGGTGACCGCAGCTGAGGGTGTGGGGTGGTGTCACCATAGAACACTTGGATTTTGGGGTTTATTTGGAGGTTTCCACTTCCCATTCCCAGCAGGGAAATCTTGCCAAGCATCCTGAAGGACTTTGCTGAGGCCAAACTCATTCCTGGTGGGATCTGCCTCCTTCCACACGTGTGCAAGGAGGGAAAAGAGCTCCTGGGGGAGGCAACACCCCGAATTCCGAGTGCTGAGTTTGCTCTCGATGCAGCCCCGTTGAGGAGGGGCTGCCAAAACAAGACTTCAGCTGAATAAGCAGCGTCTGTTCTTTCCCTGGACCTGAAATTCCGCATGGGAAGAAGTTCTTGTCTCCCAAGAATTCGCTGCAGCTGAAAAAGCCACCCCCTGAGCATCTGCTGTGTCTTGTTTTCCAGCCAAGTCAGCCCAAACCAAGGAGCTTCCAGGATCTCCATGTCCCTACGGATTTCTCCGTAGCGTTGGGTGATGCTACCTGGCTCGGAACACCTGGAATTTTTCCTGTCAAACATGGATGGACAGGTTGGAACAAACACCATGAGTTGGTCCTCACACCCTCAAGGGGATTCTGATGCTTTCCTGCTTCCCAGGAGAAGGAATCTCCTGAGAAATTCCTCTTTGCACGGAGAGATCCCCCTAAAATCTCATCATTTGTAGGAATCATGATGGGATCCAGAAATTTGTGCTCACCTAGCTTCCTCCTCTCCTCGGGATCCTGCAGCAGGACACTGAGTGACGGCCCCTCTGGCATGGTGACATGGAATTGCAGGAAAGCCTTCTCCTGCTCCGGCAGCTCAGCATCCGAGGGAGCTGTGGGAAGCAAAGGGATGGAGCTGGGATTAGGGAGAGGTCAGGGCTATCCTGCCTCCCGTGGCAGTGGGGACAAGGGGAGCAGGAGCCACATCCACATTCAGGTGGCCCTGGCAGCACCTTCCTGTCATCCAACCACAGCCTGCAGGGAATCATGGATGGGCACAGGGATGATCCCAGTCACGGATGCACCAGGATCTGAAGCTGAGGCCCTCCATTCCTTCCTTTGCTCCAATCTGGAAGCAGGACCAGGAATAGAGAGCCCTGGGAATTCCCCACCTGGAGCTCACGGACATGGAGACATGAGACAACGAACTCAGGGAATCATGGAATGGTTTGGGTTGGATGGGGCCTTCAAGACACTCTGGTTCCAACCCCTTTCCATGGGCAGGGACGCTTCCACTTGGCTTCAAGCCCCATCGATCCTGGCTGGAACACTGCCAGGGATGGGGCAGTGGGAAGCCATTCCCTGTGTCCTGTCCCTCCATCCCTTGTCCCAAGTCCCTTTCCAGCTCTCCAGGAGCCCCTTTAAGCACTGGAAGGGGCTCTGAGGTCTCCCTGGAGCCTTTTCTCCAGCTCACAGTGCAATTCATGTCATTCCATGGTCATTTCACGAAAATGGGAATTGGGAGTCATTCCATGGAAAACCAGAGATGGATACCTCTCTCCCAGGCTCTCCAAACCCCACACTGGGCTCTTTAAACCCTTTTTCCCAGCCCAAATTGTTCCTAATCCTCTTTGGCTCACTCAAGGTTGCACAGGAGCTTCTTTCCCTGGATGCAGAGTGGGATAAGAAACAACCCAGAGGATTCCAGGGAGCCTTGTTGCTCCAAACAGGGGATCCCAAAGCCTGGTGAGCACAGGGATCCAGAGGGTTGGGAACTGGCAGCTACAGAGCTGGCTCTCCCCGTGCCAGCTCCTGCCATGTCAGCATCCTTGAGGGATGAAACTGCAGCGTAAGGAATTTATTCCCAGCTGGTTATGGAAGCAAAAGATTTGTTATTCTGACAAGGGAGAGGTGGGAGCAGGAATGCGAGATCCCAACAGCAGGCAAAAAAATTCCCAAAGTAGGCATCTCCTGCAGATTTCTGCTTCCCTCAGTGCCTAAGGACACCAAAAAATTTAAGGGAAAGCTTTGCCCTGCCCCTTGGAGCCCCATGGAATTCCATCTCCATCATCATCCTCTCCTGTTTGGATCTTTAAGCTCTTCTAGCTCCACATTATCCCAGTCTCTCCCACCTCCTTGCTGAATCCAGCTTCTGCAACGCCCACACGGCACAAGGAAGATTTTGGGCAGGCTCCGGAGCGGGGGAGGGTGTGAGGACAGTCTGGCAGCCACTGGTGTCACTGCCACAGCACCAGTTTTGGCAGCCAGCCCTCAAAAAGCTCCTCAGCCACCCACCACGTGACACCGAAGGTCACCAGGTAGCCCAAAGGCCACCAGGAGCATCTGCTGCCCACCCCCGGATCTTCTGCTCCATCCCAAAATTGCTCCCAGGGTGTCGGTGGTGGCACAGATGGAGATCAAGGGTCACATCTTGAAGCCACACTCCAAGTGACTCCATGGAGCCATGTGCACCCTGCTGCCACCACCCCGAGATTGCCAGGACATCCATCCATGAGGCTGGGAACCAAATCCAAGGGATTTTCGGATTGATTTTTGATTTTTGAAGCCCTCAGGTGGCCCAACACAAGGTGACCCAAAGGATGTTGGGCTGAGGACACTGGCAGGAGGTCAGCAGGCAGGTGACCCCTATTTCCCCACCCAGCCCCAAAGGGGACAGCAGGTGACATCCCTCTAGCAGCTTTTCCCTCCCCTTCTTCGGATTTTTCCCTGTGGAAACCAGAAATACGGGAAAATCTGCCTTGGGGATGAATCGCTGAGTCCATAACCAAGACCCACAGCTCAGAGCATTCCAAAAACTTCACGTGTTGTATCCATTGACCTCCCATCACCTCTTTCTTTGGGAATCCCACATGAAAAACCAGGCAACACATGGAATCAGCACTTGGATGAGCAAGAAGCTCCCTCCACTTGCCGGACACTCACCAGGGCAGTCGCAGAGAGCGATGGCAGCGAAATAATGGGAGAGGGCTTTAAAATGCTCCGACTTGACATGGACCATGGTGGTCCAGGAGAAGGGAACGTAATCCTTGACGTGGGGCTGGCTCATGGTCTGGTGCACCACAGAATAAACATCTTCCACCTGAAGAGTTGGGAGAAGGGGATGGGATGTGGGATGTCCACCAGGAGATGGTGACAGCAGGTTGTGCTCTCCTGGAAGGTTGTGCCGACCACAAAATCCCACCAAATCCTTTCCTTCCCAAAATCCTCACCCTTGCTGCCTCCTGAGCCAGCTGTAGGCGGGACAGGAAGTCGTTCTGGGCACGCAGCAAGGTCATCTTCTCAAAGACACACTCCTGGACCTGGGCCACCATCAGCCTCACCAGCATGGTCAGGGAGGCGGCGCTCATGTCAAGGCTGGGAGCGTTGGAGAAGTTTTCCTTCAAGTAGTTAAAGGCACCTGGAGGAGGGAAAAGCTCCTGGAAGTTACCACGCTTGTGAGGAGGAGGGTCAGACTTTGGGATCAGGCAGGTTTCCCTCCAGGAACATCAAACATCTCACCATCAGTGGTGGGTACGAAGATCTTGGGTCCAACCCTTGCCATCTAAACCATCCCTGTGCCCAATTTCTTCTCCAAAGCCCTGGGTGATCCCAGTCCAGGCTCCCTTTTTTCCATGAGAAGATGGATCAGCGTCTCTCCTCCCCTCAGCTGGGACATCCCATTGGGTGGCTGTTGGATTATCCCAACTCCTCTTCCCAACCCACACAACCAACGTGGAGCCACCTCGGCGCTCCATTTGTGATCCCTTGGAGGCGCCTCTTCCCACGACTGCTCCCACCCCTTCCTGCACCTCCGTGGATTATTCCCACCTTTGGGAAAAGCTTCTTGGGAAGAGGAGAAGAGGGGAAGCTACGTACCAGCTGCCTTCTGGAAGGCATCGATGGCCTGGTTGAGGCCGGGCAGGGAGGCGCGGTCCTGCCGCGCTCCGATCTGGGTGTGCAGCGCTCCGAGGTTGAAGAGGACACTTCCCTTCTCGAAGGCCAATGCCCTCTGGTGGGATGGGACCCCCGTCAGGGAGTCGTACCTGGAGAAGGGAAGAGCCAACAGCTGCCCATCCCCTGGTCACGGTCCCCAAAGTGCCCTCGTTCATGGAAAGGGGGTCGGAACTGGGTGATCTCTAAAGTCCTTTCCAACCTAAACCACCCCATGATCCCCATGGATGCACGAGGAGCCTGAAGGGTTTTCCGTGCTCCCGGTGGGCTTGCAGGCACCGTTCCCATCGTGGTACGTCCCATGGGATTTGTATTTCCCCCTCCCTCCCCAAATTAACCCACCCAAGGCAATAGCAAACCCAGATCCCAGTGTCCACCAGCACTGGCAGCGATTCCATCGTGGAAATTTGGATCCTGACTCCCTCCCCACCCAGGTGCGATGGGGAAAGCTGCACCCACCAGTGGAAGAAGATGCCCAAGGTTTTGGTGGGAGGGAAGAACCGGCTGTCAAGGAAGTAGAGCTGGTTGTAATATTCCATCAGGAGCTCCAATCCGGCCTCGTTGCGGCTCGGGGTGCGCATGGCCTGTGGGAATGGGAGAGGAGACACGGATGGGAAAAGAGAAGGAAGCTCCATGGCACAGGTTGAGAGCCCTCAAAGAGTGACGGAGAGCTGGGGGTGTTCACCTGGAGAAGAGATGGCTCTAGGGAGAGCTTGGAGCCCCTTCCAGGGCCCAAAGGGACTCCAGGAGAGCTGGAGAGGGACTTGGGACAAGGGATGGAGGGACAGGACACAGGGAATGGCTTCCCACTGCCAGAGGGCAGGGATGGATGGGATATTGGGAAGGAATTCTTCCCTGGGAGGGTGGGGAGGCCCTGGAATGGAATTCCCAGAAAAGCTGTGGCTGCCCCATCCTTGGGAATGTCCAAGGCCAGGTTGGATGTGGCTTGGAGCAACCTGGGATAGTGGATGGTGTCCCTGCCCATGGAAGGGGATGGAACTGGATGATCTTTAAGAGCCTTTCCAACCCAAACCATTCCATGATTTTAAGGTTCATCCATGGGGAAAGTTTGGGTGCTGGGACACCCAGATCTGGAAGCAGCAGGCTGGGAACGAAACCATTCTGATTTTTGTTAAGAGAAACTCATGGAAATTCTGATTAGAGAAATCCTCGGGAATAAACAGGATTTTCCCCCTCCTTTCCCAGATTGCTTTAAATTTCCTCTTCTCCAAGGCCTACCTGGAGAGAGAGTCTGTAACATTTTGGAACCTATAAACAAAAGCCAAGGTGCTCTAGCATGGGAATGCTGCAGGCTGAAATACATGGATAAATGTGGAATTCAGAGAAAGGATGAGGGGACTCCTGGAGGAAGATGAGGCATCTCCAAGGAGTGATCCTGGACAAGCCAAACTTTGGAAGCCAAGGGACACCAACCTGTCGCAGCTCCATGAATTCCTTGATTTCCTTTTCAAACAGGACACCCTCCTCTCCATAGTGTTCACTGATGAAATCCTGGATGGGGAAACAGGAGAAATTTAGGATTTTAAGGATGACTTCGGGCAATTCTGCATAAGGAATTCACCGCTTCTGCCCACAGGGAAACCTCCACTAAGGAATCATCTCCTCCCTTTCCTACTCTCCAGCATCTCCAGACCCTCATCTCCCACTTTGACCCCAATGCTCACCTTGAGTGGTACCAACAAATCCAGCTCCTTGGTCTCCTTGAGTCCCAGAGGGATCATGGGAACGCTGATGGATTCACTGGAAGAAGATAAGAATCTATTTGGAGGTTGGATTAAAAATCTTGGATGGATCCTGCGGGTTGGAGATTAAAAGGAAGCAGCTTTTGCCCTGGGCTTGTGCTGCTCCTATTAAGAGACTCCACATGGAAAAAATGCTCTTCCCAAAAAAGATTTGGGAATGGCAGCACAAGAGAAGAGATGCAAAAAACCCCTGAAATCATCCTATTTTTCCAGCACCCAGAGGAATCCTGGATGTTGGGTGGGCAAGGCAGGATCAAGCCCTCACCAACACAACAGCCCCCTCTCATTATCCCCCAAAATCACTGACAACTCGTTAATTAATCATTAATTGGGGAGGAAAAGAGACAAAGGAAGTTATGAAAACCAGGAGAGCAGGGCAGGGAATTTGCACCCACGTTTTCCTTGGGAAAAACTGCTCCAGGAGTTATAATTAGTGCAGAAAGCCATTACTGCTCATTCCCTAACGAGAATTCCACTGGAATCCAATGCCTGGAATAAACAAAGGGGTTTTTGTTTGGCCTGGGCAGGGTTTGGGGTTGTTGTTGTTGCTGCTCCCGATTTCTTTTTAAGCCAGGGCAAGCAAGTGGCAAATTGGGAAAACTGAGCATCCCTGACAAGGAACGTGCTGGGAAAAGCACGTGGATGGGCACAGAAACGTGGAATCATGGAAGGGTTTGGGCTGGAAGGGGCTTTAGAGATCATCTCGTTCCAATCCCCTGCCATGGGCAGGGAAACCTTCCACCAGACCAGGTTGCTCCAAGCCCCATCCAACCTGGCCTTGGACACTTCCAGGGATGGGGCAGCCACAGCTTCTCTGGGAATTCTATTCCAGCCCCTCACCACCCTCCCAGCGAAGAATTCCTTCCCAATATCCCATCTAACTATCCCTATTCCAGTTTAAAGCCATTCCCTGTGTCCTGTCTCTCCATCCTGTCCCAAGTCCCTCTCCAGCTCTCCTGGAGCCCCTTTAGGCACTGGAAGGGGCTCTGAGGTCTCCCTGGAACCTTCTCTTCTCCAGGCTGGACATTCCCAGCTCTCCCAGCCTGGCTCCAGAGCAGAGGGGCTCCAGCCCTTGGAGCATCTCCATGGCTTTCTCTGGATCTGCTCCAGCAGCTCCACGTCCTCCTGATGTTGGACCCCAGAGCTGGAGGCAGAATTCCAGGTGAGGCCTCACCTGAGCAGGGCAGAGGGGCAGAATCCCCATTTTCCCTCTGGCCATGCTGTGGGATGAGCCCAGGATATGGGGGATTTCTGGGATGTGAGGGCACATGCATGAGGCATTTCCAGCTTTTTATCCCCCAACACTCCCAAATCCTTCTCCTTGGGGCTGCTCTCCATCCTTTCATCCCCCAGCCTGGATTTGTGCTTGGAATTGCCCCGACCCAGGTGCAGAATGTTGCACTTGGCTTTGTTGAACCCAGTGAGGTTTATGTGGAGCTTATCCAGGTCCCTCTGGATGCCATCCCATCCCATCCCATCCCATCCCATCCCATCCCATCCCATCCCATCCCATCCCTCAGCCATGTCACCCACACAACACCTCATGTTGCCATCCAACACCATCCACCTCAGGAGGGGAAAAGGAGGAAAAAATCCCAGAGTCATTTAGGCTGGAAAAGACTTCCAAGATCATCGAGTCCAACCTGTGACCGATCCCACCCAGCCCAGAGCACTGAGTGCCACATCCAGGCATTCCTTGGACGCTTCCAGGGATGGTGATTCCCATCACCAAAATATCCCATTGGGAAAAGCTCCGGTGGGATTCTCAGGAAAGGGGGACAATGCAAGGGAAGATGGTTCTTTCTTCCCTATTCCTCCTGCTTTGGGATATCAGAGTCCAAAGGATGTTCCATCCATCCCGAAACATCCCAGTATCCCTTAGGAAAAGCTGATTTTTCTCTCCTTGCAGCTCTAGAAGGAAAACACTGACAGTCCCAGGATGAAAACTTGCCAGGAATTCTGGCCCCTGCCCAAATCCTCCCCAGCCACCACCTCGTGGTCCCTGACGATGGAAAGGTTTGGGTTGGAAGGGAACCTCTGAAGGTCACCCCAACCCTCGGCCATGGGACAGAGCAGGGCGGACGAGGCGAGAGGAGCCTTGCTCCCAGGAAAGTTCCATAGTAGCAGGAAAAATGGAATCCCAAGGGAACAGGCTGCTCTTCCCAGACCCACCTGTCGTTCTGATACACGTCCATGCTGCTGTTGAGCTCTTCCAGCTCTTCCTTCAGGAGCTGAAGGTTGGAGTTGACGTAGCTCAGCTCCAGAGCCACCGTTTCCTTCACCTTATGGTTGCTGGTGGCCCTGCAAGAAACCAATGGATCAAAATTCCCTCTTTTCATCCACAAATTTATTTTTCCACTCCAGATTGAGTTATCCAGAGGTGCAATCTGGGTGCATCCAGCCCAACCTTCCCACAGGATTGTGCCTCCAGGTGATGATGGAAAGGTTTGGGAGGGAAAAGACCCCGGAGGGTCATCCCATTCCAACCACTGCCATGGGACACCTTCCACTATCCCAGGGTGCTCCAAGCTCCATCCAACCTGGACTTGGACACTTCCAAGGATGGGGCAGCAACAGATTCTCCAAGAATTCTATTCCAGGGTCTCACCACCCTCCCAGGGAAAAATTTCTTCCCAATATCCCATCTAACCCTGTCCTCTGGCATTCCCTGTGTCCTGTCCCTCCATCCCTTGTCCCAAGTCCCTCTCCAGCTCTCCTGGAGCCCCTTTATGCACTGGAAGGGGCTCTAAGCCCTTCCTGGAATCTCCTCCAGGCTGAACATTCCCATCTCTCCCAGCCTTTCAGGATTAGGAAAGTCAGAACATCCAGGTAGAGGCTGAGCCCAGGCAAAAATTCATCCCAGTGCTGCATCCAGGAATTTCTGCTCCAGAGCCACCTTCCCCTTGCCCATTCCCGCTCCCACCTCCAGCAGTGGCTGTGACCACTCCAGGTGCTCCCCCATCCCAAATAAACAGTGGGATTTGAGGAGGAAGAACTCATTTTGGGGTGCAAAGAATCCTTGTGGAAGAGAAGGGATTTGCTGAGCTCTCTTCCCTCCCTTCCCTGCTCCCAGCAGGAGCTGTAAACACCAGGGATTGATTCCAGCTGTTCCCAGCAGGACAAACTCCCAGGCTGATTATTCCCTGCTTATCTGCTCCGAAGGAAAGCAGGGAGAGATAACTCGGAGCTGAAAGGGGCTCTGGCTGCTGAACCACGCTGGGATCCAGGGAAAACAACACACGGAAACTGCTTCCCTCCAGCTCTTCCCGACTATTGCCTTTCACGTGGATTTTTTATGGATTGAATCCTTCTGGGCCTGCCCTGCCCTGGCTCAGGGCAGGAGAAGGAGCTCCAAGGTTTTCCTTTGAAAATCTGGTGGTTCAGAGTCTCCTCCTGCCTCCCCTTCACCAGGATTTTCCAAGAACAAGGAATTTTTTTATTCTAAACAAAGCCAAGCCACAGCACGTCCAAAGATCCCCGTGGCTGCTTCCACTGAAAAATCCCTCAGCATTCCTGCAATTTGCCAGGCAGCACCACCCCATCTTTCCACATAAACCAGTATTTAATCCCTATAAACCAGGTTTTAATTCCTATTTATTTTCCCCATACATCCCAACACCTCCAGGCCACTCTTGGTCCATTTTTCATCCCATATGGATTAAGGAGAGTTTTCCCTCCTTGCTCCCAGCTGCCAACAATTTCTTTGGCTCTCAGCAGCCACCTGATTATTTTCCAGCTGTTTTAGCACAGTTTCCAGGAGGATCTGCTCCATAATTTTGCCAGGAATCTGTCACCAGGTAAAGATTTCCTTGGGGCACTTTGCAAGTGCCACACGCAGCAAATGATCCTGGAATGGTTTGGGTTGGAAAGGACCTTCAAAATCATGGAATTCCACCCCACTACCATGGGCAGGGACACCTTCCACTATCTCAGGCTGCTCCAGCCTGGACTTGGACACTTCCAGGGATCCAGGGGCAGCCACAGATTCTCTGGAATTCTATTCCAGGGCCTCACCACCTTCCCAGGGAGGAATTCCTTCCCAATATCCCATCCAATCCTGCCCTCTGGCAGTGGGAAGCCATTCCCTGGGTCCTGTCTCTCCATCCCTTGTCCCAAGTCCCTCTCCAGCTCTCCTGGAGCCCCTTTAGGCACTGGAAGGGGCTCTGAGCTCTCCCTGGATCCTTCCCTTCTCCAGGCTGGACATTCCCAGCTCTCCCAGCCTGGCTCCAGAGCAGAGGGGCTCCAGCCCTTGGAGCAGCTCCGTGGCCTCCTCTGCACTTGCTCCAGCAGCTCCACGTCCTTTTGCTGTTGGACTCCAGAGCTGAATGCAGAATTCCAGGTGGGATCTCACCTGAGAGGGGCAGAATTCCCACTTTTCCTGCTGCCCACACTGTGGGATGAGCCCAGGACACGGGGAATTTCTGGGATTTATTTTGTGATTTATTTTCTTTCTTTCCAAAATCCTGGACATTTTTCTCTCTCCCATTCCTCCACTCAATCCCATGATTTGAGCAAGGAACGAAAAGGTTTCCTCTGGCTCTTCCCATTTAATTACCCAGCAAACAAATAATGGATTTTTCCACCACATGGAGTTTTTTTTTTTCCAATACCCCACTCCTGCCAACTTTTCCAGGAAAAGACACAGAAAGGCTGAACAGGATCATTTTTTCCAAGCATTGGTGTAGTTTGTTTTTAAGTTTAGAGGCAAAAATCCCAGGAAATTCAGCTCCAAACTGCTCCAGGCTGGACAATCCACAGCTTTTCCCCACCAGCACCAGGCTAGAGATCCAAAGGAATTTTATCCACGCAACACAAATCTTTAATTTTAAAAGCAATAAACTACAGACTTGCAACATAATCCCCACTCCTCCTCAGCCTTTAATGTCAGGCTTAATTATTCCTTCCCACCCCCCCCCAGATTTCCCAAAGTTTCATAAGCTTGGAGCACCGGAATGCCGAGAAATCAACTTCGTTACTCAGCTGGATTTGTGGGAGGGAAGGAAAGCGGCACCCAGAGTGCTGAGCCAGCAAAAAAGGAGCCCCCTCCGTGCCTTTCCCTGATAATTAAGATGTGTTCTGCATCCCGTTTTTCCTTACTCCCCCTTCCCCCAGCTCAAATTCCAACCAAAACCAGGCTGATTTCTGCTGAGCCAGCACATTTCCCTCTGGTTTGGTGTTTGGTTTTTTTTATTGTAACACAGAGGAGAGGCAGAAGTTGGGATTCCGTGGCTTTTTTTCCCCATAATTAAATGAGGCACAGCAGTGGATGCTCCACAGGATGGAGCAGTGGGATGTCCTCATCTGCCATTTTTTTAGGGATCAGCCGTTATTCCCCTTCTTCCAGGTGCAACAGGAACACTCCGTTGGTGTTAAATCATTCCAGTTCAGGAGTGGAAAGTTAATTTTATCTTCTTTTATTTGGGATAGAAACTATCAGAAAACTGGCAAAATATTCCCAAAAAGTTGTTTTTTAAGGGAGATTTATGGAATTTTTTCTATTAAAGACCTGCCCAGCCTGGAATGTGCTCCAAAATATTAAGGAAAAATGAAATAAACACAAGTTACACTAAAAAATGTCACCCTTGGGATAAAATCTGTGTGGATGTGGCACCCGGGGCAAGCGGTAGCCTTGGCAGTGCTGGGGGAATGGTTGGACTCAATCCTAAAGGGATTTTCTGATTCTAGAGCTGGATTTCATGGAATGGTTTGGGTAGGATCTTCAGGAACCTCCAGTTCCACCCGCTGCCATGGGCAGGGACCTTTCCCTATCCCAGGCGGCTCCAAGCCCCATCCAAGCTGGACTTGGACACTTCCAGGGATGGGGCAGCCACAGCTTCTCTGGGAATTCCATTCCAGGGACTTACCACCTTCCCAGGGAAGAATTCCTTCCCAATATCCCATCCATCCCTGCCCTCTGGCAGTGGGAAGCCATTCCCTGTGTCCTGTCCCTCCATCCCTTGTCCCCAGTCCCTCTCCAGCTCTCCTGGAGCCCCTTTAGGCGCTGGAAGGGGCTCTGAGGTCTCCCTGGAGCCTTCCCTTCTCCAGGCTGGACATTCCCAGCTCTCCCAGCCTGATCCAGAGCAGAGGGGCTCCAGCCCTTGGAATACATGGACTCACTCCAGCAGTTCCATATCCATTGGATCCACTTCCTGGGTTTTCACACCGGAGCTCTGCATTCCAAGCCCAACCTCATTCCCATTATCCCATCTGCTCCCATCCTGCTTTTTACAATCTTCCACCAGCTGAATCTTGGATATCAAGACTCTGTTCCTGTCTCCAACCAAATTCCAGAGCTGGGGGATGCTCAGGGGGATCAGGACTCACCGGAAGAGGTTTTCTGCTCCCGCTCTCATCCGCATTTCCTTGTTGATCTGTTGGTTGATCCGGGCCCGGCGGTGCTGGAGTTTGCTGCGCTGGGTCTGGGCAAAGGGGTCACAGCCCTGCTGAGAGACAAGGGCAGGATCTCATCCCAAATCCACATTTTGGGATTCAAAAAAATATCCATCCATTCCATAAATTGTGCACTTTCCGAGCATAGAGTCATGGAATGGTTTAGGTTGGGAGTTTAACGATCATGAAATTCCAACCCCTGCCATGGGCTTGCTTGTTCCTTGCTTGCTGCAACCTGGACTTGGACACTTCCAAGCATGGAGCAGCCGCAGATTCTCCAAGAATTCTATTCCAGGGCCTCACCACCCTCCCAGGGAAGAATTCCTTCCCAGTATCCCATCTAATCCTGCCCTCTGGCAGTGGGAAGCCATTCCCTGTGTCCTGTCCCTCCATCCCTTGTCCCAAGTCCCTCTCCAGCTCTCCTGGAGCCCCTTTAGGCCCTGGAAGATGCTCCAGAAGCTCTCCCTGGATCCTTCCCTTCTCCAGGCTGGACATTCCCAGCTCTCCCAGCCTGGCTCCAGAGCAGAGGGGCTCCAGCCCTTGGCGCATCCCTGTGGCCTCCTCTGGACCTGCTCCAGCAGCTCCACGTCCTTCTGCTGTTGGACACTAGAGCTGGATGCAGAATTCCAGGTGGGATCTCATCTGAGCAGGGTAGAGGGGCAGAATTCCCCCTTTTCCTGCTGCCCATGCAGTGGGATGAGCCCAGGACACCGGGAATTTCTGGGATGTGAGCACCCACAGCCAGGTCACGTTGAGTTTCTCACCCCCCAGACCTTCCACTGCCCTTGGAGTAACCATTTTATTCCCCAATCCCCAAGGGCAGCCGTGAACAGGAATTCCACATCCCCTTTCCAGGCTCTGGACATGCGCCAAGGTCCAGGGGGGGCTGGAGATGAGCTCAGTATGACCCCAAAGCTCGGGAACAGATGTGATCCCGAGGCTGTCTCCGGGATATGCAGCACAGGGAGTCAGGAGTTCACAGGGATGCAGGAATGAGAGGCACAAAGCACTAAATTGATTCCATCCTTCCCTCGGCTCCAGCTCGGAATTTCTGCAGACAGGGAAAAGACGTGGAATTCCCGACTCCAGGAAACAGCAGCCAGCAGATTTCCCTCTGGCTTACAGGGTTATTATGGGATGCCCCCAGGGAATGGGGCTGTCACAAGGAGCGTCCCGAAATCCAGGGCCATAAAAGCTCTGCCGAAATGGGGATGAGTCCCATTGTGCAAGGGAAGATTTAGAAGGATGGAATGAGCCTCTGGAAGATCCCTGGATAAAAAAATCCCTGGTTGGGAAGGCACAGGGTTGGGAAGTTTAGGAGCATGAAAAGTTCTGAGCCTGCAAAGCACGGGAAGGTCCCAAAATCATGGAATGGTTTGGGTTGGAAAAAACCTTAAGGAACATCTCATTCCAACCCCTGCCCTGGCACAGGTTTCCCAGAGAAGTTGTGGATGCCCCTGGAAGTGTTCCAGGCCAGGCTGGATGGGGCTTGGAGCAACCTGGGATAGTGGGAGGTGTCCCTGCCCATGAGATGAGATGACCTTTAATGCCCTTTCCAACACAAACCATTCCATAATTCCATGGAATGCTTAATCGCCACTCTGGTGGGAGCTGGCAAGGAGGAAATGGAAAATTTTGCACTTCCATGGACTTCAGCTTCCTTAAAATTAATTCCTCGTATTTGAAGTCCAGCGAGCGCCGCTTCCTTTGGAAAAGGGTCTGGGATTAACATTGGGATTTTCATTTAAGGGAAAGATTGGAGCTCCTAACTGGCACCTTGGAGACTGAGGAATCAGAGGGACTCCAGCTGGTCCATAAATCTCTGGGATTAATGCTTTACAGTAATCCATGAATTTGATGAAAGGAACAAGCTGGAAGCACGAGATCCCAATTATTCTGGAAAAGCAGTTCAGTGGGGTTTGAGGAAAACACCCCGAAAGCTGCACAAATGTTGCGTGTGAAACCCAGGAGCAAATATAGGGAAGTTTGATCCAGAATTGCCACTTCTGGATTTGTCCTGGGGAAAATCCACCCAATTCTGTTGTCTCCCTGGGGGGGGGAAAAGAAAAATCTCGGAATCAGAGGAAAAAAGGAAAGGATGAGGAAACCAAGCCAAGATGTAAAGAGAAGGTGCTCATTAAAATTTTAAGGCTTAATTTCAAATTTCAAGATGAGATCTCTGAGAACTTGACAGATCCAGAGACAAGAATGACAAAGGAATATGCAAATATACCCAAATATATGCAAATGAGACCTTTCCAGGCTCCCTCTCTTTGCCCCCAGAGGCACAGAAATCCATGCAAAGCTCAACAGGTGGGAAGTTTCTCTTCTCCGACTCCAGCTCTTCCTGCAAATTCCAGCACCCTGGAGTCCTTTCCACCTCTGGCAAAGGTTTCCTTGGAAGCAGCCAGAGAATTTTAAGGGATTTTTTGTGGGGAAAAGGAGCAAAACCCACCTGGAGACACAGGGAAGAGGCCTGGGAAGTGCAGGTTGGGATGATGGAAAAGGCACAAGTGGAAGGATTATCCAAACCCAAAATGAAGATCCTTGTCTGGAGGGAAAGCACTGGGAATGAAGGAAGGAAAGAAGTGGGATGAGAAGACACTGGGATGGCTCCACAAGATATTCCAAGAGGGTTAAAACCTCTTCCCTGCAGGAGCCATGATGGGATTTAGCAAATTGATTTGACTTCTCCTGCTGGGGAGCACTAAAGCTCTTCGTGGAGCTGTGAGGGGCTTTTTCCCTGGCTTCTCCATCAGATTTAACGGGATAAGTTCTCAATCCCTTATCCAGGCTCCTAAGCCAGCAACAAAAAGGTGCTGGAAAACCAGGAGCACCTGATATAAACCCAAAGCCTTGGGAGGTTAAGTCAGGAATTCAAGATCAAGGATTTCCTGTGATCTCTACACATTTTGTTTTCCTCAACATTTATGAGGCTGGAAAAGTGCAGGAATATGGGATTGCTGCTGATCTTCCCTCAAGGTGCTCTGCCGTGATCCCCAGAAATCATCCCTGGCTTGCATGGATCAGTACAAACCTCATTCCATGAGGAACAACCAAGCCCCATCTGCGTTGCATTTCCACAAATCTTGGAGCGAGAAGAAAATTGGGCTCCAGGAAAGTAAAAAATGCCATCTTTAAATCCAAATATAGATAAGGGAAATAAGGAGTCAAGGGAAGAGCATTTCACCTTCCAACTGTTCAAAGGATCCCAAAGCTTTTCCTGAGTTCCAACCAAAACCTAAAATCCACAGAATGAGTTTCCAGGGATTTAAACATGACTTGCATAAGAGGGGAAAAAGAAAAAATCCCACGGTTAGGTTCCAAAAGGGATTTTCCTCACTTAATTCCTCTTTGCTCAAGCTCTCGAGGTCACCCCGTAAGAAGTCAGAAGAAAGAGGGGCTCTTTCATCCAGGCTTTGGGGGGCAGCTGGGGACACCTGAAAAGGGGAATTTGGGGGTTTAAGAAGTGGCTCTGGAGAAAATCCTACTTTTCCTTCCTGGTTTAAAGGTTTTAAAGGAAAAAACGAGCACAGAACTCTTCCTTAAATTGCGTAGGAGCCAGGGAACTGCAGCTTTTGTTTGTACACAGGGAATGACAGATCAGAAATCCATGAAAATCAGTGAGGTGTGGCCAGCCCTGGCGTTTATCACCTGTGACAAAGCAGGATTAGGGTCAGGAATTGGACTCTGTGATCCCAATGAGTCCATTCCAACCCATATCGTATGATTTTATTGGAAAAAGACCACTTAGGCGGAGAAAAATTGAGGAAATCCCTCGGCATTCCACCCTCACGGGGATGTGACAACAGCACCGAAAATCCTCATCCAGGGTCTCCACATGAGGGAAAAAAAGATTCCATAAGACCTTTCCCAAAAGGGAACAAGACCAACAGCTCCCCTCCGAGGGACATCAAGGATTCTCCAACCTTATCTTTGCAGGGAACAATGGGAATGACTCAAGGGCGTTTTTCCCTCCCAGCTCCAAAGGGCCCATCCCGAGCGGCAATTACGAGTCCTTAGGGAATGTTTGCTCAGGGCGGACTCTGAACTTCCCACCCCCAGGAGATCAAGCCTTGGGTGACTCCTGGGTGACAGCCACACCCTGAGTGTCCCTGGTGACCTTGTTGACAAAAACAAGGCCTCGGGGCCAAAACAAGGCTGCAGTTTTCCAGCACTGGGGACAAACTGAATCACCTGGAGGAAGAGGTGGAGGCCAGCAAGTCCAAAGGGTAATTCCATGACAAAGGGATTGATTTCTGCTCCTTTGTAGCTGGAAGCACCAGAGGAAAAGCGAAACTGAAGGGTATTAAGGGATCAAATGTGGGAAGGAGAAATTGGGATCCTTGGAAGTGCTGCTAGTTTCAAGGAAGAGAGAAATGGAGATGCAGATCCAGGTCCTGAAGAACTGGCACAGATCAGGAATGTGCTGGTAAAATCCAAGCGGGGATCTTCCCACAGAAATGAGGAAGGGATTGGTAACTGGGAGTTGTAGTCCCAGCAAGGAATTGCAGGAAAAGCTCCTGGAGACACTGGAAAAATCCAGCTGGATCCCAGAAGCTGCCCAAGCCCGGACGAAGCTGGGCCATGTCCAAGACCAGTTTTGGCCACAAAGGAGTCACCACCAGGATTCCTCCCAATTAGGGAAGCCAGGGAATGCCCAGAGAGAAACTGAGGAAGTTTAATTTGCACGGAGACTCGAGACATCCATAATGTGGGAAGAAGAGTCATCAGCTGGTGCTGAGCTCAGCTCCACAGCCAGCCCCACCTCCAGGGAGACACCTTCCCATTCCCAAGGACAGGGAATGAAGGAAAGAAGGACTCCAGCCAGCCTGGATCACTGCCACGGGTGTGGGCAAACACACGGAGACCCTCTGTGCGAGGAAAAGGGATATTGAAGGGATGACAGGATCATGGAATGGTTTGGGTTGGAAGAGACCAAAATCATGGAATTCCACCCCCTGCTATGGGCAGGGAAACCTTCCACTATCCCAGCTTGCTCCAAGCCCTGTCTGACCTGGACTTGGACACTTCCAGGGATGGGGCAGCCACAGATTCTCTGGGAATTCCATTCCAGCCCCTCACAGCGAAGAATTCCTTCCCACTATCCCATCTAACTTTACCCTATTCCAGTTTAAAGCCATTCCCTGTGTCCTGTCTCTCCATCCCTTGTCCCAAGTCCCTCTCCAGCTCTCCTGGAGCCCCTTGAGGCCGTGGAAGGGGCTCTGAGCTCTCCCTGGAGCCTTCTCTTCTCCAGGCTGGACATTCCCAGCTCTCCCAGCCTGATCCAGAGCAGAGGAACTCCATCTCTTGGAGCATCTCTGTGGCCTCCTCTGGATCTGCTCCAGCAGCTCCACATCCTCCTGATGCTGGACCACAATCCCTGATCCCAACCCCATCCATTGGGCCTGTGGTCTGTGGTTCCAACCTCAAACCCATAAATTTCTCCCACTAAACACCCACAACATCTCCCACCCCAAAACCAAAAAAATCAGGGATTTATTTCCATCCCCTCCCAGCAGCACCAGCATTTCCCAACACAGTTTTCCCTCCAAACAGAAAGTTTCCAAGTGCACAGATGATCCAGCAGTTGGAAAACCTGGAATAGGATAACCCTGAGCACCTGTTTTAATTCCAGAACCACACTGGTCTTTAAATCATTTTCACAGAGCCAGAGCTGTCAGCTGGAATTTTTATTCCTCTTTGGAACCCACAAGTTTTTGAGTCAGGAGAAGTGGCCAAGTGACCCTGCTTTAGCCACATTATCCCATGGGATAGAGAGCAAAACAAAAGCCAGGGAACCACTGTGCACACAAAAACAGGCTTGGAAATTCTCCTTTTTCCCCCAGAATTATCCAGAATTTCCTTCCTTTTCCAGCCAGAGGCATTTAAGAAATTTATATGAGCTCTTCCGAGACAAGCAGGAGGTGACAACAAGTGGGCTTTTACTCCCTAAAAATCTATTTAATCAGAAATTCCCTATCATGGAATTAATCTCATGGAGCACCCTGGCTCCGAGCTGGGTTTCTGTGGGAGACAGGAGCAGCTAAAACCTCTAAAACCTTTTATTGAGAATATGGTTACATCACAGAGCCTTTGAACAAATGAGGGGAGGATTAAGGTTTTAAATTTCCCAAGTGGCCTCACTGGTGGCTCGTGCAGTCAGCAAGAGGAAGGAAAAATAAACCTGGGGGTGGGAAAGAAAATCTGGGGGGTTGGGGGTTTTAAACAGCACAAATTGTGGCTAAAAATTGAATTTTTAGGGTGAAAATGCTCTAGGGAGGTGGGGGAGGCATGGAGTCAGGGCAAGGTGCCAGCAGGAAGCAGGTGGATTAAATCTTCACTCCTAGGACAGAAAACTTGGCCAAAAAAAAAAAAAAAGGCATTAAAAAGCACTTTTTCAGCAGCATTCAAAATCCCCTTCCAGGGGGAAAACAGGGATCCACACTCCTGATGTTGCCAGGGTGATAAAACGAGCAGGAAAAGTTTATATTGATAATTTCTCTCTAAATAATACTACTGCTAATAAAAAAAATAAACAAATAGAGCTGATCAGATGGTCTGCTGCTTTGATTAAAAAATAATCATGTTATGACAGAGCTGATCCCCTGCCCGGCTCCCCCTCCAAAGCTCGGCAATATTTTCCATGTTATTCTTTGTGCTCCGGATCCAAACAGAATAAACTGGGGGAAAAAAGTCCCAAATCCCTCCCTTTAATCTTCCCTCACGAGCAGCACCTGCTCCTTAGACCTGGTGCTTAAACCCCGACCTGGCTTAAGGTTGCAACCTCTTGAGCTGCAGCCCAGGCTCAAGTGACTCCAGATCAGACAGATCCAGGGGAAAAAAAAACAAATCCCTTCCAGAGCGTGGCTGAGTTTGGCTTTCTTGGTTATTTGGGAATCTTTTTAGGGGTGTTTTAGGTGTTGGGACTTTTTGCTCTGCTGGAAGTGAGGGATTTGCAAGAGGAGCTCAGATTATGGAGTGAACTCGCTGCTGGTTTATCCCACTGGATCTCAGGGGGAAAAAACTAATGGGAAAAACACTTAAATAGACCCAAAAATGAATGTTTGCCATGTTTTCTTGCTCCCTAAAACGTCTTTGACCCCAAGACATCGGGGGTTGGTGGCAGCCTGAGGACAATTCCCGCTGATTCCATCCCAATTGTTCCTAAATAAACAACGATGCCGGCAGAGCAATCAGCCCCATCTCTCCCGCACATCCCGACTTTCCTCGGGAGCAGCTCCCGAGGGAAAAACTCAGGAAGCACCACCCTGCCAAGCACCTGTGGGAGCGAGAGGAGGAACAGGGAGCACCTGGATCATCTTCCTGCAGGCAAGGAGGAGGAAAAAAAGCCAAAATACCCGGGAATTTGGTGAAAAGCAATCACTGGGAAGCTTGGGGATGGAGCCAGCGGAAAAGATGGGACCGAGGAACAGAGTTTTAGGGATGAGGAGCTGGGAGAGAGGTTTTAGGGCCGTTTATGGGGCAGCAACAACATTTCCACCCGCAGTCCCTCCTGGGCCCTGTCACCCCCAGCGGGGTTGGATGGCCCTGTACCCTCATCCATGGGGACAGCCATCCCTATGGATAGGACAGGGATATGGGGCCAGCCCATCCCATCCTCACCTTCCGTGTGCTGCCGCTCTTCGGGCTATGCAGGAGGACAAGGCCACTGTCCCTGTCCCCATCCGGGCTCTCCTCCTCGGGGGGCATCATCTCCAGGGATGCGACATCCACAGGCAGGGAATGGGGGGCTGGAGCTGGGGGGCTCCTGCTTGAGCTCACAGCGTTTGGCTCAGGGGGTTTAAGGGCTCGGTGACCCCTCCTTTAGACCCCAGGCCTGTCCTAAGTGGGGGCTTAAACCCTCCCTAACCCCTGCTCTGTTCTGCTGCAAAGCCCCCTGCGCTTAACATCTGGCCAGATGTGAGCCCACAGCGTCCCCCCCCGCCCCCCGGCAGAGAAAATTTCGGTAAAAGGGGGGGACACAAACCCCACAGACCCCCTTTGTAAAGCTACACTAGATAGGGGGATGTTAAACCCTACCAGACCCTAAATGGGGGATGTTTAAACCCCCCAAAACCCACTTGAGAGAGCTGCTCTAAGTAAGGGAAAGACGGAGTTTAAAACCCTCCAAACTCCCCTTGCAGAGCTACCCTAAATAACGGGGGAAGTTTAAACCCCTACAAACCCCCCTTACAAGATTTAGTCCAAATGGGTTGGGGGGATTAAACCCCCCAAACCCACCTTACAGAGAGAGCCGGGGTGGGGAGGGAGTTAAACCCTCTGAAAACCCCTTTACAGGGTTACCCCAAATGGGGGGGGGGGGGGAACCCCCCAAACCCCTTTGCAGAGCTACCCTAAGTGTGTGGGGGGGGAAGTTTAAACCCTTCCAAAACCCCTTTTCAGAAAAACAGAGGGGGCTTAAACCCACCTTGCACAGCGACCCTAAATGGGATAGGGGGGGTTAAACCCCCCCAAAATCCCCTCCTAGAGATGCTCCAGCCAAGGGGGATCTCCCCCCCCACCACCCCGCCGCCCCAAACTTCCTTCCAGAGTCAAACCCCGCAGCCCTACAACTCCCCAACCCTTCCCCGTGCAGATCCCACCTCGGGGTGCCCCGAGAGCCCCCCGGCCGTGCCCCCGCTCACCCCCGGTGCCCCCTCAGGCCCGCCAGCCCCGGAGCGATCGCGGCAGCTCCGCCGAGCGCGGGGCATAAGCAGGGCGGGGGGCGGGGCTTATTCGCCAGAGAGCCAATGGGAGAGCGGGGCGGTGTTGAGTGACAGGGTTTCTGCCCAATAGAGAAGTGGGATTTGAGAGGCGGTGGGGGGGAGGAGCGGAGGGGCCGTTGCCCGTGGCAACGGTGGAATTAGAACGCGAGTGACGTCACGCGAGGGGCGGGGCTATAAGCCCCGCCCACCGGCACAGCTGGACTCGTCCCCTCCCCCCCGCGCCACATCTGGGGGGCTCCGAGCCCAGTCCGGACACATCTGGATGATCCCAGCTAAAACAAGGGGCACCTTGCCCGTCCTGGCCACATCTGGGCGACCCCCAACTCCAACCAGGCGCCCCCCCAGTCCGGCCACATCTGGATGACCCCCACCTGCAACCAGGAGTTCTCCCTCCCCACCCACCCCCGACCCAGCCACATCTGGGCAACTCAGCTGGTAACCAGGTGTTCTCCCTCACTCCCCTGGCCACATCTGGGCGGTCCCTCCCTCATTCTGCTCCTACAATCCCCGCACCCACCTTCCCCCGCCTTCCCCCCTCCTCTCTTCAACATCTGGGCTGCTGTTCCCTTGCCCTGTTGCAACCGCTGGATGCTGCTCCTGTAGAAACCATAATTTAATATCAAATATAATAAAAAAAATTAATGAAGAAATAAACTCGAATCCACTTTATTCCTTTTTCCGGGCAAATCCTGCCCCATATTCCTGCTCTGAACCTTTGTCACCGACCGCAAGAAGGTCCCTTAGTCTTTCCCTGGGCCACAGTGAAATTAAAGCATGATAAATCCCATTCCTATCGAAGGGACACAGGGAATTCTGTGCAGATCCAGCTGTTTATTGAGTGGAAACTGTTAGCCCAGGATACAGTAAATATTTTATAGGGTGTGGATTTATTTTATAACTGCATTTATTAAACCAGTTCCACCGTTCCCGGTCCTTTTTTCCCATCAGGGCTTCAAGGATTGTGTGATCCCAGGGAAGGGCTTCTCTCCCTCCTGGATTTTCCCATCCAGAAGGAGCTGCTATACTAGAAAAGTGGAATTACTGTGGAACTAAAAGTGGAATTAATCTGGAATATTGTCACTGATGCATCCCCACAACAGTGCAGGGATCCCATTCCAGCCTGGTTTTCCCGAAGGATGAGCCAAACCCCCTCTGTTCTCCACTTTTCCCAAGTGAAGCTCTGGATCGAGCCATCCCATTCCCCCATTGCAAAGAGCATCTGTGAAGGGAAAATCCATAAAAATACACAAAACTCCTCTTAATTTTTAAGGGATTTATCCCAGGTTGTGTTTGGGTGGGAGTGAGGAGCAAACTGGAGCTGCTCCAGGCTAGGACAGGTTTTTCCCAACTCACATCCCTGCAAAACCCATCTTTTCTAACCATGGACACACAAAACTTAGGAGAAACCTCCACCAAGCTGAATAAATCTTACGGAATCCAGGGAAAATGGGAGGAATTCAAACCCGGGCTGTCCTTGGAAGGAGCCAAGGGCAAACAAGCCCTGGCTTGAAGTTGTCCTTCCCTGCTCCCTTCCCCGGGGCTGGCTCCCATCCCTGGACAACTTCTACTCATCCAGCCAGAAAGGTGGCTTGGATGTGTTTTTCCTGGGATGGTGCAATTGGGATCAAAGAGGCTTTCCCAGAGCCAGCCCTTCCTCCAGGGGTTTCCGCTCCCGGCAGAGAACCAGGCGGGACCTTCCCAGGGGAGCACAGGGCCCCACTACTCATCCCGGCTGAGGATTCCACATGGAGCAATGCCTGGTACTGACCCAAATCCCAGTGTTTTCCTGGAATTTCGGGGTGGTTTGGGTTGAAATGGGCTTGAAAGGTCATTCAGTAACGGAAGCAGGGAGACCTTCCACAGGACCAGGTCGATCCGGGGCATTGGACATTTCCAGGGATGGGGCAGCCATGGATTCTCTGGGATTTCTATTCCAGCCCCTCACCACCCTCACAGGGAAGAATTTCTTCCCAATGTCCCATCTCATCTCACCCTATTCCAGTTTGAAGCCATGCCCTGTGTCCTGTCCCTCCATCCCTTATCCAAAGTCCTTCTCCAGATTTCCTGGAGCCCCTTTAGGCACTGGGAGGGGCTCTGAGGTCTCCCTGGATCCTTCTTTTCTCTCCCAGTTTGGGGAAAGCTTTTGCCCATTGTCCCTGTTCCCCATCCCCTTCCCAGGTGTGCTCCTTGCACCTGCTTTGGGATGGATGGGTCTCAGCTGGGATGAGGTCCCTGATGACTTCAGGGGCAGGTGGAAGCGATGGGCTCATCCCGTGAAAAAGGCTGGAGAGGAGTAGGATGGGTTTTACGATGAGGGGTATGGGCAGTAGGATCCAGTGGGATCTGGGCTTTGCTCCCAGACTCCTCCAAATCCAACTATGGAGCTCTGATGGATGAGAAGCAGCTGAGAAAAGATGGATTTGGGAATTAATTTAATGATGCAATTAAAGAGGAAGCATCTCCTGTGAAGCAGGTTCATCCAAGCGATTTTAAAATCCGTGGTTTTGACCCTGTTCTCCACCTGAGTGGTCCAAAGTATTTCCCTGCTTCCCAGGTCTCCTTGCTGAGGAGTTGCTGTTGAGGGGCATTCCCAAAATTCTGCTTTTGGGTTAAAACTTCATTTCCCAGGATGCATCTTGGGGTGGGAGCCTCCAATCAGGCTGAGGGAGACTTTAAAGGAGTTTCCCGGGACAGGGGGGATTTCCCTTAGGGAAGCAGCTGGGTGGGGAGTGAGGTCTTCTCCAGGCTGGCTGGGATTGGGAATGTTCTCCTGTGCCGACTGAGCTTCATCCCTGCTGCAGCTCCAAGTGCTCCTGGCACAGCAAAGCCTGGTGAAATATGGAATTTTTCCAAGTGTTTTCTACTCCTAGAAAAGTTTTCAGGATGTTTCATACTGGTTTTCACTTCTCTCCTTGAGAAATCCTGGTTTATTTTCCTCAGTGTGGAGGGCTTTTTTATGGATAAGGACCAGGAATATGATCTGTATTTCTTGAATACTCTTGAATTTTTAGGGAAAACAGGGATTTGGGAGAGTCTGGCTGCTCCAGCCATGGGAATAGGAGAGGGGAGAGGTGGTGGTGGGGACTCAATATCTCAGTTTACCCCATTTCTCTGCTGTGCTTAATTATTACTAATTGTGGTGGTGGAAGCTGTAAACTCATGAATATTTTTTGGGAATTTCTTCTTCTTTCCTTTTATTTTCTTTTATTTTACCACCTCCAACAGCAGTTCAGGGACTGAGCTCAAGGATTTTCCTTTTTTTTTTTTTTTTTCCCCTCAACTTGGGTCCTCATTAAAGCTGAGCTTGACCCTGTGGAATCCAAACTTTGGGATTGGGATGTTTGGTTTCCTTGGAGAGCAAAACCAACCCTGTGTTGTTTCTGTTTTGTTCCAGTGACTACCCTTGGATTCTCTGCCTTAACGTTCCCAAGAAATTGTGGATGACGGAGCCATGGGGGCCTCAAAAGCCAGTGGGGTGAAGAGCAGCAGCAGGTGGGTACTGTGGAGCACGGCAGGAGATTTTGGGAGGCTCCAGCTTTATCCCACTGGTTTTCCTGGGAATTTTGGCGCTCAAGCAGAGAAATTCCTCCAAAGTTCCTTTTGGGAAGCCATTTTTGGTGCTGTTGGGCGTAAGGATTAGGAATTATGGCATCTTGCTGTGGTTCATTGTCACCACTGAGGGGTTGGTTTCAGTGGGATCAATTTTTCCCTGTCTCAGGAAGCGAAAGAATGAGTTGGAAAAGGGGCAGGATAAGCCAAAGACGCTCCCAGTGAGGAAGAAGAAAAAGAAGGAGCTGGAATGCACAGTGAAGGTACCAACCCCCCCCCCCTCCCCCCCCATGCTTTGGGGTGATCCTTGTAATTACCCCCAAAATTTTGTGGGAATCAAACCCGTGGCATGAGCTTCCTTCTCCCTTATCCTGGTGCAAAGCCTTCCATGGGAAAAGGGAAGAAGAAACCATCAAAAGTCAAGGAAAAGCCACTGCAGGAGAACATCATCAGCAGGTAAATCCTTGGGTCGGGATGGAGATGGGATCTGTAGGGCTGGGCTCTTCCATCTGGGTTATCCCAGAACTGCGTGTGGGAATGGCACGTCCAGCTCTGCTTTCCTTGTGGTGCTTTGATTATCAAAAGGAGTTTTTAATAAGGAAAAATGAAGGGCTTGGAGTGATGGGGAAAGGGGGAAATCACCTTAAGCTGAAGGATGGAGGGTTTAGATTGGATTTTGGGAAGGAATTCTTCCCTGGGAGGGTGGTGAGGCACTAACAGAGGTTTTCCAGGCAAGTTGTGGCTGCCCTACCCCTGGACGTGTCCAAGGCCGGGTTGGATGGAGCTTGGAAAACCCTGGGATGGTGGGAAGTGTCCCTGCCCATGGAAGCAGCTTGGAACAACAGGATCCCTTCCAACCCAAACCATTCCATGATCCTAAAAAATGTCTGTCTCTTCTCTGTTCCCTTTCTGGCCAAGAAGCTCCCTGAAGCAGGAGGCTGCAGGTGGGAAAGGCCTTGGCTCGAGCCTCTGGAATGGGATCCAAGCCAAGGAGGGAGCTGCATCCGGGTTGGTACGTGGTGATCACTGTGCTAAAGGATTTGGGAGAATTCCCATGGTTTGTTCCCAAGGAAGCTGGGAGGGTGGGCTCCTGGGGTTTGGTGCAAGGCCCTAAAAGGAGTTTTTGAGCATCTGTAATTAAATTAAGCAATAAATTTCCTGGTTTTTGGGTTGAATCCATGACATTTTGGGGTTGGCCCAAACTGGCACCAGTGGGGAGCACCGGGACATGGGTGACTCTCGCTTTCTAAGCAGGAAGTTGGGATTGGGAATCCCTTCCTCAGGAATTTGGTCTTCACTCCTTTCCTTGTTCATGCCTCATTTCCTGGAATTGTCCAAGGCCAGGTGAGATGGGGCTTGGAGCAACACGGCCTAGTGGAAAGTGGGGGTGGAACGGATCCTTAAGGTCCTTTTCAACCCAAATCATTCCATGGTTCTTGGCTGGTGCTGGAGAGCACAAATCCCAGAAAATTCCTGCTGCATTTTGCTTTTCCCACATTAATTTGTCCTCTTGGTGCGTAAATCCAGCAGAGATGCTTTTCCTTTTTCCGTTTTTCCATCCCTTTCCCAAACAGGATCCCAAATGTTGCCAGACTGTCCTGGATGGATCAAATTCAAGGAGCAGCCTTGAAACCCCTCAGGGGTGCCTGTGGTCCTGGTGCTCCCAGTATTCCCAGTACAACCATCAGGCCTTTGCAGGCAGGAATGACTTTGTGGAAGGTCATGGCTCTTCCTGAATTTCCCAACGGGGTTTCTGAAGGATTGTGAATCCAAGAGCAGGCGTATTCCCAGGGAATGAAAGTTTATATGGACATAACCAGCCTGTAATTAACTCGGGGTTTTATTTTCCCCTTAATGAGTTCACCCAGCAGCTTTCAGGAACAATCCCTGTGTGGTTTTGGCTTCCCTTGAAAGCCTTGGGAAGAGAAACTTGGGGAAGTTGGGATTTAGAGTGAGAACCTCGGTGCTTGGCAAGCCCTGGGTGAGGCTGGGATGGGTTTTGGGATGCCTTGTGTGGTCAGGAGCAGGAGAAGATGGTTCCAGCTTGGAAAACAAGTGTAAAAACAGTGGGATGGAATTTCTGGTGGCTTCCAAGGGACAGAATTTAGGGTTCTGTGTCCCCTCTGAGCTTGTTTTCTTCAGGGTCCCCATTTTCCCTATATTTTGATGGCTTTTCCTTTCTCCAGGATTTCTGGTGGCCTCCAGAGGTCCTGTTTTAGGGCTGTGTTTGTGTCCCCTCTGAGCTCATTTTCTTTGAGGTTCCATCCCCATTTTCCCTATGTTTTGATATTTTTTTTTCCTTTCTCAAGGATTTTTAGTGACTTCCACAGGTCAGATTTTAGGGCTCTGTGTCCCCTCTGAGCTCATTTTCTTCTAGGTCCCCGTTTTTCCAATATTTTGATTTTTCCTTTTCTTCAGGGTTTCTGGTGGCTTCCAAGAGTCAGATTTCAGGACTGTGCTTGTGCCCTCTCTGAACTCAATTCCTTTTAGATCCTCTCCCCATTTTCCATACTTTTTCCTTTTCCTTGCTTTCTGCTCGTCCCCATTGTATTTCCCACCCCGTGGCTTTGCCCCCCACCTCTCTTTCCCTTTTGCCATCTGCTGCAAGGGTGATTTCATCTTCCAAGCACCTGGAATTTGATCCATCTTTGTTTTGGAGCCCTCCTATCCCTTCTGTTCCCTGGATTGCTCTCCCAGCACTGCTTCCAATGAGCAGGTGGTTGATGAGGGCTGGGAGTTTTCCTATATTTATCCATGAAATTCCTTTATTGTGCTGTTGGAAGGAAAATAGGGATTTCCTAACCCTGTAAAACCTCAAAACTTGGAAAAACCTGGGATTTTGGGCTCCTGGGTTCCAGCCAAGGTGTCTGAGGAAGGGAGAAGTGTGGGTTTGGGGTACCTGTGCCAGGGAATCTTTCCCAAATCCTTGATATTTTCCAGGAGGAAACCCAAGCAAACCTCCCCCAAGGGCCACCAGTGGGGCTGGAAGACTCTTCCAGGTGCGTTGGGTTTTTTGGATAATTTTTGGATAAATAATATTTTTTTTGGATAATTTTTATCCCAGGGAACTGGAATTTTGTCCTTTTTCTTCTCCTGTGGAGCTGCACAATCCTGGTTTTCCCTCCTGGAACGCTGGTGCCTTCACGGAGCAGCTTCTCCACATCCTGGTGTTTTCCATGACTTTAAAGCTTCCCAAAAACATCCCAAGTGGAATTTGAGGCTCAGTCCTGGGACTTGAGGGTGGAGAGGGAAGTTCCAGCCCCATCCACCCTCCCCAGCCAGCAGGGTGTGATCGCTCAGGTGCACATTCCTACATAAATTTGGGAAAGTCCTGGTGGGAACAACTGCCCTCCCAAATCCTGGGAAAAGGCCGTTCTTTCTCTTTAGATGCTGGCAGAGATAGGAAGCAGAATTCCTAAAGCTGCTTAAATTCTCTCTGCCTTTTAAAAATTCTAATAAAACCTGGGGAGGAAAGAGCCGATCCCAAAAGGTTGCCGGGATTTTGCTTTCTGAGTCATGGATCTGCTCCCTGCCAATGGGATTGGAGGGGCTGAGCGTGTTTTGCTAGATGATTTTCCCTAAGGAGTTTAGTGGGAATTGTGTAACGTGTGTTCCAGTGTGGAAAAAGCATCCGGCTCCTGTTTTTTTTTTTTTTTTGGGGAGCTTGTTTCCATCCCAAGCCAGCTCAAAGGCTTTCCTCAGTTACTTTGATGTCCCACAGCCGGATAATTCATTATCAGCCTAAATTAATTTAAAGGGGCCAAAATTCCCACTTTCTGTTGCAAAAATTTTGGGATATTTTGGCTAAAACCAGGAATTGTGGCTCTTCTCTCTTTGGAAGTCCAGGAAGAGCCATCATTATCCTGCTTGGGAGGAGGAAACTGGATTTCCAACTCTTTTTTTGGGACAGCTCGCTGTGCTTCCAAAGAGTTCCAGCTGGGGGGATCCAGGAGCTGGGAAAAGCAGGGAATGGATCTGATCCATGGCTTGAGCTCAGCTCCAGGCTTACCTAGGATGGACCAGAGGATTTGGTTGGGAGGTGACAATGACCAGAGAAGGCAAAGCCCCAGGTTTCCCTACGGGAAAGGGACACCATCACCTCAACGTTGAACTCATGGAATCTTTAAGGTTGGAAAAAAACATCCCAGGTCACCACTAAACTGTGTCCCAAATCATCACAGCTCCAAGGTTTTGGAACACTTCCAGGGATGGTGATTCCAGCCTCTTCTGGTGCTTGACCACCCTTTCAGTGGGGAATTTTTTCCTAATATCCCACCTAAATCCACCCTATGGAGTTGTAGGCTCAGTCTAAGAGGCATAAGCTTGGTTTAGGCTGTGTCGCTGTTCCCTCATTCTTATTTTCCTTGATTTTTCTGGAATATGAACAACTTGAAGACTCCCAACTCCCTGCGTGGCTTGGAGAAGCCTTGGGAGAAATGATAGGGGCAGGCTGGTGCTTTATAATGCAAAACCCACAGAATTCCCAAAAATCCACCTGAGCTCTCTGCTGAGCGGGGAAACATTCCTGGATTCCTCACCCATACAGATGGTGGAGATCATGGATCTGGACACTCCTTGTCCTGTTGTATTGATGAGGCTGCTTCCCTGTCCTTCCCATTCCCTGTTGGAATCATCCCCACGGTCCCAGGAGTTGTGTCCCATCTGTCTCCTTTTCCCGTGTGTCCATGATCGACCTGATCCCGTCCTTTGTGCTGTTGGTGCTGCCAAACTGTCCAAACTTTTCCCCTGAGGTTTTTCTGGGAATATTTCCTTGGGACCTCCCCCAGTGGGTCTGGAGACCTCGTGGTCCTGCTCCTTTGAGCTTCCTCATCCCATAAAATTCATCTTGGGGCCATTTCCTGCTGCCTTGGGATATCTCCATCTGTGGTGCTGCCGTGGTTGGAGGGAAATGAGCAATTTCCTAAATTGGGATGTAAGAAGGGAATGCTGGTGGTGAGAATTGGCTGTGATGTCGTTGTAGATCCCCGGATGAATCCCAGAGAACAGGACCTGCCATGGGAGAGCAGCCCTTGGGGACCCAGAATGGAATTGGGGTAGGAAAACCGGGGAGGTTGTCACCCCCTGGACTTAATCCTGCATCTCCTCCGTTCATTTGGGATTTGGGATAACCTCTCTCCTTTCCCAACATCTCTTCCCTTGTTCCTGCTTCCCACAGGTTCCAAGTGAAGGTGTTGCTGGTGGGGTTGGGGTTGCATCCCCCTCTGGAGGTCCTTTGGAGATGGATTTGGGGCTTTCAGCCATGAGGGAAAGTGAAGAGAAGGAGCTGGATCCCCTTATCCCACAGCAGGAAGAGGATTCCCAAGCCCCGAAAAGAAAAAGAGGGAAGAAACAAGAGGAAAATAAGCAGGAAAGGGGATTGAAGAGAAAAAGAGGGAAGAAACAGGAGGAAAATAAGGAGGAAAAGGGATTGAAGAGGAGAAGAGGGGAGAAACAGGAGGAAAATAAGGAGGAAAAGGGATTGAAGAGAAGAAGAGGGAAGAAACAGGAGGAAAATAAGCGGGAGAAGGGATTGAAGGGAAAAAGAGGGAAGAAAGTGGAGGAAAATAAGCGGGAGAAGGGATTGAAGGGAAAAAGAGGGAAGAAGGAGAAATTCGAGGATTTGATGGATGGCATTGAGGAGGAGGAGGATGAGGGCAGGAACTGGGAAGGGGGACAGGGAAGAGCCAAAAGACGGAGGAGCAACAGCAGCCAGGGATGGGATGATGGGAATAACAAACGGGAGAAGGGGAAAGCAAGGAAGCACAAGAAGGGGAAAGTGAAGGGGGTGGAAAAGGTGGGGAAGAGGAAAACAAAGAAGGAAAAATTGCTGGAAGAGATGGAGAAGCATGAGGAGGGAGAGGAAGGAGTGGGAGGTGAACTGGAGGAGAGGGTGGGAAAGGGAAGTGGAGATGGAAAAGGAATAAAGGAGGAGAAAGTGGACGAGAAAGGGGAGGAAGGATTGGGATTGGGAGAGATTCTGAGTGCAGGGATAGGGCAGGAGGTGAAGGAGGAGGATGAAGGGAAGGGAGATGTTCCAGGGAAAGAGAAAAAGAGGAAAAACAAGAAGAAAAAGCCAGAGGGGGAAACAAAGGAGGAGAAGAGTGCAGAGGAGGAAACCCCGGGGAAAACTGGGAAAAGGAAATCTAAGGAAGGAGGAGAAGAAAAGAAAGGGGAAGAAAAGAACAATAAAAAGACTAAAAAACAGAAGGAGGAAGAAAAAGAGGCAGAAACCAAATGGAAATGGTAAATTCCAGCGTGCCTTTGGCAGCTCTAACCCAGGGATTGGGATTTAAATTTTATTTTGTGGGACAAAACGGTGAAAATTCCTATTTTTTGGCTCTTTTCCTGTATTTCCTTCAGCCTTGAACTTGTCACTCTTGGAAATGGGTGACAGATAACGGAAGATCCTGAATGCACAGCAGGATTTGTATCATAATTATTTTAATTTTTATAACTATTTATAATATTTATTTCTCCTCCAATGATTTTCCTGGTGCCCATCCCAGGAAGGGAGAAGCTCATAATTATTGGAAGGAGATAATTATTATGTTTTAATATTAATAATAAAACATCTGGCAAGACAGCAGCACCTCTATCGAGGGACTGAATTCCTTCCCCACTTCCTTCTCCAGCAGTTTTGGGATGATCCAGGCAGGTGTTTTATAGGAAAGGATGAGGAATGTGGCTGCCGGACGCTGGATTATTTTTGGAAGTGCGGCTTTAACCACTTGGTGTCACTCTCTCCAAGAGTTCCCCAAGATCTGGGTTAGAGCAGGAGGAATTTTGGGATGCTTTTTTGGGAGCCTGTGGCAAACCCTGATCTGGGAGGAGATGTTATCCCAGACAGGGATATCCATGGATACCTGGAGCTTTGAGGCGGCTCTTGGAGGATCCAGGCTGACGTGAAATGTGGGATTTTATATTTTTTTTCCTAACAATGCCTTGTTTGGAATGCCCGGATCCCGGTACAGAGGAGGGAGGCCGGTACGTAGGAATTTCATCCCAAAAATCCCATCCAGGACTGCATTTCCCATGAGGAAATTCCCATGGGTCCCCCCCCCCTGGCCTCCGTGGGCTCGGGAGGCTGTGGAAGGTGAGTGTGGGGGATGCTCTGCCGGAATTTGGGATCCCAAAGTTTTGTGATCCTGACGCTGCCTTTCTCCGATGCTTTCAGCCCAAATTCCTGGAGCTTGTTGATTTTCCTTGAATATTTCATTTCCTCTGTTTTTACGGCAAAATGCACCTTTGGATGCCAGGGGTTTATTCCACTCCATTTCCCAAGGGGAGGGAAAAACAATCACACAAGAAACGGGAATTTTGCTTTCTCCGTGTGGAATCTTGCTGTGTTTTCCCAGAATTCCTTGGCTTTTTTTTTTTTCCCCCCCCTGGTGGTGCTGGGTTTAAGAGTTTCTGTGTTTTTTCCCCTCTTTTGAAGTTCTGCTCCTGATTTTCCGGATGGATCTTTCAACAATTTTTTTTTTTTTTTTAAATTTAATTTTGTTGGGATTTTTGTTGCTGCTTCTTAAATCTTCCCAGTTAAAACTTGCAGTGACTTTAAAATCCCGTTTGCTCTGGCAGGAGGGAGATGCCTTAAGATCTTATTTGCATTGAAACCAAGTTATGAATATTCATGAGGCACAGATTTCCCGGAGAATCGTGGCTGCCCCATCCCTGGAAGTATTCCTTGCATTGGATGGGGTTTGGAGCAACCTGGATTAGTGGAAGGTGGCCCCGCCTGTGGAAAGGGGTTGAAATGAGGTGGCTTTTAGGTTCCCTTCGCTCTCCCCCTGAGTCCTTCCGTGTCACCACACCAAACATTCCCTTCCTCAATTCCCTGGATTCTATTCCAGTCTCTTTCAGAGAGCAGGGAAACTGAGGCAGCAGCAGAGAAAACGGGATTTCACCTGGAGTTTGTGCCAGCTGTCACTGCTCCAAGCATTTTCCCGGTGTGACCTTGGGAGGAGGCGCCGGATCCCAGATTTGGGATATTCTCATGGATTCCTGTGTGTCTGTTCCAGGTGGGAAGAGGAGAAGAAGGAAGATGGAGTCAAATGGATGCAGCTGGAGCACCGAGGGCCCTACTTTGTGCCCCCCTATGAGCCCTTGCCTGAGGATGTGCAGTTTTATTACGATGGTACATCCGTGGGGGGACCTGGCGCTTGGGGTGGTGCCCTCTCCTTAGGGAAGAGGAATATCCCATTGGAAAAGCCATGGGGTCGAGCTGGAGGATCTTACACATGGTTGGAGTTACGGGGTTTTTGGGGAGCTAATCCTAATGGCTGTTTTTTCTCATTAAGCTGCATTTTTGGGTTTGAGCTTTGTCAGCTCATCCGTGTTTTCCCATGAGCTGGAAAAAATGGGATTTTACTGATCCATGGCCTCAGTGACTGACACATCCAAGGATTTGGCTGGGCTGCTCCAAGCTCCTGATGTCCCTAGGCTCACTTCGCATCACCTTAGAGCAGCTCATGGTGTCACTGGCAGGACAGATCCAGGCCTTTGGTGCCTCCTTGTTTTCCTGCCATTCCTGCTGGATTTCCTCCCTTTCCCTGCCCTCAGGTCATCCCTGAACTCACTTCTGATAGATCAAGGGGCAGGGGCAGTAAGGACATTGGGGGTTAGCCAAGGGATCCCATTCCCATGGGATCTTGGTGATCCTCAGTTCCCTGTGGCTTCCCATGGGGGTTTCTTTGCAGTAGGAAAAAGCCCAGTTTGGGAAAAGGAGGTGCCCGGAGAGGGCATTGCTGGGAGTTCCATGGGGCTGTCAGGGATTTTGGCTCCATGAGGAGGAGCCTTGACAGGGTTTGGACTTCTCCTGTGACCTCGGATTTGCTGGAGACACCGATGGGTGTTGTGTGGATCTGGGCTGGTGGCTTTGGACTTTGGCATCTTTGATGTTGACTCTTTTTTTTTCCTAAAAAAAGTCACCATTCCTGGATGGAAAAGTGTTTGTGGACAGACAACAACCCCAAGTAGGAAGGGCCCATGGATGAGCTGGTGTGTGTGGGTTGTCATGGGACTGCTCCAAGGCTCCATTCCCTGCTGTCCAGGAATCCCAAAAACCAGTGGTTCAAGTAGGATTCAACCACACCCTGGATCTCTGCAGGGTGCTTTTTCCTTAAAAAAAGCTCTTTCTAGGTAATTCCTAGGATGAGCCAAGATATTTCTTGGTTTTGTTGTGTTTCTCCAGCCAAAGGGTTCAGGAGGGGATGGTGGCTTTGCCACCTCCAAGAAATGATTCAGTATCCTTAGAAAAAGCTAAGAAATTATCCAAGATTCTACCCAGAGAAGCTGTGGCTGCCCCATCCCTGGAGGTGTTCCAGGTTGGACAGGGCTTGGAGCAACCTGGGATAGTGGGAGGTGTCAGTGCCTCTCTTTTCCCAGGAAAACCCTTGAAGCTGAGCCTGGCCACAGAGGAAATCGCCACCTTCTATGCCAAAATGTTGGATCATGAGTACACGACCAAGGAGATCTTCCAGAACAACTTCTTCCATGACTGGAGGAAGGTACCTTCCCTGGGATTGCTCCTTGATATCCATGAAATCCATCATCCCCAGGCTGTGGTGCGGGATGGAGGGAATGGGAGCGGGATTTGTTCCTTATTTATAATTAAGGTTCTAAATCCTGAGTTATTTTCATGGTTTTTTTTGTGGATTTGGACTGGGATTTGCTCTCTGTGCTCTCTCTGAGTTTTAGTGATGGAAGCAGGTGGTGGAGAGTCCTGGAAACAGCTCCAAAACCAGTATGGGGACACCAAAGGAATGAAGGAATGACCTCTGATCCCAAAAAAGAGCAAAACTCTTCCTAGGGAATGTTTACACCTCCCAAATACCTTTGGTGCTGTCCCTGCAGTTGTGTTTGGGGGCTTTTTTCCATATGCGGTTCTTCCACCCTGGAACTGGCTGTGATTTTTCCGAGGAATTGGGATGTAGGTCTCTGCTCCCTCTTCTGGGAAGGAGAAGCCCAAGCAGAAGCTCTGTGTGGAATTAGTTTTGCCTCCTGGCTTTTCCCAGTCCTCCTCATTTCTTTCCCAGGAAATGACCTCAGAGGAGCAGGAGTTAATCAAGGATCTGGACAAGTGTGACTTCAGGGAGATCCACAAATATTTTGTGGAAAAAAATGAGGCCCGGAAAGCGCTTCCCAAGGAGGAAAAGCAGGTGAGGAGTGGTTCCTATGACATGTTTTGGGTACAGTTTTGGGAGTTTTGTCTCTTCCTTGTTGTCTTTCCTGGTGTTGTGCCTTGAGCTTGGAGTTCTTCAATCCAGCTCTGTCTCCATGGCCATCACCCTCTCTTCCTGAATTTTATCAGCAGATCCTGCATATTCCATGGCTTTACTGGGTGCCAGTTTTCCTTGGATGATGTTTTGGAGTCCTTCTCTGTGCAGAGGATTGTGGACCTGGCTAAGGGAATGATGGCACTTAGACTTGTTGCTTGGAATGTTAAAGATCCCTTCCAATCCAGTCCAAACCGTCCTGATTTTTTTGTGGTGTCCTGGTTTCAGAAGCTGAAGGAGGAGGCGGATAAGATCCAGGAGGAATATGGATACTGCATCCTGGATGGGCACCGGGAGAAGATTGGCAACTTCAAAACTGAACCTCCAGGGCTCTTCCGTGGCCGTGGGGAGCACCCCAAAATGGGGATGCTGAAGAAGAGGATCATGCCAGAAGATGTCGTCATCAACTGCAGCAGGTGAGTTGTCTTGGAAGTGCTGAGCTCCTGGGACGTCCTTTGGGATTGGGGGCCCAGAGTTGGGGTTTTTCCATCTTCTACAATTCCTGTTTTCCATACCCTGAGAGTATTTTTCCCTCTGAGTTATGTGAGCTGGACTGGTCTTAAGCCACCCATTTGGAGACCTTGATTTAAAACATTCCTCACCAGTCCAGAAAGTTTTCCTGTTGTTCCCAGCATCCAAATGATAAACACCTGGTTATGGGAAAGGTCTGGAGCACCGGGAGCAGCTGAGGGAGCTGGAGGGGCTCAGCCTGGAGAAAAAGAGGCTCAGGGGGGACCTTATTTGCTCTCCACAACAGGAGGGTGGATCCAGGTGGGGCTTGGTCTCTTCTCCTGGATAATAAATGATAGGAAAAGAGGAAATGGCTTTAAGTTGTTCCAGAAGAGGTTTAGGTTGGATAATTGGGAAAAACTTCTCCACAGAAAGGGTTGTCAAGCACTGGAAGAGGCTGCCAGGGCAGTGGTGGAGTCACCAGTCCTGCAGGGATGTGAAAGCTGTGTAGATGTGGCACTTGGGGACTTGTGGGTTTGGTGGTCGTGGCAGTGCTGGTTCATGGCTGGACACGATCTTGGAGGACTCTTCCAACTTTAACGATTCCATGTTGTGGAGCAATTTTGGGTGGATTCCATGTTTTCTCAGTGGTGGTGACCATCCTTGGCTCACCTCTTTCTTCATGGCCTGAGGGCAATTCTGCTCTTCCCACAGGGATTCCAAGATTCCCGAGCCCCCAGAAGGTCACAGGTGGAAGGAGGTGCGCTTTGACAACACGGTCACCTGGCTGGCCTCGTGGACAGAGAACATCCAGAACACCTTGAAGTACATCATGCTGAATCCCAGCTCCAAGCTGAAGGTTGGAATGGTGCCTTTGGTCAGGTGAAAAAATCTGGGAAAGCTGGGATATGGAATATCAACAAAATGCTCCCTTTTTTTGGCCCTTTACTAAAAAGGGGATAAGCAAAATGAAATGGTGAGAGGGAAAGGACAGATGATTGTGAAGCATCAAACTTATTCCAAGGAATGGGTTGCTCCTGGCTGAGTCATCCTGGTGCCACATTCCTCATGTGTGTCCAGGGAAGGCTGCTGGAAGCCAGGAAGGGGCTGAGAAGATCCGTATGGGCCAGAGTTGGGTTGAGTTCATTTATACCAGGAAGTGGAGGGTAGGAAGAGGTGGGATTGAACTCTGTGGGAAGAGAAAGGGGATTTAAGGCTATTTCCAAGGGCTCCAGGAAAGTGGGAATGCTGCCCAGGTGTGGACACAACTGAGGAAGTCCTGTGTCAGTCCACACTAGTGTCTGGGGAGCCACCTTTGGCCATGATTTGACCACTTGGTCCTCGCTGTGCTCTGGATGGTGGAGAACACCCTGACTTGGCCAGGATGTAGATCCAGCACGGCCAGCAGAGGGCACAGAAACCCTGGATGAGCTCTTTCTTCTCCAATTTATTCCCTTCATGGATTTTTCCCAAGAAAACAATGGGGTTTGAGCAGGATTTAGATGCTGGAGGTGTTTCTAGAGCAGGACTTGACTGGTAGGGGTGGAACAAAGATGGGGCACGGAATGGAAAATATCCTGGTTTCCCATTCCAGGGGGAGAAGGACTGGCAGAAATATGAGGTAGCTCGGCGCCTAAAGGACGTTGTCCACGAAATCCGGGCTCAGTACAGAAAAGATTGGAAATCCAAGGAAATAAAGAAGCGGCAAAGAGCGGTGGCCCTGTACTTCATTGATAAGGTATCCACAGCCTCACCCCAGGTCCCCCATCCATGTGGAAATTGGGAATTCCCTCCCCTGAACCACCCCACTTTGCAGTTTTTGGTGTTTGTTGGTTCTACTGCCCAGGGTGGCTCTACATGAGGAATCTGGGGATGATTATGGAATCCTGGAATGGTTTGGTTGGATAAGACCTTAAAGATCATTTCTTTCCGACCCCCTGCCATAGGCAGGCACACCTTCCACTAGACCAGGTGGCTCCAAGGCCCATCCAGCCTGGATTTGAGTATTTCCAGAGGTGTGCAAGATGAAAATTGTCCCTAGGGGAAAGTGTCCCAGCCCATGGCAGGGGGTTGGAACCAAGCGATCCTGAAGGTCCCTTCCAAATCATTCCGTGAATCTACAGATGGAGATGACCCAATCTCCTCTAGTCCTGGTCCACTTTAACAGCCTGGGAAAGGGGAATTGAGGTGGGATGGGATGGATGACTGTTTCCTTCCAGCTGGCCCTGCGAGCTGGGAATGAGAAGGAGGAAGGGGAGACTGCGGACACGGTCGGCTGCTGCTCCCTGCGTGTGGAGCACATCCAGCTGCACCCCCAGCTGGATGGGCAGGAGCACGTGGTGGAGTTTGACTTCCTTGGGAAAGACTCCATCCGTTACTACAACAAAGTGTCCGTGGAGAGGCCGGTGAGTGGGGAAGGAATAGAGGAAGTGCTTGGTTATCTGGATTCCCTCAGTGTTTATCAGTCCCAAATTTCCATCCAAAACCGGTTACCAAGGTGCCTCCTGTGCTTTAGCCCTGGAGAATGGGAGAAATTTTGGGATAGAACTTTCAAGGTTGTTCTACCCTGGGAACCATGAGGGAGAAGTCCCACCTCTTGCTGGAGCACCCTCAGTTGGCTTGTGGGCATCAGGACTTGAAATATCTCCATTTATCTTTAATTCTTTTCCTTTGCTCATGGGAAAGATTTTAATGCTGTTTGTGGGGAAACTGGAATGTTGGAGATGGAAAAGATGGGGGAAACACCCATTGGCACCTTGAAGTTGAGAGGGTTGGTGGGATGTGCCAACACGAGGGTGAATCAGAGTCCATCCGGAAGAGGAGGAGGCAGAGATGAGGGAGATGTCTGGAAGCAATTCATTCCTTGGCTCTGACCAGAGCTGTCCTTTTTCCCTCTTCAGGTGTTCAAGAACCTGCAGCTGTTCATGAAGAACAAGGACCCCACCGATGACCTCTTTGACCAGCTCACTGTGAGTTGTCACCTCGAAGCTTTTCAAACAGCACCGGTGGCCCTGAGGGAGGAGAAGTCAAACCGTGACACCCTTGGCCACCGTTGGTGGTCATCCCTTTGCCTGGTTTTAACTCTCTGCTCTCCAGGGACACCACTGTCACTGTTTGAACACCCTGTGATGTTTTCCAGCCTCCTTCTGCCCTGGAGCATCTCTGCTTCCCTGTGTCCCTGCTGAGGAGCTGGATTCCTGCTCCTTCCCTCCTCCAACTCATCCACTTGGGCCTTTTTGAGCCTGGGAAAGGCTGCCCACATTTGGGAAATTCCTGGAGGTACCAGACCTCGGCTTTTTGATGCTTTTGCACCTCATCGGGGCTCCACAGAAGTGGGAGAGGTTGCTGGAGGGATGTGCTGCCTTCCCTCCTGGAAAAACCTTCTCCCTCATCTTCCTCAGGATGGGATATGTGATCCATGAGCAGCCCCATGTGCTCTGTAGAACAGAGATGTGATATTGGGTGTGAGGCCAGAAAAGACCTCTCAGATCATCAAATCCAAGCCTTAACCCAGCACTGCCAGGTCCACTGCTAAACCGTGTCCCCCAGTGCCAGTGTGTGTCCTCTTGAACATAGATGCGCAGAAATTTTTGACTTCCAGAGAGATTTTTTTTGTGGATTTAGGCGGAATTTCAGGCCAGTTTTGGGTAGATGATTGATCTGACCCCACAAGTAGCTCTACAAGCTGCAGAACTTAATTTTTTTTTAATGCCTAATTTTGGTTGCTTAGGCATAAGATGGTCTGAAAAAAAAAAAAGATTTGTCACGGCTTCTGCTTGTTCTATTCCTGGTCTTTCATGGAATCATGGAATGGTTTGGGTAGGAAGGGACCCTAAAGACTGTCAAGTTCCAAAGCCCTGCCATGGGCAGGGACACCTTCCACTATCCCAGGTTCCTCCAAGCCCTGTCCAACCTGGCCTTGAACAATTCCAGGGATGGAGCAGCCACAGCTTCTCTGGGAATTCCATTCCAGGGCCTCCCCACCCTCCCAGGGAAGAATTCCTTCCCAGTATCCCATCAAACCCTTTACCAGTTTGAAGCTGTTCCTCCTTGTCCTACCACTAGAATTCCTGATGTGAGTTTCCCTACACTTTTCCTCTGTTTTCCCTCCTCCAGACACACTTCCTGAACAAACACCTCCAGGACCTCATGGATGGTTTGACGGCCAAAGTCTTCAGGACCTACAACGCCTCCATCACCCTGCAGGAGCAGCTCAAGGCCCTCACCAACCGTGAGTTCCAGTGGTTGTGGTGTCACCAGCTGCACCCTGGGACCAAAGGGCTCTGGAATGTCCATCCATTGCCTCAGGATCCCTAAAACTGCCCATGTCCCACCTGGGCAGGTGATGCTCCACATAGCAGGGTGGGAGTAACTTATGGGGGTGAGCAGCAGGTTGGGAATGTTGGTAAGTGAGAAATGGTGAACTCAGGGATACTCTGACTAACTGCTTGCCAAAATGGGAATATTTTTCCCTCTTCTCCTTGTGCTGCCGGTTGGTTGCACTATTTTTGCCTCTTTGTGTGCATGAGTGATGAGTCACAGCATCAGGTGGTGGTGCTCAATTGTCCTTCCCCAATTTCTACAACCATGATTGCTCTCCCTGGAGAGAAAATGCGACAGCAACTTGTTTACCTTTCCTTCTTCTGTATTCCCTGCTTTTCCCAACTCCTGGAATGGAGACAGAGTGATGCTTTCATTTCTTTCCAGCTGAAGACAACGTTGCAGGAAAGCTCCTGTCCTACAACCGAGCCAACCGAGCCGTGGCCATCCTGTGCAACCATCAGAGGTCTATACCAAAAACCTTTGCCAAGTCCATGCAATTCCTTCAGGAAAAGGTGAGACAGACCCAGATGAGAGATCCCAAACCTAATCTGGCCTCTGAATTTTATTTTTGGGCTGGGGTGATATCTGAAGGAATTACCTCGGTCAACAACATCAGGGAATGTCCTGGGAATAGTGGATTGCAACCCAGGGGTGGAGAGGGATGTGGTGACCTCAAATACTGGGGGGAAGCACACTTGGCACAGAATTTGGGTGAGTTTTTATGAGTTTGGGGCATTTTTCATCACTCTGTGTGTTCAAACTGAGCTGGGGGCCTTTTGTGATGGCAGCTCTGGCCCAGTTGGATCAAGATCAGGGAAATTGGTTTTCCTGCAGAAAGAGCAGCTTGAAAATACCTCAGATTACCCCTTTTAATTGTCCTCAGCTTTTGCTCACACCCCACTGATGGACTGGGACTTTTTTGAGGTCTCTGTTGCTGTCCCAAGTCCCTCAGTCTCAGGCAGGTGCAGAAGATGAACAGATTTAGGAGCTCCAAGTGTTTGTGGCATCTGGGCTGTGATGATATTTTAGAAAATGCTAAAAAATGCTTGAGCCCAGAAAATGCTGCAGGGCAAGGAATGATGAGGGAAGGAAAAGAGGGAGGAGGTTGAAACCTTCAGGGAGTTTGGAATTGTTGTCTGACTTTATTTTCACCTTCACAGATTGATGCCAAGAAGAAACAAGTGGAGGAAGCCCAGGAAGAAGTGAAAAAAGCTGAAGATGAGTTCGAAGACACAAAAGATGCCAAAGCAGAAGCGTGAGTGGCTCTTCCTTGGAATCCTCGCTTGCAGAAGTATCCAGAGGGCCCACGGATGGGGAAGATGTGTCCCAACACCCCATCAGAACACGAATGCCCATGTTTGGGATTGGAGCCTTCTTGTCCCATGAAAGATGGTTCAGATCTTGTAGATGGTTCCCTTAAGGGATGCCTTTTGCTATCCCAGGTTGCTCCAAACCTTGTCCAACCTGGTCTTGAACACTTCCAGGGATGGGGCAGCCACAGCTTCTCTGGGCAACCCATTCCAGGATGCTGGATTTTGTTTGCCCAACTTTGGTGGTTGAAATTACATTTTTTATTGTTAATTTTTAATATTACAAAAGCATCTCACCAGATCCAAGTCCTTGAGAAACAGGTTGGTCCTGAATGGCACCTCTGACTCTGCCATTCCAGAGAATTCTTGGCCTTTGGGACATTCTGTGTTGTTCCTTCTCTGCCCTCAGGAATGTGGAGAGGAAGAAGAAGCTGTTGAAGAGGCTGGAGGAGCAATTGGCCAGGCTGAACGTCCAGGCCACGGACAAGGAGGAGAACAAGCAAATAGCTCTAGGCACATCCAAGCTGAATTACCTGGATCCCAGGATTAGCGTGGCTTGGTGAGTCTTGGGTGTGAAATCATGGAATGGTTTGGGTTGGAAAGGACCTTAAAATTCCTGTTGTTCCATGGGCAGGGACACCTTCCGCTATCCGAGGTTGCTGCAAGCTCCATCCAGCTTGGCCTTGGACACCTGCAGGGATGCAGTGGAGAGGACCCTGCTGGGTAACTGGTCCCCACTGGTGTCTTGTGGTCTGCACAGGTGCAAGAAATTTGGGATTCCCATTGAGAAGATCTACAACAAGACCCAGAGGGAGAAGTTTGCCTGGGCCATCGACATGGCCGGCGAGGACTTTGAATTCTGAGCTGGTGCCTTCCATGTTAAATCCCAAATCCTACTCATTTGGTGCTGTTGGGAAGCCCTTTTTAAAAATTTGCTGCTGCTGGGGACTGAGGGTTGTCTGAGTTTGGTGCCTTTTTTTTTTTGTATGGAAAAGCAAACACCTGGATTTCCAGTTGGAACAGGTATTGGTGACTGGGATTTGGGACTTTGGGAACTCTTAATTCCTCTTCAGAGTTGCCGAGTACTTGGGATTTTTTTTCTTTCTTCCTCTGGAGTCTTGGAAGGAGATTAAATAAGAGCCTTAATTGTGCTGATCAACAAGATCAGGTCTAATCCTGTCTCCTTGGGGTAGTGGAGCTGTGCTGCCCTTTCCAGACTGAATGGGATAGATGGGGAAACACAAAGTGATGACAGCAGGAAAACAGGGAACGGCAATAAAAACCCCGGGATTGGGTTAGGGGTGCACTGTGGGGAAAGGAAAAACCTCAGGGTTTTACATTTTGGGGGACTTTGTGCCCTTTCACCTCCAGGAGAGGAGAAAGTTGTGCAATGGCAGGGATATTAAATGGAAAAAATACGGGAGGGAATTTGTGTCATGGCAGGAGAAGGTGGGAAGGGAAGATGTTGGATTTAAAAGCAGTTTCACATTGCAGGGGGTTAAAATTCACCTTGGCCATGAACAAAGTGTATTTTAAGCATCCCCAAGCGGTTAAATTTTTGTCTGGGAGAGGACATCTCACTTGAGGCTATGTTTATTCCCTTATTTTCTTCACTTGGCCCTGGCTCAGCTCCTGTATCCAGAGCAGAAACTGAACTGTCCAGACAGAGGTTTAGGAAATAGGAAATTTCCTAGGAAACAGGAAAATGCTGGGCCAGGCTCTGTGGGACGGGTGGTGGGGAGTGGGACCAATATTCCTGGAGCTGTTCCTGTGTTGGGATGACACCTTTGGCATCATCCTTCCCACTCCAGCTGTGAATGGAGCAGGCAGGGATCAACAGCATAAACTGGTTGTGTTTGCTGCTTAACTGCCTGCTTTCCACATCCCCGAAAAGGTCCTATCAGCCCATTCCTGGCAGAATTCCCACATCCCAGTGGATACCAGGTGTGAGCAAACTGTTGCATTGGCAGCAAAACCTTCTGGTACCTCCAGGCTGATGTCCAGGGCTCTGTATTCCAAAGCTCCTGGTGCTTCCCATGTGTTTATTTCCACTCATTCTCGTGTTGAAATTGTTGCTGTTTTGGTTGGAAATGGAGGGCTTGGAATGCATTTCATTAAAACTGGGAGTGGCTTTTTTATACTGACTATCCATGACTGGAGGCTTTTTACAACTCATTCCAGGTGTGTGGTTCTGGATGTTCCATCCCTGCTCCAAAGCCAGGTTGGATGAGGCTTGGAGCAACCTGGGATAGTGGAAGGTGTCCTTGCCCATGAATGAGCTTTAAGGTTCCTTTCAATCCAAGCCATTCTGGGATTCTATAAAATAAAGGAGTAATTCCAGAAAGGCTGGGTTTTTTGCTGTCCCAAATGGTCCTGTCCATCTTCATCCTGTTTTTCCTGAAGTCCTCTGAATGTTTCTGGCAATATTCCATAGATCTTTCCCATGGCCTAATGCCCGGGAGCTTTTCCTACTGCTCAGGATCATGTTCTTATCCCAGAGAAGATGATCCCTCTCCCATCCCAATCATTTGGGGTTATTTAGTGGCTCCAAGCAATACTGGTGTGCTAGGATGAACCCTCCTCACTTTGGCCCTTCCAGGCATGGTTTCAACTCTCTTTTTCCAGTGTTTTTCCGAAGTCTGCATCCCTGGCAGTGCTCAGAAAACCTCTGGAAATGGCACTTGAGGACATGGTTTAGTGGTGAACGTGGTGGTTGGACTTGATGGTCCTAAAGGTCCTTTCCAACTTTCTGTGATGATGTAGGCAGAGGAAAACCTGTGTTTGAGGCTTTGGGTAACCCAAAATCAAGATAATGACAACAAAAATCAGAAAGGCAAAAGTTTAGCATTTTTCCATTGTGATGGCTTCCTCTTTTTCTTTAAAAAAGGGAAGTTGTGGTTTGTGACAAAACCAGAAGTGACACCTTCCCTGTGACTTCTTGGTTGCCTAATTTGCTTTTCTTAAGAGCCTTTTGTTCACTGTGGGTGGGAAGAGACCTCACCAAAAATCTACCGGGGACAAAGTTGACTGCTCAGGCTGGTGCTGGATGAGCTTAGGCTTGTTCTAGATACATAATGGAGCTTTAAAGAACAAATTAAAAAAAAAAATCCAAACAAACAAAAAAAATCCTGAAAAACCATCTGGGGGTTGGGAAGTTTGTCCCCTTCCTGCAGCCTGGGGATGTCCTACATTGATGCCCCTGGGCAGTGGTGATAGGGGGGCTGTTGGAGAAGATAAATTTAGGAGGTGGTGAGAAGTTCCTCTTGCCTTGCTTTGGTATCTGCTGCCCCTGCCCAGACTCTTCCCAGAAATCCAGGGTTGTGATGGCCTTTGGAGGGCTCGAGTTCAACCTTCTCCTCAAAGGAGGGTCAACTTTGGCTGGGTTGTTCAGGGTTTTCTCAAACTTAATTTCAGTGTTTCCACAGAGGGAGATTCCTCCACCATCTCTCAGGGTCACTGTTTTGGAAATGAATCACTGCCCTGGTGTAGGAACCCAGAATGCTGAGAAGATTTCTCTGCCTCTTTTGAAGGGTTCTTAGCCCCCTGAACAACACTGTTTTAACCTCCAACCTTGGAAAAAATTACCAACAGTGAGACAAGAACTAGAAAATACAGTGGTGTGAATTAGGTGATAGACTACTGTGTAAGATTGTCACAGGGTGAAAAGTTTAGAGGTTTTGGACTTCTCTTTGTAGTAAATAGATAAGAGTAAAAAATAGCAAAATGGAGGATTGTTGTTGTTCTCTAAACCTTCTTCTCCTTCTTCTACTACTCCATGTTCTGCAGTAAAAGTAGTTTAGGATGACTGGATAGAGAATTCCGCAGTTCCTGCCCGTGTTACTGAATAATTGGTAGGAAAGTGAAAATAATATACATTTTTCGTAACTATTGGTTAAATTATCTTTAAAAGGCTGTGTAAATCTTGATAATTAGAGACTTCACTCCTGCTTTCTGTGCTCTGTGCTGTACCTGGGTCACGCTGGTGGCTCTGTTCCTCTGATAAGACTTAATAAACAACTATCCAGCAGCATTGAAACTCCAGGAAAAGTTTTGGTTTATCTTTGAAACTCCTTGCAAGGACTTTTAGAAAATTCTCTCTCATCAGGAGGGATTTGATTTATGGCACGGTTCAGTGTCCCCCTGGGAAAGCTTTTCCTTCCTTAGATCTGGTTGGAGTTTCCCTTGATGCATCTGGAAGCAGCTGCTTGTCCTTTGTGCAGAGCCAGAGCCAGATTATCCTTGGACATCAGCTCCATGATTGTCTGTTAAAGGCAGCAACTCCATTTCCCCTCAGCCTGTCCTGTTCCATGGGGTCATTTGGCCCCAAATCTGGGATTTTGAACTTAAATCAAAGAATCATGGAAGGGTTTGGGTTGGACGAGACCTTAAAGATCATGGAATTCCAACCCTCTGCCATGGTCAGGGACATCTTGCACTATCCCAGGTTGCTCCAAGCCCTGTCCAACCTGGACTTGGACACTTCCAGGGATGGGGCAGCCACAGCTTCTCTGGGAATTCCATTCTAGGGCCTCACAACCCTTACATGTTCCCAGTATCCCATCTATCCCTGCCCTCTGCCAGTCGGAAGCCATTCCCCCTTGTCCTGTCTCTCCATGCCTTGTCCCAAGTCCCTCTCCAGCTCTCCTGGAGTCCCTTTAGACACTGGAAGATGCTCCAGAAGCTCTCCCTGGAGCCTTCTCTTCTCCAGGCTGGACATTCCCAGCTCTCCCAGCCTGGCTCCAGAGCAGAGGGGCTCCAGCCCTTGGAGCATCTCTGGATCTTGGAGATTCTCTGGATCTGCTCAGCAGCTCCATATCCTTGTGCTGATGATCCCAGCATTGGATTCAGCTCTCCAGCTCTGGTGACTCCAACCTAAGGATGGCTGGGGACTCTACAAACAATTCCCCTTCCTGCAGAAGTTGTTTGAGCAGCTGGAAGCTCCTGTGGGATCCATCCCTGGTTGTTGCTTCTGCCATCAGCATCTTGAAGACTTGGGAATATAAATCCATTAGCCAGAGCTGTGCTCATCACATCACGAACCTTCCCACGTTGTGCTCTCTCCTTGGGATGAGTAAGAATCTTGTTCCCTGTCCAACAGGTCCTCGTGGATGAACAAACCTCATCAGCCTCCTGTTTTCCAGAGCCACATTCTGTATTTTCTCATTGGCAGGGCTCCTCCCCTCCCCTGGCCCATCAGGTGATCTAAATCATGGAATCCTTTAGGTTGGAAAAGCCCTTTAAGTTCATCAAGTGCAGCCGTTAATTGCTCTGTTCACCACAAGACAATGTCCCCCCACATTTCCATGTCTTTTAAATCCTTCCAGGAATGGTGACTCAGCCACTTTGGGAAAGGGAGCTCATCAGCTCTGCTTGGCTGCTCTCTCATCTGCTTAATGATGGGGCCTTCAAACGTAGGGGACATGGAATTTTGGCTGATTTATCTTAATTGGTGTGGAGAGGGAAGGGGAGGTGATGGGGCATTTGCTGCTCCACTGCTGCTTCTCCCTTGCATCCAATCCCTGGAGCGATGGGATGAAGGGAAAAAGCCACCCAGCTGCAGCCTGGCAGACTCGTGAAAGGTGGGAAACCCCTGTGGGGATTTGAGGAAGGAAAAGGTGAAGGATTTCCAGAGGGTTTTTCCTCCCTGCCCTTCTCCCTCTGAGGTCTGATGTTGCAAAAATGAGGAAAAAAAAGGGAAATACAGAGCAGAAACTTTGAAGGGAATGTTTTGTCGGCTTGAGAGGAAAGGGGAAGAACATTTGAGGCTGCAGCTGCTGTGATTCAGGCGCTGTCTCTGAACTCTGTGAGTGGAGACATTTCCTTTCCCAACCTTTTTTAGTGGGAGATAAGAGCGTGGCTGTGGTTTGGCATAAATAAAACATGTGCTGAAAGAGCTCCCTGGATTTCTGTCCCTTCACACTCAGCCAGGCTCAGACGGATGGAAAATCAGCCCAAATTGCAGAGCCATTATCCCAGGCCACGTGTTTGGAAGTGCTGATGCCAAGGAAAGTGGCTGCAGGGAAAGCAACCTGAGAGAAATCGGATCCCTGGGATCAGCTGAAGGACTGGCTAAGGAAGGGCAGAGGAAAGGCTTCCAAGGAAGGATGAAATTCCAGGATTTCAGGTTTGTGCCCTGTGAAGGAGAGCTGACACTGGCTGTGGGGTGAGGATGGCTGCACATCCTGGGTCTCCCCCTAGGAATGAGTGGGTAACATCCAGCCTGGCTCTTCCCATCCCTATTTTTGGCCAGTGGACACCTCTGTTACTCAAAACAAAGAATCAGGAGAAGCTCAGCTGAGTTGTCCCAAGCTCTGAGATTGGCTTCTCCAGACCTTAATCCTGAGCCACTGCAAGCTGGGGCAGGAGAAATCCCAATAAATTACTTCGTTAGTATTCTTAATCCAAGTCAGGATTAAACTGCAATTATGATTTCATTGGCTTGGCTCAGGAATAAGCCTTGGGATAAAGGCTCTCCCAGCTGCATTGAGGCTTTTAAGTTCCTTCAGCTGCTGAGAGCCTGGAAGGAAGAGGGATCATGGAATCATGGAATGGTTTGTGTTGGAAAAGATCTTTAAAGATCATGGAATTCCATCCCCCTGCCATGGAGTGGCTTGCTCCAAGCCCTGTCCAAGCTGGCCTTGGTCAATTCCAGGGATGGGGCAGCCACAGCTTCTCTGGGAATTCCATTCCAGGGCCTCACCACCTTCACAGGGGACAATTCCTTCCCAGTATCCCATCTAACCCTGCCCTGTGGCAGCGGGAAGCCAGTCCCCTTGTCTTAGTGTAAAAAGTTCCTCTTCCAAGTGATGTGAGGTCTCTCCAGACGGTAGGAGCTTCCAGAAGTTCCCTGGGATTGCCCTGTGTTGCAGTAGGCAGGCACCTGATTACTTCCCAAAAAATGCCATGTTTCCAGGCGTGTGGGTGGAACTCAGGCTGCCCTTCCTCTTGGAAACAGGGCAGACGATTTCCCTGACAGGACGGGATAACAAGGAAGTCTCCAATCCTTTCCCAGGGTCACTTGGAGTCGAATGAGCTCATTCCGTGGAATCTCTTCCCTCTCTTTCTCAAGCTTTTGTTGGGATCTTCTACTCCTGAAGACTGGATTTGCCAAAGTGGAGGAGAATGGGGTGGCAATTAACTCAACCAGCTTTAATTAGGGCTCCTGCTTCGTTCCTGGTTGTCCCCCAAGCAGAAACAGATCCTGACTTTCGCACAGTCCATTCCTGGGGCAGGAAGCAGCACTTCAGTTGGAAGGGAACACCTGGAGGGGTTAAATCTCCACCTCCACCCCTCTCCTGTGCATCCTTGGATCCAAGACAGGATTTCTGACAAAAACAGGCAATGAACTCAAATGTCCTCAAACCCAAATCCTGCTGCTGCTGGGGCTGGAAGGTTGAAGGTGGTGAGGGGAGATAAACTGGCCCTAGAAGGTCTGGCTGCTCTTCCAAGCCCAGGAACTTGGCACAATCCCATTTTTTTTATTTGGCTTCTCTTCCTTTGCCCGTGGGACCCTCTATTGGAAGGCTACAGCCATAATTTCATTCCATTTTTCCTCTAGCCACTTGAGCAGCCTTTGGAGTGTGGCCCTTTAAGCAAAAACCTGGCTGAACTGAGGCTGTGTAACCCCTGACTCCCTTTTGTGATTAAAAAAAAGTTATCTTTATTTTTTTATTTATTTTATTTATTTGATTTTCCTCTCTGTTCTCACATTTGACAGAGCTCCTCCAAGGGGCTGGGCTGGGTCGTCCTCACAGGGCCTTCCTGTGTGCTGGGAAACATAAAATAACACCACAAAAATGACAAAAGCGGGAGATAAAATTCCAGAAATAGAACAGAGAATTGCTCAGTCCAGGTCTTCCTCTTTGAGTCTGAGACAAGGCTGTTTGTTATCCTTTTAATTTGGTATTTTCTGTGGATACTCCTCTGCCCCTCTCAGGTGAGGCCTCACCTGGAGCACTGTGTCCAGATCTGGGATCAGAAGGACGTGGAGCTGCTGGAGCGAGTCCAGAGGAGGCCACAGGGATGCTCCAAGGGCTGGAGCCCCTCTGCTCTCAGTCAGGCTGGGAGAGCTGGGAATGTCCAGCCTGGAGAAGAGAAGGCTCCAGGGAGACCTCAGAGCCCCTTCCAGTGCCTAAAGGGGCTCCAGGAGAGCTGGAGAGGGACTGGGGACAAGGGATGGAGGGACAGGACACAGGGAATGGCTTTAAACTGGAATACGGTACAGTTAGATGGGATATTGGGAAGAAATTCTTCCCTGGGAGGGTGGTGAGGGGCTGGAATGGAATTCCCAGAGAAGCTGTGGCTGCCCCATCCCTGGCAGTGTCCAAGTCCAGGTCAGACAGGGCTTGGAGCAAGCTGGGATAGTGGAAGGTTTCCCTGCCCATAGCAGGGGTGGAACTGGATGATCTTCAAAGCCCCTTCCAACCCAAGCTGTTCCATGATTTTACTACTGGCCACGAGCTTTGAGTTTGTAAAACCTCTGGATTGAGGCTTCTTAGATTTGCTCGGACTGAGTTTGTCTTGACCTGCCTGGGGCTTTTCTTCTTTTTTTGTTTTAATCTTGGCTGAGTGGCAAGAGCAATTTTCCTAATTGACCAAGTGGTTCTGGCTAATTAGCTCTGCTTTTGTTTAGCTTTGTATGGAGCAGCTGTAGATTTGTATAAATAGCAGCACCAAGGCATAATTCAGTGCAGGATGAAGGATTTGTTACTCTGATCTAAGGACACAGAATAGGGAAATTCCGGCTTGGAGGTCTTGAGGAGGGGAAATGTGGGATGATTGGATGGGGTAAGGCACAGGTTGCCCAGAGAAGTCATGGCTACCCCATCCCTGGAAGTGCCCAAGGCCAGGCTGGAAGAGGATCTGAGTAACCTGGGATAGTGGAAGGTGTCCTTGTCCGTAGCAGGGGGTTGGTTCGAGATGATCTTCAAAGTCCCTTCCAACCCAAACCATTCCATGATTCATCCTTGAAACAGGAATTAACACGCATGGAAAAGCCTCTATCCAGCTTTTCCCCAGGTGTTCTGCATAGGATTAGTCTTTCTTTCCCTGCAGTAGGCAGGACTTGGATGATCCTTGAGCAGCATTTACACCTCAGGATATTCTATGGAGTCACAGGAGAGAAATCCACATGCCCATAGCAGGATCAAGCCCTTCCCAAGGCTCCAAGATTGACCCCAACTGGGCAATCAAAAGTGGGGTCCTGGTTCTCCCAGAGTGGTTTCTCCTGGCTGGACCCAGCACATCCCCTTTTCTCTAGAACCATGGAAATCCAGGAATCCCCATCCTGGGGTATTTAGGAAGTCAGTAGACAGGGATGTATTAAGGGCTGGCCTGGGGACTGGTTTTCCTTCTCCTTCTTGCTGTCACAGCTCCCAAAAATCTTGAGCTGCAGCCTTGAAGTGCACTTGGAAGCTTCTTCTGCCATCCTGATTCCCCAGAATCATGGAATGGTTTGGGTTGGAAATGACCTTAAAGCTTATCTTGTTCCATCCTCTGTGGGTGGGGACACCTTCCACTATCCCAGTTGCTCCAAGCCCCATCCAACCTGGCCTTGGACACTTTCAGGGATTCCAACTTATGTGGACAACCTGTGACAGGGCCTCAACACCCTCACAGGGAAGAATTTTTTCCCAGTATCCCATCTAAATATTCCCTCTACATCCAGCATTAAAAAACCCCCGAACAATTCCAAGATGTTTATTATTTATTCTCTTTTTATGGAGAGCTGACTCATAGCAGGGCTGCTGGTTGGGAACAGGCTGTTCATGGAATTACACAGGGAATAAAACAAATGGAAGTGAGTAGGAGGAAGATCCAATCCAGATCAGCACAGCCCCAGCTCTCTGCATGTCTCAGCCAGATGGAAATTTCAGGAGGTTTATGGAAAAAAAAAAAAGTCTTGAAAAATAATGGATTTACAGCTCCAGTGGCATGGTTCCAGTGTCCTCTCTGGAGAAGGTCTGGGATTTTGGATATGAGATTTTCAGGGATGGTCCCACCTGGTCAGGTCAAAGCCACACTGAGGAACGCATTAACAATTAAAAAGTGTGGCCAGCTGTGGGATAGCCCTTGGAATTGTGCATGGGTTTTCCATGTATTATTGGTATAGATTCCATGACAGCTCTTCTGCAGGGATTCCAGCCCCACAGAAGCTTGAAGGGCTCCTTTGGAGCTGGACGTCTCTGTTGGATCCCCCCATTAATGTCCCCACTTACAAGTGTAATCCTTTATGTGACTTAATCCAGATCCCTCTGGGATTTGGGCAATACAGGAGTCCCAGAGACACCATAAAACCAGGGCATATCCATAACCAGGGCATATCCATAACCAGGGATTCGGGATGGCCCTGGGGCACCATTTCCCTGTCCTGCTTGGAAGAGAGGAAGCCAAAGGGCAAATACTTGGGATTTCAGCACCTTGGTGTATCCCAGCCCGAGGCTGCCCACACTTGGGTCCTGATCCTGAGTGTCTTCCCCATGGGAATAGACATGGTGAAGCACCTGGACACCTCCAGAGCACCCAGGAATGGGGAAAGTGCAGGAGATTGGCAGGAGCAGCCACAGAGACTGAGTCCTTCAGTGTTTGGCATGCAAAGGGTTTAAACCAGTGTGGATCCAAGATCTTCTTGGTTTCCCTGGAATCTGAGCAGCTGTGAAGGTCTGATATGAGGATAAATCTGTGTCAGGGGGATGGTGGTGATAGCTCACCTTGGTGTCCTGATTTTGAGGAGGTCACAACCAGGAAGGATGCAAAGAATGAGCCTTGCAGGATCGGCACAGGGAAATCCCTGTGGAGAAGGATAAAGATGGAAAAAAGAGGGAAGGAAAAAATCACTGTTCAGTGTCATTGGGTTGAGGAAGGGAGGAGCTGGAGCTCCCACTCATCCAGGAGGTGCTCAACACACAAAGTTCCTCTTCTCCCAGGGCCATTTGTCCTTCAAAGTGTTGTCATTCCTGCCAAAAAGTAATGCCATATCTGGCCTCTTCCTCCCTCAAAACTCCACAAAAAATGAAGGATGGGGAACAAGATTCTGCAATTGCTTCACCAGGTTTTATTTAGGACTGGAATATCCCCGGTGCTGAGAACCAATTCCATCCTGCAACCTCTGGTGCGCTAGAACGGGGTGGGGGAATGGCAAAACAGAGATTGGGATAGATGGAATTATCTGGGAATCATCTGAGATGCCACCTGAGAACGGGTGAGGCAGGTGTGTCACCCTCTGACCACAGGGAAGCTGAGTGGGTGAAAACTTCAGGACAAATAACAGGAAAAGGTCCCATGAGGCCAATCCATGATGTTTCTGTCCTTCCTTATCACCACGTTTCCTATGTGGATACTTTTCCCAAGGCCATTTTGGAGAAGAATCCAGTATAAGGCTCCCAAAAAATGAGCAGATCCCTATTCCTTGACTTCCAGTCTCTGTTCTACATCCAGGAAGACTCAACAGAATATTCCAGAGGTCAGGCAAACAAAGCCACGTTTCCATGGCTCCAACACAGGCATGCAGCGCAGTGTTCCAGAGCCAAGAATAAATCCAGGATCAAGTCCTCATCCTGAAGGATGTGATTCACACACCTGCAAGGGCCTGATCTCCGAGGATAAGCCTGAGCTAGGGAAATAAACAGTTGCTAGGAACATCTCTGATCTGGAACATCATCCACAGCATTTAATTGATCGTTTTAATTGTTGGCACGTTCCCTGGCAAGATTCTAGGATGGATCAACCACCATTACTCCATGGAATATCTGGAATAAAACAAAGGAGGTGGAACAAAGGAAGGATTATTCCCAAGAGACTGATATCCGCCTCTTGGCCTCTGTGCTGGAGATGGTCCTGGAAAAGTTGAATTTACTGCCCCAGCTGTAGCCTATGGATCCTGGGACATCTTTTTTCCAGATCTTTGCCCTGACCCAGCCAAACCTCCCATGCTCCAGTCATGCTGCTGCCATGTGTTGGCCATCCAGGGTGACACCACCATCCCGAGGCTCCTGAGGAAATGCCAGCCATGGCAGTGCCACACCTGACATGTGCATCACACATCCCCAAGGCCATGATGGTAACTTCCCAAAAATCTGGCTCAGTGGGCCACTGGCAGCCCCCAGAATGGGAACATTGTGCAACATTGTGCACCTCTGTCCATCATCCTTCTTGTCCATCAATCCACTCCTCCCAGTGGAGCTGTGGTGGACCACTTCCCATGGCCTTGGAGATCCTCTTCCTGCTGTCAGTGAGGAGCAGATTTGAATCCCTGGTCAGGCAAGAGATATTTGTGTCATCAGTCCTTGGAACTGAGGGAATAAACCCTGTTAATCATGGAATGTTTTGGGTTAAAAGGGACCTTAATGATCCTCTTGTTCCAACCCCCTGCCATGGGCAGGGACACCTTCCACTAGACCAGGTTGCTTCAAGCCCCATCCAACCTGGCTTTGAACACTTCCAGGGGCGGGGAGTCCACAATCCAAATCATACTGAAGAGTAACACAATTATTTTTCCATTTTTTTCCACAAAAAACCAGTCAAAACTGGTGAAAACATGAGGACTGAGCTTTTCCAGGGTTCTCCCACTGCTGCACGACACTGAGCCTTGGCTTCCCAGGCTGATTTCCAGACTCCCCCAAAGAGTCACTCCTGATGCCACGATGAATCACACTGGCCAATCCTTATTCCCTGGAACAGGTCCTGCTCTTTGGTCGCTGCCTGGTGACACCTGGCAGCACTGACACACCTCCTCCGGCATTCCCGGGGCACGCAGTCCCGAAGCCTGGCACGGTTTCATCTCTTGGGCAAGAGATGTGGTTTATCCTCTCCACGCCCAGGTGTAGATCCATGGGAGAGGAATGGCTGGAGCTCCTGGGGTTATCAGGGCTGACTTCCCCATCCTGTTGATCCAGTTTTACGTCAGCAGAGCCGGTGGTGTCAGAAACCTCCAAAATATCTGACAATCGACCAAAAAAAGCTCTCCGCAAGAATCCCCCCACCTTTTGTTTCCTTGGAAAGGAAGATGTGGTGGGTTTTGGTGTCTCTTTGAACTTCCTCTGGCCATGCCTTCACTGTGATCAGTGATTGATCCCACTTGATGCTCTGAATGTCTTGGATGAGCATCTCCTCTGCTTCAGGGAATTTTGTTCACCTCACTTGGCTCCTGCCAAGAAAATCATGTTGATCCCCAATCATTTTAACCTTCACCTCACCCAATCTTTCTTCCACACGTTTTTGGAGCCTCTGCCTCTTTTTCTTCTGCTTCTCCATCTCCTAAAGCCCAGGCTGTGTGGATCTCTGCTCTCTTTTCCTGCAGGAGGGAGAAGGATGGGATAAGCAGACATCTGATTGCCCAAGCGGCTTCACTCCAAGGGGCTCCTCCTGCTTCACCCTCTTTGGTGGCTTGGTGATTCATGGAGATGTCTGCTGATATCCAGCACTAAATATCCTGATAACTCCTTGGAAGCACAAGTGGGACAGGCAGTCAGCTGGAAGCCCCAGAACGAATGAAGTTGTCAGCTCCAGCTCCACCCCTTTCACGCAGAGAAATCCTAAAGGCTGAGGACATTTTTGTCTGACTGGTATTGAGCAGCACTTTGAATTGGATGCTCCATGGAAAAGGGGGACAAAGGTATTTTTAACCCTTGCTGGAAGTGTTCAAAACCAGGTTGGATGGGGCTTGGAGGCACCTGGAAGATGTCCCTGTCCATGGCAGGGGGTTGGAATGAGATGGTCTTTAAGGTCCCTTCCAACCCAAACCATTCGATGATTTTATGATTTAAGACTTTGCAGGTAACCAAGTTATGCATTTCCTGTCCCCATGAATATCCAGCTTGGTTTACCTTGACTGTAGATGTTGGGAGTTCTCCAGGCCTAGCCCTGGAAATGCGCTTGGCAAAATCCACCCAAACAATTCCATTAATTTATGCTACTTGTTCCCATTTTCCTTTGAGAAAAGGAACTCTTCAGCCACAGATGCAATGATCAGAACAAACCCCCCACCCAGACATCAGCAGCACTGCTGGCCTGACCAGAGATGAATTAAAGGATTAATCCCAATGAATGGTGTGAATTCCCAGAGTGCTTTCACTGCTCCCTGGAATTGCCAGCCCAGCCTGAAGGCAATGCTGAGGTGAGAAAACAACCCACGTGCATTCCTGGCCTCTCATCTGATCCATCATCCCTGCCCACTCTTTCCAAATCATTGGCTTCCTCATCACTCCATCCAAAGGCAGGGAAGATTTATATCCTGTCCCCAGGTGAGGGTGTTTTTCCTGGGCTGCGGAGACAACCGGGAGAAGATGAAGTTCTCCCTCCTTGCGGTGCTGGCTTTGGTCCTATTTGCAGCTCAAGGTGAGATTTGCTCCTAGATAATGTATAGCTGAGTGTTTTAGAGGTAGGTATGCCTCATATCCAGGGAAAGAAATCATGGAAGGGAGCTCCTCAGCTCTTGCAATGGTGCAGGTGAAGGACACTGCTCGTTTTGGAAGTTTTTATCTGGAAACTCAGTCTGGGTGTGCAAAAAGTTTATTTTCCAACGGGAAATTTCCCTGTCCTACTGGATTTTTATGGAAACGAGACAGAAAATAGGAGGCAGTTCTCACTGTTCTGCCTTTGAGAGACTTCCCAGGGAGTTTTCCTGTCGGGGTGGTGCAAGGCTGTGGTTATTCCTAAATTTTGATGAAGACAGTACAATGCTCTGTGTTCCTGGTCCACGAGAACAGGGCCACACCTCCAACATCTGCCCTTGTGCAGCTGTTTCTACCCATCTCAGAGACCCCACAGCTTGCTGACTTCAGAGATTTTGGGACAAAGTCAGGGAATTGAGGAAAAGTTGGGATGTGGATGGAATGGGTTAATGGTGGTGGGTATTTGCATAGTAATTTGTTTTTAGATGGTGCATTTTATTTCTTGGAGAGATGGTAAATTAAATCAGAGCCTTTTAAAGGAATATGATCCTATATCCTCTATAGACCAGAGAGAATAAACCTTATCCTCATTTTGGAGAGCGGGATGGGCTTTGCCAGTGCTTGGAATTGTGCCACACGTCCGGTGCAAAAAAAAGAATTCCTTGGAATAGTTATTTCTGGCCCATTGTGGCCTAAGAATACCTTTCTGCTATTTAGCTTTGTTCACTCACCAGAACAGTGATCCTGACAGATTTCCAAGTGTTAACAAGGCCTGGGAGACAGGGAGGTTGTCCTCAGTGCCAAAATGAAGCCTGGCCTAATCCACGTTGGATTATCCAGGCAGTAAAAATTAAGCATTCACTGCACGTGTCTTAGGGCTGAATACTCACAGCAGAGAGTAAAAAGTCCTTCTCCTCATCTTCTTTTTCCTTTAAACCAGGTTCTGGATTTATTTTTTGAGGGCACTGATATCCCACCCAAACACAAAGGCGTGGGAGCCTGACTTTAGGCTGTGGAGGTCCCAATTAATGCTCTTCATCTGCCAATGCTTTCTGCCTAATTAGGCTGCAGTTTAATAGTCCCCAGCAAGTAGAAAAGGTGACCCCAGGCCTTGGGACATCCTTGGAAACTCTTCCAGGAGTCCCTGCCCTTCCCTGCTCCAAGCATCACATCAAACCCAGCACCCTTGGCCTATCAAATTGAAGGAGGGGAGATTTAGGTTGGATATATGGAAAAAAATCTTCCCTGTGAGGGTGCTGAGGCCCTGGCACAGGGTGCCCAGAGAAGCTGTGGCTGCCCCATCCCCAGAAGTGTCCAACGCCAGGCTGGATGTAGCATTGGAAGAGTGGATTCAGGTCCTTCAGCTCCATGGCTTTCATCAGACCTGCACCTCATGTGTTTGAGACTCCATGAAAAGTAGGGGATAATTTTTGCTGCTGGCATTTCACAGAATCCCAGAATCATTTAGGTTGGAAAAGACCTCCAAGATCCTTGACTCCAACTTTTGGCTGATCACCACCAGAGCTCTGAGTGCCATGTCCAGGCATTCCTTGGACACCTCCAGGGATGGGGTCTCCACCACCTCCCTGAGCAGCTCCTTCCAGTGCCTGACCACCCTTTCCATGAAGAAATTCTTCCTGATGTCCAACCTGAACCTTGCCTGGTGTAGCTTGAGGCCTTCTCCTCTTGTCCTGTCCCTTGTTCCTGGGAGCAGAGCCTGACCCACCCCTGGCTGCCCCCTCCTGTCAGGGAGTTGTGCAGATCCAGAAGGTTCCCCCTGAGCCTCCTTTTCTCCAGGCTGAGCCCCTTTCCCAGCTCCCTCAGCAGCTCCTGGTGCTCCAGACCCTTTCCCAGCTCTGCTCCCTTCCCTGGACACGCTCCAGCCCCTCAATGTCTGTCTTGTCATGAGGGGACAAAACTGGACACAGGATTTGAGGTGTGGCCTCACCAGTGCCCAGCACAGAGGGACAATCCCTGTCCTGGTCCTCCTGGTCACACTGTGGCTGGCACAAACCAGGATGATTCCATCTCCCTCTTCCATGTTTTGTGTCTCTTCCTGCAGCAAATGCCCTGTACTGCTACACCTGCAACTGGGAACAAAGCAACTGGAGCTGCCTGAAGGCCGAGAAGTGCTCGGACAAGGATGAGTACTGTGTCACCAATGTGGCCTCCGTAGGAATCGGTAGGTGCTGGCTCTGGATCCCCTCGTGGGGGCTCAGGAACAGGACGTGAGGTTTGGGCTGGATTTTTTATGGGCTGAGGAGCTGTTGGGAAGCACCTGTGGGAGGTGGAGTCCTTCCTAACCTAGCCTGGCAGTGCTGGAGGTTTGAAATCCTCCTCCCCGTCACACGTTGAGATTGTTCTCTTCAGCTGTTGTTTTATTCCTGCATGAAAAATCAAGGGACATTGAGAGAAGAGGAAGGATCCTTCAGAGGAAGGATAAATAAATTTGAACCTTGATTCCTTGATCCCTGGGAGCAGAGCCCGACCCCAACCTGGCTGCACCCTCATGGAGTTAGGAAGAGCCAGAAGGTCCCTCCTGAGCCTCCTTTTCTCCAGGCTGAGCCCCTCCAGCTCCCTCAGCCTCTCCTGGTGCTCCAGACCCTTCCCCAGCTCCATTCCCTTCCCTGGACACGCTCCATCTCCTCAGAGTCTTTGTTGCAGTGAGGGCCCAAAAAGTGACCCCAAGATTTGAGGTGTGGCCTCACTGGTGACAAGAAAGGGGAAAAATCATTCCCCTGGTCTTGCTGGTCACACTATTTCTGATCCAAGCCAGGTATAGAGTGGAACAGAATTATTTCCCTCAAGCAGAGAAGCCTGGAAATGTGATTTAAATCCAGGAAGGAACGTTGTCATTGCATACCTAAAAATGTCTTGATATGTGGATCCATGCTGGGAAGTGCTGGATGCCCAGCATGGATATGGAATTCCTTGCGTAGGAGGCCACCAGGCTGTGGTGGGGCCAGGGTGGCTCTCATGCTGATATCTGGGGCTGCGGGGGGACAATGGGACTCATCAACCCAAATCCATCTGCACAAGGATCACTCAACAAATCCCACTGCTAATTCTGCTCTCTCCCTTCTCTGGGCCAGGCTTTTTGTCCTTTTGGAAGAGGATCACCAAGAAGTGCTCTGACACCTGCCCACACCACAACTTCAAACTGGGCCTGGCCACCTACACCTCCTACTGCTGCCAAAGCTTCCTGTGCAACCTGAGTGCGTGCCCGGGGCCCCGGCTGGCTCGGCCATGAGGTGCCAGGGAGGCCCATTCCATGTCCTTCTTCACCTGCTCAGTGGTGCTGGGAGAAAATGGATCCTGAAGGACTGAAGAGCCTGGCCAGATTCCCCCAGGAAGGTGTGGACATCAAACATGAGGAACAGATAAAGTGTTGTGGTCATCATCTTGCCCTGTGGTGTCTCCCAACCTTCTTCTCATTTTCTTCTCAACCTTCAGCTCTGTGGCTCCAGTATCCCCACCAGAGTTCTGAGTGCCACATCCAGGCATTCCTTGGACACCTCCAGGGATGGGACTCCACCACCTCCCTGAGCAGCTCCTTCCAATGCCTGACCACTCTTTCCATGAAGAAATTCTTCCTGATGTCCAACCTGAACCTTCCCTGGTACAACTTGAGGCCATTTCCTCTTGTCCTGTCCTTTTTTCTCTGGGAGCAGAGCCTGACCCCTACCTGGCTGCCCTCTCCTGTCAGGGAGTTTTGCAGAGCCAGAAATTTCCCCCTGAGCCTCCTTTTCTCCAGGCTGAGCCCCTTTCCCAGCTCCCTCAGCTGCTTTTGGGGCTCCAGCCCCTTCCCCAGCTCCGTTCCCTTCTCTGGACACGCTCCAGCCCCTCAATGTCTTTGTCCTTCAGCTTTGGGAGGGAGATGCTCCTTCTGCACTTCCTGCATCTCCAGAGGGGTTTCTTCTGGAATTTTATCCTATTTTGGGTGCAGTCAGAGCCACAGAGTGGCAGGTGCTGGGAAAAAAGAACAACCCCTCTTATCTGCACATCTGTCCCCACCTCCACTTCCAGCAGCATCCTTGGGAATCCCTTCCTTCACGTGCTTTGCTGTTGGAGGGGGGGGGGGGGGGTGGAGGGGGGGCAGCAGCTCTCTGGATTCACAATTCCTACCACTTGGAATTGTGTCTTCCAACAATCCATTCATTTGGCTTTCCCTCCGCCATCTCCCAAAGCACCAGCAGGGGAATCATGGAATCATGGAATATCCTGAGTTGGAAGGGACCCACAAGGATCATCAAAGTCCAACTCCTGGCCCTGCACAATCCCACCCTGTGCCTGAAAGCTTTTTCCAAGCACTTCTGGAACTCTGTCAGGCTTGGTGCTGTGACCACTTCCCTGGGGAGTTCCAGTGCCCAAAGACCCACTGGATGAAGAACCTTTTCCTAAAATCCAGCCTAACCTTCCCTGACACAGGGACCTGAGTTTTTCCCTCAGGTCCTGGGCACCAGAGAGAAGAAATCGGTGCCTCCTCCTTTGCTTCCCCTCATGAAAAGCATTTGCAGCATTTGGGTTGAGCTGCTGAGGAAACTTGGAGAGGTTTATAAGGAGAACAGAGATTCCAGAGAGGCCAGATATTTAATGGAGATGTTTCCAGAGGCTGCAGAGAAATGAGGGTGAAAAGGAGCTGGAAAAATAAACAATGACAAGACAACAGAGGTTTTCCATTGCCAGATGTGTTCTGAATGCCTCTCCTTTCTCCTAAACAACACCTTTTGGAGGAATTTTGCTCTAGAAAAATCATGGGAATGCTTTAACTCGAGTCAAAGCTCCCAAATCTGCAAAACATTCCTCAGCCAAGGGATGACGCTCTGTGTTGTGCTTCCAACCCAAGCCTGGTAAACAACGGGGACAAAAGGGGCTTTGAGCTGTGCTGAGCGGAGCTGCCTCAGGCTGGAGCCCGGGGCTTCTCAGGATAAAGGGTTTCTTCCCAAGTTCTGCAGAACAGGGAATTTGCAGGGATGTGTCTCTCTTCTATTAATCAACTTCTTTTCTTCACTCCCTCTTACCATGCGAAGGAACCTTTTATTTACACCACGATCTCTTCCCAACCCTCTTCAGGAATTTTTATTTCCCACCTTGAAGCAATCCCAGCCCCCTCCCTTCCCTCAACCCAAAACTCCTAATTTACTCATCACACAATATTTCCTCATAAAAAACAACAAAAAACAACAACAACAACAAAAAAGGGATTTGTGTGCTTTTTCTCCTGCGCGCCAGAATTTTTCTGCTCTCTGAAAGTACTGAGGAATCGCAGTCGGACAGGCTCTAATAATTAATATTTCATTGGGTTGGATTTATTCTTCCTGCAGTCATGGAGACAGAGGCTCCCCCAGCCTGCAGGAAAACACAGTTGGGAATTTCTTTTTGCTGCTTTAAAGCAAAACTGGCTGGGGTTTTTTGCTTGATTTGCTGTGCCTTTGCTGCAGAAAAACTTCCTTGTATCCATGGGATAATAGAAAGGGAATATAAATCATCCTGGGCTTGGCTGAAGAGCAAAGGGTTATTTTTCTACATCATAAAAAAATAAAGTAAAAGAGGAAAGTCTTAGATGGGATATTGGGAAGAAAATCTTTATTGGGAAGGGGGTGAGGCCCTGGAATGGATTTCCCAGGGAAGCTGTGGCTGCCCCATCCCTGAAAATGTTCAAGGCCAGGTTGGATGGGGCTGGGAGCAACCTGGGATAGGGGAAGGTGTTCCCATGGCAGGGGGTTGGAACTGGATGGTCCTGAAGGTTCCTTCCAATCCAAACCATTCCATGATCCTGTAATTCCCACTGCAGCTCAAGGATATGGAAATCTCTCCTCCCATAATGCCAATCAACCCTGGTGGCAATTACTCCTCTCCAAGACATCTGAGATGTGCAGGAAGGAGAGGAGGGTGTGATTCCCAACCACTAATTTTGACCTGGAATTAGGGCCAGTTGGGACCACAGAAAGATGGGAGTCATTAACGCACGGATGAGGCTGCCCGGAAAATGACCCTGAGCTGTGTCCTGCAAGGCAACATCCACCCCTTGGATTGGGAAGGTGGATCCTAAACAAAAAGGGGTTGGCAAAATCTTTTTCTCCTCACTCCAGACCACTCTGAGCTTCTCTGACCCCATCCAAAGGCTTGGACAGAGGTGAAGATGCTCCAGAGGCTCATCCTGGCGTTATTGCAGGAATTTGGGGAGGGAACACCCAACCTGATGAACATGGGGACAGAGGGGAGAGGGAGATACTGTCCTCCAAGGCATGGAAAAAGCTCCTTGGAGGCAGAATTCCCTGAGCATGGCACTGGCAGAGGCAGCACAAAGCAAACACAGAGCCCTTTCAGCGGCTGGAGCCGGCAGGATCACGTGGAATTGACATGGAGCAACACTTCCACATGGAATAATAAATGCCTGGCCATGGATAATAACCAGTTTCAATACCTCAGGGACGTGCTGGATGGAGTCGTGACGTGGTTCCTTCAGGTCCTGAAGGAACCTTTGCTATCAGAGCCACCAACAGCCAAATCCTGTGGAGAAATTTATCCCTGTGCCAATCCATGTGTGTGGGCAAGGCTGAGGGAGTGCTGGGAGGGAGGGAGGAATGGGATAGAGACATCAAACCTTGAAGAAGAGGGAGAACAATTCCCAAGGCAGGGATCCATGGAAGAAGGGACATCAGATGGTGACGTGTGACCGGTGGCCACCTCATTGTCGCCCCTGCCACCCCCAACGTGAGATGAGTGTTGGGCCAGGCAGGAAAACCCCAAACCTCCTCTCTGAGGCACAGCAACCCCAGAGGTGTTTCCTAATTCTTTGTAGGGTTCAGGGAAGGGGGTGAGGTCCTCGTTTGGTTTGGGGAGTAACCAAGAGCACTGGGATTCCAGAGTGACCGGCTGGGGCATGGAACCAGGGAAGATGGAGAGGGGAGAAGTGACCTGGCTGTTCCCAGCAGGTACCAGAGATGCACAAACACGTCTCTGAGCTCGTGACAGTTTCCTGCTGGGAGTTTGGGTGGAAAAGCTGCAGGGAATGCAGCTTTGGGGGAAATTCCAGCTTTTGGGGGAAACCAGGAATGTTCCAAACCAAGAGCTGGAAGCTGAAATCACTGGAGCTGCTTGGGGGTCAAGATGGAGTGAAACAAAAAATCAAAAATGTGCTTTTTAAAATTTTAATTCTCCTTTTTTTTAACTTTTGACTTCATGAAACATGTTGGATTTCCAGCATTCCAAACTGAAATAACTTTTGGGGATTCGTGTCCTGGCCTTATCTAAATGCTGGATGCCTCAGTCTGTATCTTCTCCCCAAATTGCAGCTATTGGGGCCCCCCCCTGCCAGGACAGCACCTGAGTGGCTCCATGGAGACCCCCAAATCTTCCCAGAGGCCCTGGGTGAGTGAATCCAAAGGATCGACCCTTTCCATGCCTAAATGAGTTGTTTTGAATCCCAGACTGAGTGAGGAAAATAAAACCAACTTAAAAAAAAAGGTGGCAAAACTATAAAAAACCCACCTGCCTACGAGGTGGAATTTGATAGAAGTTGGCACTTTTCCATAAAATTTCCATGTCTGGGACATTAATGAATATTCTGAACTGAGGGACAGGGAGACACAACAATAAAAACCCCACTTTCCTGGGAAATTCTGGCTGGTTTCCAGCACGAAGAGCCAGAAAACCCCACGAGAGGGAGCTGCTGCCTCTGTCCCAGGCCACGGAATTGTGCCAGCCCATGGAAAGCCGCTGATCCAGGAGCAATTTCCAGGGAAAAAAAGCGAGCAGCCGTGTGAGGGATGAGCCGGCTGGGCTGGAAGCAGCCCAGGGAAGGATCCACGCAGGCTGTGGGTCCATCCTGCTGATTCCAGGTCCTGGCTGTTCTCCAGTGTCTGCTCGCTCCCGCGCCGTCGGCAATCTGGGATGTGACTTGCTTTGGACTCTGGGATAATTCTGGAGCATCCAATACCCTGTGTTAGAATGGGGCATTTCCATCCAAATCCCGAAGCCCTGCACGGTTTTAATCCAGAGCTTGTAACCATGGGCAGCTTGGAAGGAAATGTGACCCTCTGTCCCACTCCTGGGAATCCCCGAAATTGTTGGGATGGGCCTGGCAGCATGAAGGGAACTTTATTTTCTTGGCACCCATGGAATTTTGGCGAGTAAAGGGGGGATCAGATCGGATGGGGCTGTGCCTTTTTGCCCCATTCTGGGTGCCTTTTCCTGATTTTCCTACACATTCCCTCTTTGCAGGGACTCCTTGAGCATCTTCCTGTCCCTGACTCCCTCCAGGAATGGCCACAGCCAAAACACAGGGCCAGCACTTGGCCTAATAATGGAAATTCCGCTTTTTTCCTCCTCTTCTCTGAGCTTTCACCCTGTCTTCAACCTGATTCCTTCAGCAATTCCAGGGAAGTGGAGCAGGGAAGAAGTTCTCCGAGTTTTTTTATTGGGAGAGGGTGTTCCAGGTTGGACTTCAAGCTTTTCCACCACTTCTCCGTGTCTGACCTCGGGAGAGTCACTCAGTGTCTGATTCATGTGATAAAAATGGAGATAACAACTCCAGGTGACCTGGAGAGCTCTTTGGATCTCAGTCCCTTGGGAATGTTTCATCCAGCTGGCCCAGGGATGACCTTGGAGCAGGATCAGGAGGGTCAGGTGCCCACCCACAGTGTCTGTGCCTCTCCCAGGTCCCTGCAGCTCCGTGCTGCTCCAACTCCTCCTTCCCAGAAACTGTGGAGGCAACGCCGGGGCCGCTCCCACGTCGCTCCCTCCTCCGGAAATGCTGTTCCTTGACTCACTGGAAAGCTTTTGTTGGGAGTTCTCTTCGAAACCAGGCCTGCAAACGCTGCAGAAAGACATTCCTGCCCTCCTCCCTGTCACAAAGGAGCTTGATGTGGACACAGAGGAGCAGATGAGGGTGTGGCCATTGCTCAGGGCCTCGGTCACTTGGCCGCTGGCTGATTTGGTGTCACCAGGGTGACAACACGATGGGTTGAGGCTGCCCAGCAGGTCTGGTGGGATCCAGGACCCCTTGTTCAACTTGGAGGGTCTTGAAGGTGTAAACAGAGGAGGTCTGAGACCAGGATTTGGTCCCTGGAATGAGGTGGGTTCCAGGATGGGATGCAGAGCCCTGTGTCCTCAGAAAACCTTGGAAAGCTCCACTGACCTGCCTCCCCCTCCAGCAGCTTCCCCCTCCCCACCACTATCACAGCTCTGCCACAGCGCCCAGGAGAGCAAAGAGGATCTCAGGGATGAGCTCCACCCTGGAAAAGTGGGAAACTGGTTTGTCTGCTCATCAGCCAGCTCCCAGCTGGATGTCAGCAGGGAGTGAGGGAGGTGGTGCTTTACCCCCACCCCACAGCAGAAAAACCCCAAAGAATCCTGGAATAGTTTGGATTTTAAAGGACCTTAAAGCTCATCCCATTCCACCCCCTAACCTTTCACCAGACCCAGCTGCTCCAAGCCCCGTCCAACCTGGCCTTGGGCACTTCCAGGGATGGGGCAGCCACAGCTTCTCTGGGCAACCTGTGCCAGGGCTTCCCCACCCTCCCAGGGAGGATTTCCTTCCTAACATCTGATCCGAATCTCCCCTCTTGCAGTTTAAAAATGTTTCTCTTTTCCCTATGCTTAGAATTCCATGCTTTCCCTGGACACGTGGCCCTTGCTGCAGGGTTGGATTATCTGCAGACAGATGCTCTTCCCAAGGTTTGCTGCCTGCTTCTGGGGCTGATGGGTTCTGGCGAAGCAGAGCCTGGTGGTTTTCTGCATTTAACCACATTTCATTTGCTAAAATACCCCCGGTCCCCAAGGTTTGGTGGCAGAAACACAGAGCTTCCCCTGGATGCTGTCCTGCTTCCAAGGAAACCGGCAGGAGTGGTGTTCAGGCATTCCTGAAATGGTCTTTCCTCTTCTCTGCAGCAAGAGGGAGCTGGGTTGGAGGCTGTCCCATCAATGTCCCCACAGATCGTGTCACCTCCCACCCCAAATCCTCCACCCTAAAGTCGGCACCGCAGGACCAGGAAGAAGCAAACACGTGAAGGATCCCGAGGTTAAATCCTATGGGGAGAGGCTCCATGCAGGCAGATAAACAGCACAGGGCTGGGGATGTCCCCCAGCTGTGAGGACATGTGGCACAGTGTGCTTGTGGCACCCTTTCCATCCCCAAAACACATCCCAATCCGTCTCCTGGGCATGGACCGGGTGGAGTTTCTTGGCATGGCAGTGTCGATAATGGGAAAATGCCAAGTTTTTGAATGATTTACTGGTGTAGAAGTTTATTCACAGCTCTTCTTCGTTATCAGAGCACTTTGTGAACCTGCCCAGGACCACCAGCTGGCTGAGAAACCCAAAGGAAGCAATTCCTGAGGATTCCTGAGGATTGCTTGGATGGCGCGGTGCATCCTCCTCTCTTCTGGTCACTCTTCCCCAGGGGAATGAGATGGATCAGAGGGGGTGGGCAGGACCCATCCCACCACCAGGACCAGGTGGCAGTGAGGACAGAGGGGATGTCATGTCTGGATTTAGGCTCTGGAAGTGCCACCAGAGGCTCTGCTTAGGGCTGTGGAGGAGAGGAGATTCCCAGGATGTCTCTGGGAAAGCCATGCCCAGGGAACAAAGGCAGAACTTTTGGTCTCCAGGTGCTCAGCCGATCCCAAATTTGGTTCTGTTTGCACTTCCTTCATCCCATTTCCCTTTCAGCTGGAAGAAAAGTGGATTTTCTTCCACGTGGGGAGGCAGGGAGCAAAACTGGGGCCTGATGCCAAGAAATAGCATTGCAGAATGTTGTTCCAGAAATGGAAGGATAAGTTTCTGGGAATTTTCATGGACCTCTTTTTCCATTGGAGATCCTCCTTCCTTCCTCCTCCCCTGCTCCTTGAGAGGAGGGAGACTAAGGAGCCAAATCTCTCCCATGCCTGTGACTTTGGGAATGCCTCTCCCTGTTCAGACTCGATTTCAAGGCCCTGGAATTCTTTGCTGAAACGTTTTTAAAATCCCCTCAAGACCTGGTTGTCCTTTTCCTGACAGTTTTAATAATTTGGGAATGAGTCAAAGCCTGGAACACGATGTGCACAATCAACATGGGGCAAGTTGTTCCCACCGTGCCCTTTCCTTGGCAAGCAGGTGGTGCCTTCAAAGCCAGGGTGGATTTTCAACCCTTCTGTTGCTCCCTGGATTGTGTGGGTGGATTTTGATTCCCATGCCACTCCCAGGCTGCCATCCATGAGGTTTCCAAGCTGGGCTTGGAGGGGATGCTCTGCCAGTGGATGGGTTTGATTTTGGCACTTGAGCTGCTCTCACCAAACCCCAGGGGTGGTGGGAAGAAGCCAAATGCAGCTGAAATGTGCAGGGATGCACCTGAGCTGGACTAATAACTTTCCCTCCTTCTGTCCCACCCTGACAAAACCATTCCCCACCTTCCCAAAATAATAATAATAATTAAAAAAAACCCAAACAACAACACAGCCTTGAATTTTTGGCCAACCCTCCTGGGAAAGTGCCCATCAGCTCTTCCAGTGAAGGACACAATGGAGTTCTCAGATAGGACTGTTTGTTCCTGTGCCCTGGTGGCCACACCCGTGGGGCTGGGATGGTTTCAGCCAGGATTTTTCCTGGCTCTGGAGCTCCTCTGCAAGCGTGGGCTCTCCCTGGGGACAGCCTTGCTGTCCCTGGCCGTGGCTGGGGAGGTTTCAGCGGGGTCATTACACGAGGTGTGACAAGTTTCTGGACGTAACGAGGACCAGCCCAACCGGGCTTTTGATGCCGTGCCTGGCTGTGGTGGCGGGAGCGAGGCAGGATAGAAACCGGAGCATCCAGATCTTCCCACACATGGGCTGAGTTTTTTCCATTCTCATTGGATTTTTCTGGTCTCACTTGGGATCTTCTTGAGAAAAAACCCGACCCAGAGAAGTTAAAACAAATGAAGAGTAGCGATAGGGTGAGGGGGAGTGGATTAAAACTGGAAAAGGGTGGATTTAGATGGGATATTGGGAAGGAATTCCTCCCTGGGAGGGTGGGGAGGCCCTGGCACAGGTTGCCCAGAGAAGCTGTGGCTGCTCCATCCCTGGAAGTGTTCCAGGACAGGTTGGACGGGGCTTGGAGCAACCTGGGATAGTGGGAGGTGTGCCTGCCCATGGCAGGGAGCTGGAATTCAATGATCTTTAAATTCCCTTCCAATCCAAACAATTCTGTGATTCCATGAAGAGCAGACAGATTTTCTATGGAGCTCATCCTACATTTTCCACACATAAAAAAAACTTATTTATCTCTTTTGATTCCCAGCTTTCACCTAAGCTTGGAAATTCCAGCTCTTGGCTCCAGTGCAGAGGATCACTTCCATGCCTGGAACACCCATCGTGGAAGAGATGAGTCAGGAACCCAAAGCACATTGAAATGAGTAGATATGGAAAATGTTGGTTCTTATGGAAGATGACCCAAAATGCAGATGACTGAAGCTGTCTTGGAGGCCCTGCAGACACCCGGGGATGTCCTCAAAATGCCACCAAAGCTGTGTCACACCAGCCTGGCAGGTTCTGGTGACAGCTCCCTACACCATCCTGGATCTTGGAGTTTAATTTAAAAACACCCACAAAATAAACACAGAACCCCCACAGTGCTCACAGAGATGTTGTGAAGACAAACACAGCAGCTGTCACCTACTTGTCTTCTTCAAACCCCGGCCAAAATATTCCATGGCAAAGATTTTGGTCATCTTTCCGTAATTATTTGTCCTGGCATGGTTGAGATTCCTATCACAGGCCAAGATTTCCAAAGAGGGATCAGATCTTGTCAGGGCCTGTGGGATCATGTGGTGCAGGGGATGATCCCATTTTAGCTCCTGCATGTTGACTCCTCGTGTTATGAAACAGGATCAGGAGGGTTGGATTGGACAAGAGGAAATTTCCACTTTCAGTGAAAAAAAAATGGCAGATGTGGGATTTGTCAGGGAGAGGGGTTATTTCTTCCCAAATATTGTTGCAGCCAGTGGTGCCCTCCTTGAGGGGGACTGGAATGAATTCTTTTTTGGAAATTCCAAGAGGATACTAGATTTTTCTCCTCTCTTTTCTTCTTTTCTTTCTGTTCCCTACCACCCTCTTCTCTGCCCTTTTCGCCTCAGACCCCGCAGGTCTCCAACCTTCCCATTCCTGGCTGTGGAGATGCCACCACCGAATAACAAACCTTGGCCCTGGCTCTGAGGAGGGTGATTCACGTCCGTAACTCCCTTTCCTCCACAAACAGGGTGGTTACATCCAAGTGGCTTCCAAGGAGCAGCCCCATGCCAGGGCACCGTCCAGGCTGGGGTGTGCCCAAGCCATGTTGGTGGCCCAACGCCTTGGGTGGCGTTGGTGCCCTGTTTGATGACAGAGTCAGGATCTGGCCTTTCCATCCGGATTTTGGTGGGGGTGTGAATCATGGAGGTTGACTCCGGGCATGATGGTGCTGTTTGATGTCGCTCCAAGCTGATGGGGCTGAAGTATCCCTTAGGATCTTGGAGGTTGAGGGAATGTGATGAAATGGCTTCGGTTCCCTGTTGGCTGCAGCACCAAAGGACTCAAGTTCCTCAACTCTTGAGATCAACAGGAAGGCTCCTGGTGACCGTCACAGCTGCTGAGTTGGAAGTCACAGAATCATGGAATGTTTGGGGTTGAAAGGGATCTTAAAGACCATCTCATTCCAACCCCAGCCATGGGCAGGGATGTCTCCTATTACCTCATGCTGCTCCAAGCTCCATCCAACCTGGCCTTGAAGTCCACCTGGATCACTTTGTATTTCAGCCACACATGGTGGATTTGGGCTACTCCTGTCCTTCCCAGCTGGAAGTTTGGTAGCCTCTGCCCTGGGAATGACCTGAGGAGCTGTGTCCTGTTGTTTGGAGCCTGCCAGAACAGCTGTGCCAGGTGTGCTTTGGGAAAGGGAGGAACGGAGCAGGCTGCCTGCAGCAGGCCTTAGGTGGAAAAGGCAAAATGTCACTTCTTGGCTTTTCCTTTTTCCCAGGGATTTCTGGATCCCGTGATTTCCCCCTTCTCCTCCTTCATCAAACCCATTGCAGGTCCAGGTGAAGCAACCTGGCCTCTGTTGAGCCTCCAAAGAAGGAGGAGAGGACAAAACCAGATCAGCCTGGTGTTGTCTGGAGTCAGGCTGGACCTCTTGCACCATCTGAGTGACTCAGGGACATGAGGAGCACCATCGATGTCTTCCCACCTTATCCATGGCCTCTCCCTTCCCTTTTGAGGCTGCGCTTCCCAACCCTGCGCTGAAGCAGAGGTTCCTCCCTGCACCATTGAGGGGAGCTGAGATTGGAGCCACCCTCCAGAGAGAAAAAAGGGGAGAAAGTGGGAAGTGTTGACATTTAAACTCCTCTGGATCTGCCTCCATCCCATCCCTCCATCCCGGATTGAAACCACGCTTTGTCTGACTCCAGTTACACAAAAAGGCCTGGCCTTGCACAAGGCATTCCCAAAGTCTGGCACAAACACCCTCTGTGGCTGCCAAGCCCCAAGTGGGTGAAGGTTTCTTTTTCCTAAAACTCCCAGGCCCTGTTAACTGTTTAATTCCCTTTGTGACACTCACTGGGTGACACCCATCAGGTGACACCCACCTGGCCCAGTTTCTGCTGCAAGAGTCACCCTGCTGCCCTCCCCTCACCCTGCTTTTTTTACGCCCCTGGGAAATGGTTTTAACACCTCCCCGCTGTGTTCTCCTGGCACCATCTGCACTCACACTCCCTCCGTTCTCTTTGCCCTGGATTTTCTTCCATCTCTTTTCACCCTTTGCTTGGAAAAACTGGATTCTGCTTCCAAAGGCACTGTTCCCCCCAGTGCCATGGTGCTGGTTGGAGCCCAGAGCCCTTGCAGTGGCCCTGGGCGTGACTGCAATGCCAACAGGGCCTAAGAATAGTGTGGATTTGGGACCTGGCCAGAGCCTGGGGTGCCTCCCAAAGCCTTGGCAGCCTCCTCCAGGGACACTGGGATAGAGGTCAGGTGATGCCCTGGATCCTTTCCCCATCCAGGTTGCACAAGAGCCCCCAGTGTTTGGTTAAACTGGGATTTGGGGAGTTCTGCAGTTTCCCAGCCCCTTGAAGGGCTGTTTTTAGCACCTGAACAGGACCTGCACATAAGAAAATGGACATTTTCCACATAGAAGGGACTTCCCTCCCATCCCATCTTATTCCTTTCCCTCACTCTGCCTGTCCTTAATTATTTCCCCCCAAGCTTTGTGTGCTTGCCTTGAATTATTTTGCTTTGCACCAATATTTCCCCTCTCCCTCCTTCTCTCTTTCCACTTCTGTGTGAAATATTAATCTTGTTTATTATTATTATTATTATTAACCTCCCCTCTCTCTAATCTATTTAAAAGCTCTCTCACATTCCCACTTCCCACAGCCCATTTCTCACTTGACATTTTTTTCTATTCAGCTGCACTTCGCTTTAACAGCCTCATTTATTTACTGCTCATTTATTTGTTTTAATTCCAAAGCTTTTCTCCTTGCTTGTTGTGGGCTGTGTTCAAGCCTTGTTCCCTCTTCCCGCTGAGGAGCTGCATTTTTCTGCTCGATTGGCTCCGAGATGAGCTGGATTTGGGGCAATAATTCATTTTCATTTTGGGATTTTTGATGGGATGGAAGGGAAGTTTCATTTTCCATTTTTCCAGCTGCCTGAGACAGCCCTGGTGTTATACATTAAACAAACATGTGGATTAATACCTGTTTTTTCCCTCCCCGCTCCAGCAGATCCCGTTTCCTGCCTGATGTTTTTCATGCCTGTATTTATAAGGAATCTTGCTCAGAGAGAATTTTTTTTTTTCCCCAGATTATTTCTGAAATCTTGTTGCTGCATTATCTGTCACGTGGGCCTTTCGCATCCTCCCCAAAGGATGAAATTGTTCAAGATTCTTGCTCAAGGTCAGACCAGAGGGAAGGATGGAAAACTTGGAACACTGGGGGCTCATCCCCTCCACCCTCTGGACGCTGAGACAGAATCACTGAGGGTTGAAGCTGCTGCAGAAAAGGAGGAATTGGGCAAAGAAAAAATGATTGGAAGCAAAAAAAAACTCATAAAAGGGGTTGGGAATGGGTCCAGCTTTCCAGGATTTTGCAGGCAGGTGGGCCCAGGAAGAGACTATGAAGAGACTTCCCAGGTTCCCCAGGGAAGTAATCACAGCTCCAAGACTGCCAGAGTTCCAGAAGAGCTTGGAAAAAGCTCTCAGTGGGATTTTTTGGGGTGTCCTGTGCAGGGCAGGAGCTGGACTCATTGATCCTTTTGGCTCCCTCCCAACTCAAGGTATCCCGTGGTTCTGTGATTCATTTGGGGAAAACAAAGAGTACCTGGATGTTCTTTCTTCTGTTCCCACACCATTTGGGACCTTACAAACCTTGACCCTGAGCTCCCCTTGGTCATTTCTCTCTCTAAAGGGTCCTGCCAAGACTTTTGGACCAGGATTTCTTTTATTTCTCTGTCATTTTCACTCCCATTTGTCGATTTTTAACTCCTGCAGGTGTTTCCATGCACTTTGCGCCTCTCCTGCACCCTGAGTCATTTGGCTCTTCTGCACCCTGAGTCAAGAGGTGTTGTGGGAGCAGAAGGAGGGAGCCCAGAAAGACTGGAAAGGTCACGGGGGACTGGAAAAACCTGACAGAGTCCAGAGCTGGTCTCAAGAGAGCAACAAACATTGTCACCTGGAAACCCTGGGTGGTTCTGGAGGACAGAAGAACAAAACAGGGATCCCATCCCTGTCCGACCATGGGAGCCTCTGAGTGACATCTCCAGGCACAAAGAGCGGGATCAGCGGGGGAACAAGAGGATCTTTAAGGTCCCTTTCAGCCCAAACCTTTCCATGATTCCATGATTGTAGGAACGCTGCTGTTTCCTGCTTAAAGCATTTTGCACAAGTGAGATAATTCCGAATGGCTCTGGACAATCCAGAAATCTTTCCTTGCCTCCTCTCCCACTTCCCAGAGATATTAAGCTCCCATTCCATGGCAGAGAGAAAGGATGGAGGGTGCCAGCAAGCAAGGAGCCACCCCAGCCAGGCACGACTGCCTCTGACTCGCTCCAGGTTTCGTGGCTCAGCCCAAGAAGGGACTCCCGTGTTTGGATCAGCTAAATTGCTCCCCAAATTAGCAATGCAGACAGGAGTAGGCCTCGGAAAAAAAGATGGGATGAGAAGGGGAGGTAAAAAAACATTGCTATCTGCAGCCTCATAATAGGCTGCTACGCACAAACACACCCAGCACTGATCACATCTTGGGTGCTGGCACTGCCCAAACCTCAAATTACTGCAATCAAAGGAAGCCAGAGAGGAGCCCGTGCCGGTATAAAACCTTCCTGGGGTGCATCTTCCCCCACTGCTCTGGCTCTGAGGGCACAAGGACCAACCATGAAGGCTTTTCTGGTCGCCCTGCTGGCTGCAGTGCTGTGTGCCCAGCAAGGTAAGGAGCTCCGGAGGCTGGGAGAGCCAGAGGAGAGGAAAAACAAGGAGATAGAGGAGGGACAAGAGGGTTTGGCAGCTTTTGTTGCAGCTGCTGAGGTCTTGGTGGGGTTTTTTCGGTGTCAGCCACGGCGAGAAATATTTGGTGTGGTTGAGTCTTCACTCCTGGGTGGGTTCTCTGTAACCCAGAGGAGAAGAATTCTGGTTTCTCACACCCTCAGATATCCACCTCCAACCACTCAGAGCTGAAGACACGACCTGAAAAACGCTGACAGGAATCAAGCAGGGCTCAGAGTTTTTGCCTTTGGTTTGGTTTTTGTTCCTGAATGAAACTTGAGGAGCTGTTGTGGACGAAAGCGTGGCTGGTCTTGGCACCACATCTCCTGCCAGCGCTTCACTTTATTCCCCACAATTCCCATTAAGTAGCAAGGCTGCTGGCAGATATTTGGAGGCCTCAGAGCTCTTTGCTCCTAAATTGGAAGAGCTGTTAAGTGCCTGGGAGTATTTGGAATGGGATGCACAACGCTCTGCTCTTGTCCTCTTTAAAAGGAGGTGCAGCCCTACCTGGATAATTGTGGGGGAATATCCAGTTGGGAAATATTGGCTCTGGGCATGGATTTGCCAGCCCGAGGAGCAGAGTTTGCACCGTTAGGGTTATTTCTGGCTGCATTTGCAAAGCTCCAGCTAATGGAGGGTGGAGGGAAGACGCAGGAAAGGCTTTAGAGCAGCTCTAATGGCTCAAGCTGTTATTGTTTCCTGGCTGGAAGGGATTTTCCTTGGATCACTTAGGGAACATCAGTGCTTTCAGTTGCTCTCAGGCACGTGCTGAGGACTTGGCTCCATCTGCAGCAGGAAGTGGTTTGGGAAATTTGGCAGAAAAACAGATCAGGGAGCGCTCCGGAGTCTGTAAAACGCAATAATTCTTGCCAGGTCTGGGTTTTTCTTTGCCTGCAAAAGAACAGGAGCCCCCAGCTCGGGTCAGGGAACCTGCAGAGGAGAGGTGGGAGGCTGAAAATTCCCAAGTGATGGAGAAATAGTGAGAGATGAGAAGGAGAACTTAAATCTGGTTTGCAACAAGGCTGATTTTACCTCCTGCTATGCAGAACACCTGAGCTTGCAACACCTGGCACTGGAAAGGAGCAGAGAATCAGCAAATGATAAAATGGTTTGGATTGGAAAGGACCTTAAAGATCTTCCTGTTCCACCCCCTGCCATGGGCAGGGCACTTTCCACTATCCCAGGTTGTTCCAAGCCCCATCCAACTTTCCTTGAAGCATCTGGGAAGGTTTCAGAGCATGTCAGTCCTGCGCTGAGACACCCAGAGCTCCCCAGATCACAGAGGGGAGGCTTTTTTTCCTCCTGCTTGGGATAGTTAGAGACTAAAAGGGATTTCAACTCTCTTTTAAAACTGCTTCTGGAATTGTTTAACCAAGTGTCATGGGCAGACGCAACCTCAGACAAGAGCTTGAATCAAGAACAAACTTTGGAGGGTCACTGGGAAGGGATTCCTTGCTAAAAACAAGCCCAAGTTCAATTGGAAGGGGCTGTTCTGTGCAAAAAGAGCCTTCCCAGGCTGAGAAAGTCGGGAAAAACAGAACCAGGGAAATCTCAGCCTCATGGAGACCCCTTGCTGGTTTGTAATTTTTGTTCATCTTTAGCCAAGAGCTCTTCACCGCTGGTGACAATGGAGCAGGATTTCCTGAGAGCAGCCCAGCTGCCTCTGTTACCCCTGCCCCGAAATGAGGAGCATTCCTTGGAATTTTGGGCAGGAGGGAAATAACTTCCACCAATTGTGAATCCACCTCCAGGGAACGAGAAGGCACATCTGTGTTCTAATGGCCAGCCTGGAAGTTTGATTAAATTTACTTCAGTTGTGCCCAGCAATATCCCACTTTCTTCTGGCTCAGTGATAAACCTGGCTCGGCACTGAGGAAAAAATTCCATGGAGAACATGTTGTTCCAGGTCCTGATAGGAATAATCCATCCATTGTCCAGGACAGCCTCTCCCAGGGAACTCCCTTTATTGTGGTGCCTCAGTAATTTGGCTCCCAGGGGTATCATTACTCATTAATTAATTCATGTATGGGCAGGGTTTTGCAGCTGTAGAGGGAAAACATTTAAAACTGAGCTCTAGAATTGGACCAGTTCCTCCTCTCCTTGCCAGACTTTGCTTTTGGAGGTTGGTTTTCAACAAGGCCAACGTGGATCCTGGGGAGAAGAAAAAACCACCTGAAAATGCTGCTCAGGCTGAAAAATGTAAATTTAACCACCTAAAATCTCCAGTCCAGGAAGAAAACTTGGTTTGTTTTCTATCTTTGCTTCCTCAGCTCCATTAATCCAACCCAAACTTATTTCCCTTGCTGTGAAAAGTTGTTCACACCAGACTCTTCCCTTTGTATTTTCCAAGGCTTTTGGCACCTTTTTTCCCAGGAGGCAACTGCTGGGAACCACTAATCTGTGTCGTGGGTGTTTTTTCCAGCTTCCTCCCTGTTTTGCTACACCTGTGACAATGAACATTCCAACTGGAACTGCTTGAAAACCTACAAGTGTGAGGACCATGAGAAATACTGCACGACCACGTACAGCTCTGTTGGCTTTGGTGAGTCCCAGAAATTGGATTTTTTTTCCTCTAGAGACATTGCTGGGGAATTTTGTTTTAGGGAATTGTTTGGTTTTATTGGAAAGGATGATTCTGAGGTTTAAGGGTCCCAATGTGATGGGTGTGAATCCCTCGCTGTGCATCTTGGAGATACCTCAAATATCTCTTTGAGGTAGAAGGGACCTTCAGGATCACCTCGTTCCAGGGACTCCTCCTCCCACTAGACCAGGTTGCTCCAGCCTGGCCTTGGACACTTCCAGGGATGGGGCAGCCACAGCTTCTCTGGAAAACCTGTGCCAGGCCCTCACCACCTTGTGGAAGGGCTGGCTGGAGCACCCAGATTTCAGGAGCAGCCTCTGGTGTTTGATCTGAGATGTTTTGGGATAGAGAATGGAAAGGGGTTGGGTGTCAAGAACAGGATTTTAAAATCTGGGAATGCATTGGAATTGCTGTCCTACAGGAATCACAGAATCATTTAGGTTGGGAAAGACCTCCAAGATCTCAAGGCCAACCTTTGACTGGCTACCACCTGGGCAACCAGACCAGCGATTTAGGCTGGTGTGGGTTTCCATCAAGGACTTTCCAGTGTCCCACATTTTATCTAGGGATTGTGGATTCACACCCAGCCCCATCAAACCCCCTGTGAGCTTTAATTGCTGTGAGGAAAATTAGGCAAATTGCAAATCCACCTCCTCTGCTCAGCTCTTCCAGAAGAATCCTAAATCCCAGATCTCCTTTCTTATCCCTTCTCCACCCAGGCAAGGATATAGGACACCGCATCACCAAGAAATGCTCTGTGGACTGTCCTGAGACCAACGTGGACTTCGGGATGGCCGCTTATTCCACCAAGTGCTGCAGCACCTCCCTGTGCAACTTCAGCGGCGCCAACAGCATCCGGATCAACTACGCCGTGATCCTGCTGGGAATCGTGGGAAGTTTGATCTGTGTCCTCAGGGCAGGATTGTGATCAGGGGTGGCAGAAGATGTGACCACCCGAGAAGCCACAAGGTATTCCCCAAGTGAGAAACCTCAGCCAAATGTTCCCAACAGCGACCCCGTTTTATTCCCAGACACTGCTTCAGATCCCAACGTGACATGGCAGTGTAGCTCCTATTTTTCCCCCTGTTGTTTTATATTAATTTTTCCCTGGAAAAGCTCTTTTGATAGCACGTGTGTGATAACTGTCAGGAAAAATAAAGATTTGTGTTATTCTAGAGTGTGTTTGTTGTATCCACACCAGGACCAGCCTGAGAAATCAGCTTGGCTTCACATTGAATTCCTCTTTTTAGCACTTGGAAGACTTCTCCAGGCCTTTCCCAACTTTCTTCCATCCAGCAGCTCCAGACACTCCACAGAGCTTGATGGTCTCCCAGACCCCTCAGAGATAAGGAACGGTGTCAGTCTGGAAAGGTCAGAGATGTTTGTGTTATTCCCATTGCAGACAACAGTGGGAATTGTTTTGTAGATGCTGAGACAGGACCAGGAATTTGGTCCTGCAGGAATTTGCACCGGGAAGTTCTCCTGGGATCTCTGCAAGGTGGGTTGTTCCAGCTTTTAAAACAGGTAAAGGTCTCACCCCAAGATGCTGGAGATGTCCAAGGTAAGGAAAACGCTGCTGGAATCTGTCCTCACGGAAAGGCCACGCCGGTGCCTGCTTGGAGATGCTGCTGAATGATTGCTCCTGATTTTCCTGTGGGAAATGGGCAGGAAGAGCCTGGGAAAGGTGATGGTGTCTGAGTTGGTTGGGAGGTCTCTGCTCCGTCCCTTTCCAGGGTTTCTGCTGCATTTCCAGGATTGGGGATGGAGGAGATGGGATGGAGATCCACTACAGCTCTTGGGATGGAGATTCCCTTCTGCTCTTGGAGGAGCAGAACTACAGCTAAAACAGGCAAATAAAATAATCTTGGAGCTGGGGAGTGCGGGATTCCCAGCTTAAAAGTGCAGCACTGAATTTTGGGAAGGTTTTTATAGAGGCACCTGGAAAAAAGGCCTCCAGCCCGGTTTTATTTGAGGGGAATCCTGCTCTGGATTTGAGGGGAATCTTGTGCTGGATTTGAGGGCAATCCTGTGATAGATTTGAGGACAATCCTGTGCTGGATTTTAGGGGAATCCTATTCCAACAGCACTGCAAATTCCACGTGTTTCTGTGCAAGGGGAGAAACCGCAGTGCTGGGTTAAGGTTGTAAAGAAGGGATTAGGTTTAGTCATCTTATAAAGATTTAATTTCTGGTCAAGAAGGGTGTTCTGGAATTTATTTCAGTGGGATAACTGAAGTGGAAGTGTTGTAGAATTTCTGTGGGGAATATTTCCCCAGAAACTTGGGGCTTTGCACTTTTTTTTAATCGCTTTTCCCATCACTTTATGTTAATCACAATCATTTCTGAGACGCTTCTCAAAGCTTTTGGCCAACTCAAAATTCCACATTTAGTAACAACATCTGAATTTCACAGCTACTTTTGCATTACAGCACTTGTTCGATGAAAATCACATTTTCCCCCCAAAATAAACAATTGTTTGCCCTTCTCATGTGACAATTTCAACCAGATTTAGAACAAGATAAGCAAAACATTCTCTTTTCCTTCTCCACTTCATTGTCAAGGGAAATAAATCTTTCCACCTCACCTTCCACTTTCACCTCCCGTTAAATCCCCTGCTACTCTTTCCAGAATCTCCCTGAATTTCATGAATTCCAAATTCTTGTAAACTGGGATTTAATCTTCTCCTTTGCCTTGGTTCTTCTCGCGTCCTCTGTGTCCTTCCTGCCCACATGGGCTCCTTTCATTCTGTCACCTGGCTCTGGCGAGGGACAAAATATCAGAGGGCCATATGGGACCAGCTGGAAGATTTCAGGAATATCTCACGGAAAATCTGTCAGGAATCCTACAATAAAGCCTTTAAGAAATCCAGTCTTGCCTTCTCCAAATCTCAGCAGCTTGCAGGAGACAGGGGATATTTTAGGGTTTGGCATGGATGAGAGTTTGAGGGAAGGGGAAAAAAAAGCAGCGCCTGAGCTGCTATTTCTGAACCTGACAGAGGATGCTGTTGGAGATAAATCCCAACGTAGGCTGGCTCTGGAACAGAACAGCACCTCCTTGGGATTGGAGCCCTCCAGATAGGCCCCGACAAACATGGATTTACCACTAAAAACTCATTAAATCTATTCTGGCTTGGGGAAAATAAAACATTTCGCAATATTTTGCGCTGGCATGGAGGGAGCTTTGTTTTCCTCCTGGCGGGTGCCTTGAGGAGGCTGAGGGAGCCAAACCTCGCCCCTCCTCGGAGCTTTTTTGGGTAATTGCCACCTCTGTTCCAACTGAGTTTCGTGCTCTGCCTATTGGGAAAGCCAGAATTTCCTCACCTTACTCATGCAGGGCTCCAGAGGGACAATGTTTATAAGTCCAGTTTGGAGGTGTTGGAAAAACTGACTTCACGTCAGGAACCCGGCGTGCTTTCCTGGTGAGGTGATGGCTGGAAGTGGGTCACGTTGGAAGCCCAAAATATTCCATCGAGATGGGAATCTGAGCAAGTTGGAGATAAGGAAAAAGGGAATAAAGCAGATGGAGAGCAGCAAGGGGCAGAGGCGCTGGCAGAAGCTTTGGGGCATCTCCCACAGCTCCAAGGGTCACGCGAGAAGATCCAGCTGGACCTTTCCCGGGATTGTTGCCTCTGTTCCCATGACTTGATGGCAGAAAGGCAATGGTGGGAGGGAAAAACAACAACGATCCCAAGAAGATGGGAAAGGTTCTGATTTTATACAGGGAGATTGGATGAAAGACGATCTAAAGGAAAAAAGAAGGAGGAATAAAGAGCACAATCTGGGAATCCGATGGAATACTCCTGTCTGGCATTTCACAAATTCTCTTTTTCTGAAGACTTAATGAGTTGAGATCGTTGCTCAGCCAACCCCTCCTTCTCCGTGCTTTAGTTGGTTTGTGTTTTCCTCCCTGACATTTATTTTTTCTGGTGAATTAGTAAAAAATTCCCAGCTTGTTCCATGCCATGGGAGTGGGTGTTATTTCTATTTTTTAACATAAATTGTCATTTTTATTTACTCTGTGGATTTTATTTTCTAATAAGATAACATTTTCTCCTCATAAAAAATATCCCAGAACCACTTCTGATTTTGAACTGCTGCCTTAAACAGGAGGCAGAAAATGATGCCTGGTCCCCTATGAAAAGCAGAGGAAGGATTCTGCTCTTCTGATCTCACTGTCTTGACAATCCTGGGAGACATTTGGGAGAAGTTTCCATCCCAAATTCAATTTTAAATTTAAATTCCATCATTTCCATATGTGAAAGGACATGATCTTGGGGGATGCAGCCTGCTCTGAGACCTGGAAAGGAAAATCTTATTTTCCAGGGAAATTGCTTTGTTTTTGTGTTTTGCTTTCCCCCTCACTTCTCCAGAATTAGAAACAGTTGCAGAGTTCACGTCAGCTGGAGCAGCTGCATTGTGAAACAACCATGAAAAGGAGAAGTTCTAGGGGAAAACACACTCCCCTCCAGCTCTCCAAAAAAACGCCCTTCTCCGTACAAGCCCGGACACGCTGCTCCCAATTATCCATCATCTGACACAGCAGCCTCTGGTTATTATCTCCGGATCAAAGCAAACACTGCAGAGGTATAAAACCTGCCCTGCCTGAGTCCTGCTTATTTTGGAGGCTGCCAGACCTCTAAAGGATGAAGCTTTTCCTCCTGGTCGTGCTCGGCGTCGCCCTGTGCATGGAAAGTGGTGAGTTCCGAAAGGATTGCTTTGCACTGAACCCTCCCAGAGCTGGGGCATGGCTTTGATATTCCAGGATTTTGCAGCGTAGAGGGTGAAGCTGAAGGGTCATGAAGGAGTTATTCCAGAATAAGGAGACAGGGGATTTATCCCAACCAGAAGATGAAGGGATGATGAAGGGGGGGGGGGGGGGGGGTGAGATTCCTGCCTCAGATGATTCCTGCAGAGCCAGCCCAGCCCCTGGAATAGCTCAGCGGCAGCTGAGAGCCCTCAGGGCAGCTCCATGGGAATAGGGATATCCATGAGGGATATCCAGGGCAGGGATGGGGCAATATGTGCAGTAAAACTCCAGATTTGACACCACAGCCTGATTTATTTACTTTTTAACTCACTTTTTATTGGCTGCACCTCAAACCATCATTACCTGAATTAACAGAGATGGTTGAGCCACAAGAAGGTGCAGTTCTGGCTCCCAGCTTTTCCTTGTTGCTTCCAGGTGCAACTTTGCTGATCACAGATTCCCTAAGGTTGGAAAAGACCTCTAAGATCCTGGACTCTGATCTATTAGGAAAAATTTCATCCCTGAAAGGGTGCTCAAGCATCCAGGCTGCTCAGGGAAGCGGTGGAATCACATCCATGGAAGTGTTCAGAAAACACGTGGATGTGGTGCTCAGAGCCAGGGTTTAGTGGTGAACCTGGACTCGATGATCTTGGAGGTCTTTTCCAGCCTTAATGATTCCATGATTCCCAGTTGATCCCAGGTTTGGGATGGACATGCAGAGTCCCATTCTCATTCTGATAATTACCTGGGGGATTTTTTGGGAGAGCACTGGGAACCTGCACCTCAATTTTTCTGGCTGGACTCTGCCAAGGACCACACCTTGTGCTTTGTGTCAGGCAGGGAACAGAGGGTGCAGCCTGGATCATCCCTCTGTTTTAGGGGAATGGTTGATTCCCTCAGCCTGGGGGGCTTTTGCCTGTTTGCAAACAGAATTTTTCCCAGGATTTGACCTGCAAATTCCTGGCCATTCTGGCCCTGGTCTAACAGATCTCTTTGGCTCCCACTTAATTTGAGGATGGAAGTATTCCTATTGTTGGATTTCACAGGCTTGAAACTTGAAATTGTGCTCAAGTTGAGGATGTTAAGGCCAATAAAAGGATCTTTTCCTGCAGCTTTACTCCCATTTTTTAAAAAGATCATGGAGTGAGACAGCAAATTCCTTGAGGAATGTTTCTCTTCAGTTAGAGCAAAAATCTTGGTGACTGTGGCGACATCCGAAGGCAGCCTGGATTAACTCTGGGTTTGCATCTGGAAGAAATAAAATTCCCTACCCCTCTCAGCTCTCGTTGCAACAGATGCGCCAAGAAATTAAATAAAATTAAAGTGTTTTTCAATGGTTTGACCAAAATTGTCCTCCCTGACTTCAGGGTGTGCCAGTTTAAGAGCCAACCCCAGAGTCCTGCATTAAATAGTGAGTCAGAAACCTCTGGAGCATGGAGAGAGGTTGGAAAATTCCCCCTTGGATGGTGCTTCCCCCTTCTCCTGCCAAGAAGGCTCCCAGGGCAACTGGACTCTGAAATTAGGAGCTTTGGGCGGTTGGGATGAAACAGGAATTGGGCACATAACCAGCTCCACTGCTTCCTGCACTGATTCAGGAAGTTTTTCTGGGAATGGGCTTGGATTAAAGATGCTGCGTTTATTAAGGATTAAAGTGAGTTCTGTGTCTGGAAGATCCAGTTTGGAGGCTCAGTGTTTCTGTGAGGAAAGGGTGGTTCCTGCTGGGGTGGAGCTGAAATATTCCTGTGTAGAATTTGCACGTGAAAAGAGAATGAATCCAAGCACTTTGGACAGGGGCAATCTAAAGGAATTAGACTTCAAAAAATAAATTTGGGCCTGAAAGGTCAGGACAATATTGAAGGCAAGAGCCAGATAGGACAAATGAAGGTTCTGGAGATGGGAATGACCGTCACAGGAAGCAAATTGCAATAGTCTGGATGTGAAGTCAAAGAGAGCTGGGTGCCAAGTCTGAGGCTTTTGGAATGACCACGGGAGATGGGATCTGTGCTGTCTGATGGCCTCTGCTCAATGCCAGTCAGTGAGGGACAACAGAGGAAGAGAAGGGAATGTGAGGGCTGTGAACCACAAGAGGAAAGGCCATGGAAAAAGAAGGGGCTGGAGTGGGAAAAGAAGGCAGAGTTTCCACACAGGCAGAGGAAGAATAGAGAATTAAAAGCAAAACTGATCGTGCCATCATGGACTGAGCTGGAGCCTGATCTGGGCTGGCAGGAGACTTAAGGAGCCTGTTTGGGCCAGAAGGGCTTGTCCAAGGTCAAACAAGGGCAGTGGAGAGGCTGGGACATTGCTGACAAAGGAGCCTGGGCAAGGGAGAGGAGTGAGGAAGATGAAGAGCAAGGAAGGCAAAGCTAAAAGACAAAGCTGCTGCAAGAATTAGCTGAGCATTAACTGCCTGTAGCCAGGGATAGTCTGGAAATGAGGATGAGTTTAATCCCTGGAGGGTGACATTGCAGCCAGATAAATGGATGAGGAGGAAATTCCCCTTATCATGCAAAGAACCCTTCCCCAAGGATCTCTTTGCTCTCAATGATGCTTCAGCCTCGTCAAGTGCCAGCTGTTCTCATTCACTGATTTTAGCAAAGCACTTTGCAGATGCAGAGTGTTCCAGCTGTGCACGTTTTGTGGAGTGAGGAAGTTGTTACCCATGGATGGCTGGAAAAAGGAATCTGCTGCAGCCAAGGCAGGGATTTGCTGAGCCTGGCCTTCTACAGATCCAAGATTTTCCTCCTGACACAGGAGAGCTCTGAAAATCATCCCAAATCATAGAAAGGTTTGGGTTGGAAGGGATCTTAAAAACCAATTAGTTCCAATACCCCCACGGGCAGGGACACCTTCCACTGTCCCAGGTTACTCCAAGACTCAGCCAACCTGTCCTTGAACACTTCCAGGGATGGGCCAGCCACAGATTCCCTGGTCCAGTGTCTCCATACAACAACCAGTGGCCAGAAACTGAGGCTTGGAGGAGCCAGGTTGGAAAGAAAACCCAAGAGCTTCACACTACAAGTGGTGGGAGACTGGGCTGCTCTTCCCAAAAACACAGTAGAGATGCCAGATGTTTTAATGGATTCGAGGGACAGTCGACCAAATACCCATAAGGGAGATCCCTGAATGTTCCTTAATGAGCAAATCACAGCTCTGCCAGTGATTTGAGCTTAATCTGGCTCCTGGAGAGTCCTTGGGGCCAAGTTTAACCCAGGCAGGAATTTTTGGCCTGTGGACACTGGGCTTGACAGATCCTCCATCCACCCCGTTTTGTGCTCCTAGGGATATTCCCAGAGGTGACTGATGGATGTTTTTGGGCTTCTTTTTCAGCTTTCTCCCTGACCTGCTTCTCGTGCAAAGATGCAACTTCCAACATCCATTGTCTCAGCACCACCAAATGCTCGGAGAATGAGAAGTATTGTCTGACAACCTATTCCACCACAGGAACCGGTGAGTGTGGAGCTTTCCCAAGGCTCTGAGGACAAGGTGGGGCTCAGGTGGGGCTGACAGCTGAGCCTCCTCCCACCAGGAGCTGCGGTGGAGGAATTAGTGAGGATTTTAGCATGCAAAGAACAAATCTTGGGAAGGTGGGAACTCGGCATAGCCTGGGTCTGTTGCAACATATTGTAAAAATACTGCTTAAACTCAATTAAAATTAAACACTGATGATTAAACACGCTCAGGACAGGGAGATTTTGGAATAAAAATAATTATTTTTATTATCCCTGCACAAACTCCTTGTCTCAACTCCAAGCTCAAGTTCATGCCCACGAGGTGGTGGAAATGGAAAGGGCCAGATGCTGTGGAAGGAGCGATCCCACGGCACGGTGCTGATGTTCTGCAATCTCGCATTGCACAACTAAGTCCCAAATTCTTGCCCTCAGCTGGCCCTGAAACTAGCAGAAGATTTGTAAGACCTGGAGGTGGTGTCCATAGGTCACACAGACACATATAATAATGGAATGTGATGAAACCCAAGGGAAAACCCAATGGCACCAAGTGCAGAATAACAAATTCCCCGCGGGATTGCACAGCCAGGCTATGACTGAAACCTGCAAAAAAAAAAAAAATCCAAGATGAAAAACTGGACTTTTCCTGTTGTTTTCTCTCCCTCCCACTCCAGGCAACGACCGGAGCCAGCGAATCACCAAGAAATGTTCTGCATTTTGCCCAACCATTGACCTGAACATCGGCATAGCCGGAGTCGCAACCAGCTGCTGCGAGACCTCCTTGTGCAACATCAGTGGGGCCAGCAGCGTGAAAACCAGTTCCACCATCCTCACCCTGGGGGTCCTGGCCAGTCTTGCCTGCATCCTCAGGATGGGTTTTTGAGGGGTTTTTGCAGGGAAGGAGCTGCTTGGCTTTGCATGGCATGGTTCAAGCTGCGGTCCATAAGGTGGGAATGCTGCCCTGTGCCTCCTACCTGGAAGGTCACATCCCATCAAGAGGTATTTTTGCTCTTTCCGCGCTCTGGTGACAACTCCAAATGATGTTTGGGAGAGAAAGGGATAGAATGGAGCCCTGCACATGCAGAATGGCCCCATGTGGTCACCATCTCTCCTACTCTTGGCATTTATAACTCTGTGCATTTTTTGCCTTTCATTTTATCCCCGCCATTCTCTTGTGCCATTTTTTACCCATTTTTCACCCTGTATCATTTTGCTCTGAGAAAGCCTTTAATATTCCAGTTGTTAAACAGAAACTGGGCACAATAAAGTGTTATTTTATTCTATTGTGTGGCTGCGTGGTGTGGCACATTGGGCGTAGCTGCTGGATGTATCCATGTTATGGGACAAAAGCGGAGGCGTTCGCCTGCAAGTTGAATGGGAATAATGCTGAAATATATTAAAATTACTTTGCATTCACTTCAGGAAGCCTCTCCCCAGATTTTATTTTTCTGCACTGGCAGAAATGGCATTTTTGCAACTCCATTTCGGAATAGACTAAATTCTATTTGACTTCCTTTCAATTCCTCTCCTGGGGCAGCTGCCTGGAAGGAAATGGCTCTTGAGCTCTCCAGGAAACAGAGAGGGCAAGGCAGGGCCTGATGGGAAAGGATTTTGAGAATTTTCTTTAAACTGGTTTAAGATCTTCCAGTGGAAATTCCCTTAGAAGCATTAGGATTATTTAGAAAAGGGAGAAAAGTATTTTGCGTGGTGCTTAAAGAAAAATCATAGGAAAAGACAGATGGTTTCTGGAAAGAAACCTGGAATTTTTCAGACTCATCTATGAAGAAATATTAACACTGCAAATAAATCTTTTATGTTAGCTCATCGAGTTAAAATTGAAGGGACTCATTACCCTGCTCTGACCCTCCTTGTGGATAATCTTAGGAATGAGAGGTTTGCTCACTCCGACCCTTCCAGGGAGGCTGAACTCCTTTCTCCTGGGATGAAAGAGCTCTCCACAGGGATCATCCTGAGGAAGATCTCCCAGGGTAATGAGTTGGGTGCAGCTTACCCAGCTGGTTTTCCCTCTGTAGCCTCCTTGCAAAGCTCCATGTTCTGCTCATTCCGACGGGTATTTTCCAGGAGCAGAAGAAACACAACGCTCGGGAACAGCCACATCTTTATTCTTTACAACAGCTTTGCAGAGGAAACGTGGGCTCATGGCTCCAGCTCCTCCCATCTGCTCTTACCCCTTCCTGCCCACCTTCCTCCCACCCACATCCAACCCCAGCTCTGCATTCCCTGGCTTTTTTCTCTCCCAGACTTCCTCGTTGGCTTCTTCCTCCAGTCTTACTTTGGAGGAAGTCTTTTTCCATCCAAACTCTATTTCCTTGCCTCAGCTCATTGTTTCCTCCTCGATGTAAATGCAAGGTTGGCCAAGGATACTTCAATTTTGGCCATGAGTCCATTCTTCCCATGGATTTTATTGCCTATCCCAACTGAACTGGCTCCATCCATCTGCCCAATTTATTCTCCTCACCCTGTGTTCCTTCCTGCCAAATTTAGGGATATTCAAGTGACACAGATTCAAAAACCCCGAACAAACCAATTCTGTGACCTTGGCTGGCCATATTCTGCCCCACACCCTGATTGTAACAGGATAACAACTGAACTATTTGGAATAATCTTCATCCTGTGCTATCCACAGGTTTAGGATTCCTTAGGGACAATGGTTGGCACAGGGAAAGGTCAAGATGGGGCTGGTACGGCCTCAGGTCTTGTTCTGCTGAGCTTGGGAGTCCAGACCTGCCCTTGGCAGCCAGGTTTAAAATAAGGTCATGTCTTGAGCTGCCTGAACCTGGCAGGTGCCTCTGTTTTGGGATGGGAAGGATCCTGGCATGGCAAAGGGAATGGAAGCACGCGGGACACCCCTGGTTATGGCTGTTGCATGGAAAAGTTATAAACAGCTCTGGGAATACAGAAGTGCCATCCCTAAGGGAGCAGCTCCATCCTGGCTACCTCCTTCTTGCCTGATTTTCCCCTGATCCCATAGGCTTTTCCCTAGTGCCCAACAAAACGCATCCATGTGCTCCAAAGCTGACCCACATCCCAAAGTCCTTATCTGGAGGTGGGAGCAGCAACTTTCCTGAGGCACAGGAGGTCCTAAAAACACGAGAGCTCCCACAGTGAACCCTCCCCTCGAAATGTTGTGTAAGAGGAGACTCTGCCAGCCTTCCCGAGAAATCCCGATTGACACCTCCCACCCAGGTGCTGCTCCCTAATTCCAAATCCTTCCATCACCTCGGGTTTCTGGTGCCTCCCATGGCTCCACACTCCTCACATGGGAGCACTGAGCTGCCCCAGGAGCAGAGACATCTGCGATGCCTGGAGGGCTTTTGGGAAGGAGACGGGAGTCTCATTCCAATAGCTGGGATTGCTCCTGGGAGGTAACTGCCTCTCTCTCCCTGTGGATTATATAAAACTCATTTTTCAGAGCTCTGACTCACTGCACCAGAACCTGGGTCAGCCAAGAAGGCCTTTCCCTGCCTACATGAGGCATCTGCAGGAGGTGCTTTAACTTTGGCCCTTCTTTTCCCTCTCTCAGGGCTTTCCCACCATTGGTTTTGAAGGGTCTGTGCTGCCTTTAGTTCTCCTTGAATAATTCCCCTCCCTTTTCCTTCATGACATGAAATTTCTCTCCCTTTTCCCTGTTTATTTGCCCAGATCCAATACAGTGCCTCAATGTCAAAGCAAGAGACAGGCTGGATGCAAGAGACCAAAGCAAGGCCCCCACTGGGTCTAAAAATCTTCTGGAAGCCATGGAAAGGGACAAAAGCAACCCTTTTCCCAAAGCTGACTGCTCCATTTGTCATGGAGCCAAATCATGGCTCCAGTTTGAGTCCATTGCCAACTCATGGCTCCAATTTGAGATCCACTTTAATTTTCCCAAAAGGATAATGATAAGATTACTCCAGAGAGGTGACTCAGCTTCCTTGGGTTTTTTTTTTTCTTCCTGTCTTCCTCAATATTACTCCTCACTTGGTATCCCTGCTCCAGGCCCTCCTCCAAGCATGAATCCCGGGCACCAGGAGACACCCTCTCCATGCTGGATCCTTGAGTGATGCCTCTGAGTGCTTTTGAGTTTTGTAATCTGTCCTATTGGGAAATAAATCTCTTTTACAGCTCTCCACGCACTGGGAAGAGGGAATGCTCCAGCATTCCAAGGTACCTTAGAACCACAGTACTAAAGAAGACACTCATGTCCTGGAGACAGCTCCCAGAAAACACAGAAAATCCCATTTCCAACCCAAATTTCTCTCCTTTGTACATATTTGTTGGATGTGCTGGGAATGTTTTAGCCTCACTGCTCCTTCCAAGTCAAAGTCAAAGTCAAAATCGACTTGTGCTGATCCTATTCCCAGAAGGTTCATGCGGGAATAAAATGGATGTTGGAAAAGTCAACAAAGCCAGGCTGGATGGGGCTTGGAGCAACCTGGGATAGTGGAAGGTGCCCCTGCCCATGGCAGGGGGTTGGGCCAAGGTGATTTTTAAGGTCCCTTCCAACCAACGCAGTGTATGATTCCTCAGAAATCAACATGAGCAGGGATATGAAAGGGGAAAGGAATAAACACAACAAGTCTATGGGATAAATAAGACTAAAAATAAGGGAAAAAATGGTTCCTTCCTTTCACCCTCATTGCAAAACGCCAGCAAGGAGCCACACCCACTAATTAGGAAGAAAAACCTGTTTATAAAACACTTCAGCAGAAGACCAAGTTGTCCTGTGTGAAGCACAAGGCTCGATTTGATCATCACCACGTCCCCGCTGACCTCACCAACCTCCAAAGCCAGGGAATGTCTATTTGGACACAGGGCTTGAACAACTCTGGAATTCACCACCTGATGATGTTATCCCAGGACAGATCAGGAGGGCCTGAAAAAAGTGTCAGACAATCACATGGATCAGGAAATCATCCAGTGTTGGAATGATTCATATTAGACAAAAATACCCTGCTGATGGCTACATCCAGGGAATTGCCTGCAAAGTTATTCCATAATTGCCAGAAAAAGCAGGGTTTGACAATATTTTCTTTCTGCTCTCCAGGACTAATCTTGTTTTAGAAGAAGCTCTGTGGACTTGGCAGCTCAAGCTCTTATAAGATGCATCTTGAACGAGGGTCTCTATCCCAGACTGCCAGAAACAGATTTTAAGGAATTCAGAGGAGAGGAGCAACACAGAGGAATAAAAGCAAAAGGATTGATTTAAGAGGAGAGATTGAAAAAATGACACTCGGAGGGATGGCTCTTTCCAGAGCAGAGCTGCAATTCCAGGGTGCCAATTTGTGGGCTTGGAAACAGAGGCCTGATTTCGAGAAACTGTGGGGCGTGGAGAAAAGCAGCTCCTCTAAAGAATCCCTGGATAGAAGCAAAACTTCATTAAATCAAAATTGTACAAGGTATTTGAGGATTACAAGCAGGAAAAGAGCAAGTAGAGGGATTAACCAGGGGAAAATTGATAAAGAAATGAAGGCTGACATGAAAATTTGAGGAAAATCTTCTGTTTAACCAACCATTAGCTAATTCAACTTGGTGTAAAACACACTGATTTTATTTGAGCTAAACCAGCTTAGGCCAGCTCAGAGGCTGAGGCTGGTGCTGTTGGATAATTAAAGCCAATGAACGGTACAAACCCTGGAACATCACGTGCTGTCTATGCAAAGGGATTAGGAAAATTCATTCCTAGGACTATCTCCCCATGCCTCCAGGCTCTGCTTTCATCAGAGCAGCAGCTCTGGAAGGAAGGAAAGGGAGAAATTCAGAGGAGGAGAGAGCAGATCCCAACTTCCCATCACTCACACAACCGGAAGAGCAAGAAATGCGTGGCTGAAAGGGCTTTTCCCCAAGGTGCCAGCCCGTTCCAAGGGCTCCAGCATGGAAAACTCCCACATGAACATTCCACACCCTTGGGTTGATTTCATGTCCACATGCGAGCCATGGGGAACCTGTAAAACTGCTGCTGTTGGGCTGGGGTATAAAACCTGCCCTCCAAACAGCTTCCCAGTCCTGCTGGGAGGATCTGCTGGAGATGAGGACTCCTCTTGTCACCTTGCTGGTTGCTGTCCTGTGTGTGGAACAAGGTGAGCCTCTCATGCTGCTCCTACTTAAGACAAGGATTAGAGGGAAGATGGTGACAATTTTCCACTTTAGAGGGCTGTCACCAACTTGGCAGTGTTGTGATGGTGTCACCAATGTCCTTTTGCACCTCAATCAGTGATTTGATGCAGAAATAAGAATCTGATGAATTAATTCTTCTTTCCAGTGGTAGAGCTCTGATGGTGCTGGATGCCAGGTTAAATCCACACAGCAGTCTTTGGATCTTCCAAAAGGAGGCAAGTTGGAAGTGACAGAAAGCATAACAAAGTGGTTTTTTCCTTAAAAATTTCATGTTTGGGGTATTTTAGAGACTTTTATGCATTGCTGCTTCCTCCCTTGTAGTGGTTTGCCACGTGTCTTCCTAGGAAATGCAACAGTGGGAATTTTTGTAGATTAAATCTGCAACAGAGGCGAAAGAACTTTTCATGTTAAAGGCGTCCCGCTCCCAAAGGGAAGGCTGAGTGTTGTCCTCCTTCTGGGATTGAGACACACGTGTTGCTCCATCACTCCTGGCACGTGGGAATGACGACTGGAGTGCCAAAATTTTCCCCACACCTGATGGTTTCCCAGAAACCATGATACGAATCTGGTTGAGAAAGAGACATCTAATTAATCAATTATTGCTGATGTATCAACCCCCTACTCCTAAATCCTTTGGAATGGTTCTCCAGCGTGCCTGGAAAAGCAGGAGCTTTGCCCAGTTTTGGGGTGAGAAAAGGACTATTCAATCTTGGAAAAAAAATGGATTTTGTGCCCACCATTCCTGGTTGAAGCAACATAATAGCGACAGACGAGAATTTTCAACGGCAACGTTCTCAGTGTGACCCAGGATGAAGTGGAAAGCTCACAGAGATCCAGGAGCACAGGTTCATGGTGGGATTCCTTACTGGTGACACTTTATATTGGCATCAGATTCCCAATGGATTTAAGGACAGGCTTTTACACAGCACCTTTCTGTGGCCCAGCCTAGATCAAAAATAAGAGATTGCAGCTTTCTGGCCTAAAACTGGGACAAAGGAAAATGTGGAAACTGTCATTCGGTCCTTCTTATGTATCCTGGGTCTCATCCAAGACCCTAATGACCAAATTTTGGTCAAAACTCTTGATCTCTCAGCCAACCAAAGAGGGTCTTTCACCTTTTCCATCCATGTTCAACTGTTACGGATATTTTGTGTCCAGCAGAAATCCTAAAAGGTCTTGATCCTTTTCATAGAATCACAGACTCACTAAGAGTGGAAAAGACCTCTAAGGTCATGAAGTCCTTGCTGCAATGTTGGACAAAATCAGGCAAATATTTGTTTAAGGTGTCCCTGAAAGTTTCCAACAAGGAAGATTCCACAGCCTGGAACTGCTCAGAGACTCTCATCCCTTTAGGAATTTAGTTTTAAGCCAGCCTTTAAGATCTCTCAGCATCTCTTTTTGTACTGTTCTCCCATATTCCCACCATGGGACACATAAAACATTTTATTACTTTCTTCTTTGCTGCCTATTTTTTCTTGCATGAAGAAGATTCCTGTGACTTTCCTCAGCATATTCTCATTTTCAACAAACAAACTAAACCCTTCCAACCTTTTCTACAAGATCACATTTCCAAGACCTGTGACCTTTTCTCCTCCCTCTCCTCTGGTCCCTCTCCGAACGCTCTGCATAGTTTTGGAAGTGCCACAGAGAGATTTGGGCACCGGGGTTCCAGCTGAGGCCTTGCCTGGGTGGAAAGGCCACTTTGCATATCTTGCACATGACATTTCTGCCCGTGTCCCCTTGGGTGACGTCTGCTTCCATGGCTGGAATGTGACACTGTTGACTCCTGCTGTTGTCACTGTGGTTCCGATCCCGTTGTTTGTCACCCTACATTTAAGTGTCTCAGTTTTATCTAAAAGTCATTTATTTCTCTTTTTTATTTTTATTTATTTCTCTTTACTGATTGCACTCACTCTGTTTTCACTCTTTTATTGCATCCATCTATCAAAATCCTTTAAATTCAGAGAATTATGGAGTGGTTTGGAAGGGATCTTAAAGATCAGCTCATTCCAGCCCCTGCCATGGGCAGGGACACCTTCCACTATCCCATCCAACCTGGCCTGGAACACTTCCAGGGATCCACGGGCAGCCACAGCTTCTCTGGGCAACCTGTGCCAGGGCCTCACCACCCTCACAGGGAAGAATTTCTTCCATTGCTCCAGTTGGTTTGACCAATAATCATTGGGAATCGCCCTCTGAGGGTGTTTTCATGTCTGGCTTTGCAACCATTCCCTGGCATTTTCACCAGCTCGTGTTTCCTGGGCTCGCTCGTGAATAACATCATTCAAGGTTGTGTCAAAAATTCCTTAAAACCTCACTGAATCTCCTCTACTCTGTACATGAAAATTCAACTTCTTTCAGAGGTGAATGAAGCAAGAAAGCCACACAGGATCAACAGTTGATGACTTTTTCCTTTCCTTCTATCAGAAACTTCTCGTTTCATGGTGTGACCTTCACTGTCCTTCCGCTCCCTCACTGCCAACTTCTTATCAGGCAAAGCTGTGCTCACAGGGACGTGTCCTTTAGTTGTTTTTGCCCTTTCCAAAGTGACAGACTGTCCCCAGACTCAGCAGGAAATCAGCCAGCATTTGGGATTGTTTCCCTCCAAAAATTAGCCGTGTATTTAAAGAAACTCAACCACAAAACCTCACACTTCGCTCTGGATGATTTCACGAACTCAGAACCCAACCACCATAAAACCTTTCAATCTGCCTGGGTGGAGAGTGCTCTGCACATATTTTGGGATGTTTTATCACCCAGGCTGTGGTTTTGCTCTTCTTCCTCTTTTTACTTCTTCCAAGAGGCTTTCCAGAGGTCTTTCCTACCATGTTCTGGTTTTGAGGGCAGGAACAGAGATTTTTGACAGGAAACACAACTCATCACTGCGTGACCTTCCTGCCAGTCAACTGCCACTGTTGCAGATGTATGAATTATCTCACCAAATCTGTCTTTAGCACTTCAACCAAGCTTTTGGTTAAGATTTTCCATTCATTCCCTATTTTATGCTAAAAACAGAAGTTTCACAGAGCATCTGAGGGCTCTCATCAGACTTCCTAGAACTGAGGTTAGTCCAGTTCAGAGACGTTCAAGCACAAAAAAAGAGATGTGACAGCAGTCTCTGAGCCAGACTAAAGAGAAGTAGGACACTGGGCATTGTCCACCTCCTCAAAATGCTCCAGGCATCTTTAAATTCTCCCTGCCAAGCCCTGCCCAGGAGAAACCCTGAGCAGTAATTGGTAATTCCCGTGGCCGAGCCCTCAGGACAGAGCCACTATGGCTCAGCAATAATCTCCATCACAAAAGCCCCCAAATCCTTGAATTCCACTCACATCTCCTGCTCCCAGGGATTGCAAGCAGATCGATAACACTTCGCAGCCTGAGCCAGAGGAGACAGAGAGGGATTTAGCGCTGCTGCCACGGGTCAGGGGATAAAGAAAGTCACTGGTCATTCCCACAAAAACATTCCTCAGACTGTATCGAGGAAAATGGATATCTCTGCACTGGAGCTTTTGTGGTTTTTAAACCTTGTAATGTGCTTTTTCCCTTTTTTTCCCCCCCCAGTTTATCCATTCATGTGCTACACCTGCCAAGAACAGGAGTCCAACAAGGACTGTTTGACCATTTCCATGTGTGCCAAGGAGGAGAAACACTGTGTGACCATCCGGAAGGACGTCGGGACAAGTAGGTTTGGGAACAACACCTTGTTTGTTTTGTAGGAGAGCAGTCCCAGGAATGGGATTTCATCCCACTATGGGAACAACAGGCCTTGACGGCCAACTTTTAGGAGACATTGACCTTGTGGTTCCTTACTGCAGTGTCCAGAGACACTTGATATTCCTGCTGGGAATTGGGGAAATGCTGAGGACACACAGAGCAGCACCAGGGAGTGGATTCACACCTGGATCTGTGCATGTTCCACTCCCAGAGTTGTTTTGAGAAGGGTTTTGGCCAAACCTCACCATGGCTGACTCCCTATGCCAAGCACAATCCTTCAGGTCTGTCCTGGGGGCTCTGTGCCCTCAAAGACCTCCACATGCTCTTATGCCAAATCTCAGGTCATGCAGAACATTCCCCTTGGGTTTATGTTGTAGGAAAAACCATCCTGGTGGGAATGACCCAGCCTGAGCATCACTTCAGGCAGCTGGAACTGAAAGCCACCCACAGGTGCTAATTCCACTTTAGGACTGACAAAACATGGAGCCCAGAGAAGTCCTGGTTGGACTTGATGATCTTAAAGGCCTTTCCAAACCTTACCAGTTCTAGGATTGTATGAAACTGTGGATGCCCCATCCCTGGAAGTGTCCAAGGCCAGGCTGGATGGAGCTCTGAGTAATCTGGTCTGGTGGGAGGTGTCCCTGCCCATGGATGAACTTGAAGCTCCCTTCCAACCCAAACCACTCCATGATTCTATGATTAATTCCATGAAATTTGCCTTGAGCATTAAAGCCTGCCCTTCCTTTACTCACCAAAACAGATCTAGCCATAAAAATATTTAAACAATGCTTTTTCATCCTCCTTTTTCTTCTCCCCCCCCCCTTTTTTTTCCTGCACTAGAGCCCAACAAGCCTAAATACCTCATCTCCAAGATGTGTTCTGCAACGTGTCCAGCAACAGGTCAGCAACAAACCCAGAGCTCCCAGAATGTTTCCTGCTGTGAGAAACCCTTGTGCAATGTGAATGGAGTCAACAGCCGGCACAGCAGCCACGGAGTGATGTCGCTGGGTGTCCTGGCCAGTGTCACTTACATCTTTGCATACGGATTGTGATGGGTCTGGAAGAGCTCCCCATGATGGCTGAAATAAAAGTATTGTTCTGGGATAATTTCTGCTCTCAAAGATTCATGTTTTGTGGTTGAGCTTCCCCTGGGATCTTCGAGAGAGCCTGGATAAGGCAGGTGCTGAACTCCCATTGATTTCCTGAGCCTACTTGAATCTGAAGTGTCCCCAGACATCCAACTCACCTAAGAAAACACATAAAAAATGGCCTTTTTGACATGTTCAAGCTTCAATTCATTATTGCTCTGAGGAGATCCTTGAAGGCACAGTTTTGTCTCTTAACTTTCAAAGCTCTGGGAGGAATAATATCCCACCCTGCCTGAAACACAGGGAATGGCTCCACAGCTGTGTTAGCACAGGGGATGATCGGTGAATTTGTTCACAGTGAGTTTGGTTATCAAACATCTGCTTATAAACAAACAGGTGGAAGTAAAACTGATTTCTGGCAGTGTTGTGGACACTTCTCCAGCCTCGGTGGGGAGCAATTTCTGTCTCCTCACGCTCTTTGCTCTCTTGGTTCACATTTTGAAATGAGCTTCCCTTATTGGAGAAAAGGAGGAAAGGCAGAGAGGGAAAAACGTGGCCGAGAGAGGAAAGGCAGAGGGAAGGTGGGAGGGAGAAGGGAAGGAATGGGGGCAGCCTGCTGAGCTGGGAGTTGCCCTCACGCTGCCTCCTCATGGACCTCGTCCAGCTGGAAAAAACACCCTCGTATCTATTCCCCTCTTTTTCTCCAGGGCCAAAACAACCTCACACAGCTGTTGCCAACCCCTGTCATTCAGAGATTGTGAGAGGCTCTCTACAGACCCACGTTCCTGGCAGAGAAACCATTGATTGTGTTGAGCTTTGTTCGGTTTTGCCCTCCGAGCGCTCTGCTCTGCTCCCTGTGGGAGCTGCAGCTGAGGGGAGACAGAAAAGCTCTGTAGGAAGCCTGGGGGTGTCACAGAGAAGAAGAAGGGGCAGCCAGCCAGGGATTCACACAAACAGCTCAGAGCTTCTGGGGTCACAGTCCCGGCTGCAAGCTCCCATTCCTGGAAAACACACAGGAAAAAAAAAAAAGAGAAAAGAAAAAGCTGGCAGCATCCCGAGCTCAGCTGTGTCCTGGGAGAAACCAGAGCTGGTTCAAACAATTGAAGAGTGTTGGGTTTTTTTGTTGTGTTTGATGGTTAAACAAGATCTTTGCTTTTTCTGAAGCATTGCCCTGGAACTCTGCTGGGTTTTGGTTGCACATGTGGAAGGATGTGGATTTTTGAGGCATTTCATGGAGCCTGGATTTCAGAGCCACTGGTTTTCCAAGAGGATAAAAGATTACACATCAACTTCATGTTTTGTGCTGTGAGCTCTGGGTCTGGTAACTGGTTTTTAACATTTTGTTTAATGGATGGAGGGGAAATGAAGGAAATGAAGGAAATGAAGGAGGTGACACCACATTGCTGGGCAGGGACAAGAGGACACTGACATCCCACTGAGCGGACTGGTGAGCTGTGCCGGGAGATGACAGATGTCAAAAGACCAAGTTAACAGCAGAACCTGCTGTTAATTTCCTCTCACCAATGACAGCCTCAAAAGGGAAGGAAAATTAGGATGCTGTTATGATCCGGTTTAAACCCAGAAAAGCAAGGAAAGCTAAGTCTCTGTGCATAAACCGGACAGAACTTAGAAGGTTCAAAATATTCCCAGAAACGAGATTAAAACCAAACGAGGTTAGATGTTGATGCCAAAAAATGGATGTGTTTTATTTAATAGTAGAGAGGCAAAGAGAAGGAAAGAGAAAAGAAAGAAAGAAATAGAAAAAGAAGAGTGTGTGAGGGGTGGGGGGACAGGGAGAGGTGACAGGGGTTAGGTGGAAGCAATCACCCATCCAAGGGTCCCAACAACGTCTTCTTGTTCCCCTCCATCTGCTCTTGTGGTGGGGACACGCCAAAGAGTGCAGAATCCCGTGGATGAATACACGCTTTGGGCCAGGTGGGAATGCCCACGTGCCTCTCTTGCAGGGGCTGGCTTGACACTGTCCCTTGCAACACTGAGGGTCTGCTGCATCATCTCTGGGGCAGGGTCTGGGGACCCCTTGGGGGGCCCTGTGATGGGCCATGTCACCCCCTCTGCTGTGGATAAGCTTCTTCCCCCGTGGTGAGGATCCCTCAGCTGGGCTCCTCAGGGCTCCTCTGCACAGTGGAGGATGGGCGGTCACTGCGCCTCTGACCAGAGGCTTTTCCAAGGTACCCAAAACCTCTCCTCCCTCCACCCTTTGGTGCAGGGGGTCTGTTCGAGCCTGGCAGCTGATAGCCCTGGGGCTGTGGTCTCCACCTTGGAGGTGTTAAGCCGGTGCTCAGTGAATGTCGCCAGACCTGAGGTGTTACTTTATCTTATCTTCATCAGCGAGCGGTGTCAGGCCTCAGTCAGGGCCCCATTCAGGGTGCAGAAGTCTTCTCTGCAGCTTTTGTAATGCAGTTTTAAAAGTCCTTCAAGAAAATGTCTAAGTCATAAAATATAATATTTCAGTCTCTGACAGATGGAGAAGGGGAAGAATGAGTTTTTAAACCAAAAAGAAGGAAGAGATGTCCAGCTGCTCCGGGCAGGCACCGGCAGCACTGGTAGGGCTGTGGTGGCTGTGCTGCATCCCAATTCCAGGAGCAAGTCCTCCAAGAGCAAGCCCTCCATACCCTGCACAGTTTTTCCCTGCAGGACCTTGGGTGCTTTCAAAAAACTCCAGCAAAGTTGGGCTCTGGGCCAAAGCCGTTACTGTTTTACCACCTGTGATGCTGGCAGGAGAAAGAAGAAGTAGAAAGAGCAATTTATATCTTAACCAGTTTCACTGGACATGAGAAAGCAAAAACTTTGTGGGAGAGACCATCTGGAGGGGAAGGAACAAGTGGAGGGTTGAGATAAGTCCGGCGAGGATTTGGGGAACCAGGATGGGCAGAGTTAAGGAGGGAGAACAAAACTTACCCAGATCTTTTGCAGACCCTTATTCCCAGCTCTTTCCCCTACTTTTCACCACAGCAGTTTGAGTGCTGCCAGAAGATCAAATGACAGAGGGGTTTCCTAGAATTGTCTACAAATTTAGAGAAACCCTTTCTTTTCCTGAAATTTCTGGATGCCGAAGCAACTGAATTAGCCAGGATTATCGTGACTGACTCTTTGGAGATGAAGGGATTTTGTTTAACAGGATTTACAGGTTGTTTTGTCCACCCACCTGGTTCCTGGACTGAAAGCTCCCAGCTGTGGGAGCTGAAGGTCATGGAAAAGTAAATCTGGAGATGGGAATTCCAAATGGACGTTGTCACTGCTGATCCTCTGAGTGGAAAATCGCTGGAACTCTTTCAAATAAAGAAGGAAGAAGGACAATTTAAAGCTCTCCTTCTAGATTGGAGGTGAGGAATGGGCTGATTATGAGGTCACAGCTCCTTTTCCACACCGGTTCCTCCCTTCCCTGGGCTGGAGGAAGGTGCAGGTAGAAGATCGAGGCTTCTGTGGCTCAGCTTTAGGCAAAGCCTAAATCTCCTTTTCCCACATGGATTGAATCAGTCCCATTTCCCTTTTCCAGTGTGAGGTTTGGTGCTCTCCAGGCTGAGCTGTCTGGGAGAAGAAATCCAGGTGATTCTTGGAGCTACCACTTCAGAGTAGGATTTGTTTTCCAATCCCACAACTTTGAGCCGCGCTTGCAGCGTCAGAAGATGAGTTTGTGCTTCCACATGTGGAGCGAGAGGGAAAACAGGTGTGGAGACACAACCACATCAAACACAAGAGCAAGAGCCATTTTGCTGCCACAGATATTAATGAGATGAACTAATTAACACATCAAAAGTGAATAAAATTAGTGTTTTCAACATGAATATGCAAATCAGTGAGAGTTGTCAGGCAAAGTGGTGTCCAGGAAAATCGGGAAAAGAAATCCATCACAGCTACTAAACCCAGCCTGTTTCTCCTGCTCCTGTTTCTTTGCAACAGGGAAATCTGGGTGTTTTGAAGACTGGATATCAACAAATCACAGACTCATTTAGGTTGGAAAAGACCTCCAAGATCATCGAGCCCAACCTGTGACCCATTCCCACCTTGTCAAACAACCCAGAGCACTGAGTGCCACGTCCAGAGCCTTTCCAGTAAGAAATGTGGAAATAATCCATCATTAAAGGGCATAGGAGACACTCTGGGGACACACACAGTGTTGGAAAAAACCAGTCCAGAGTTGGAAAAAAGCTCTGAAATAGATCATCAAACAATGGTGTAGGGGCTATCAAGGAGGCAGGGATGAGCAGCAAGAATGTTGTGACAGGTGGGTGATACCCCCACCTGTGACAGGACAACAAAATCTGTGAGGGTAAAAGTGGTACCTGTCACACAGCTCAGCCTTAATAAAGCTTCTGGCAGCATGCCACGTGATGGGCTCAGAAGCAAAACCAAGAAAACCCAGTCGGGCTGAAATCACGAGCAAATCACAGCCAACAATTTGCTGTCAGGCTGCAACGATCCATTAAAAGGCTCCTCTTGGCTCTGGGATGACGCAAAGTTTTAATTGCTGGTTTGGATGACGGATTAGACAATAAATTCACTGAGCTCATGGGTGACAAGCAGAGAGAATCTGCAAACAGGGGGATTCTGGGTGATTCCAGTAAATTTAAGTGGTAGGCTGGGAAAAGAGGGTGTAATTTAGGAAGGCCAAGCACAAAGCTCCCCAGTTAATGTGGCACAAATATGGGGTGAGGGAATCTCCCTCGCAGCAATCTGGCAGGAAAAGAAGTTGTGCTGGATCACAAGTTTAACACGTGTCAAACTTTGGGAAAAAAAAAGTGAAACGAAGCCTTGTCGGAACTCTGCACTCCATGGAAAAATCTTACACATTGCACTGGGAAGTGCAAACTGGTGTGTGATGGGATGAGCACCTTCCAGATCCTCCAAACGGAAGGCTCGGGCTGCTTCACTCTTCCCACACTTTATGTTGGGGTTCAAATAGCAGCAAACAGGATTTTAGATGGATCAGAAGGGATTGATGGCATTTAAAGTAGGGTGAAGAGCTGGGAAACGGCCTCCAGAAACGGCAGCTTTAGCACCATAATCAGGATGCATCAAACCATGGAAAAACTATGGCCTCAGCCTCTCCCTGGGAATGGGAGAATGAACTGATTCCTGGTCATTCCCATTCCTGCTTCTCTCTGTCCCCTTTCTGTCATTCCCACATGGAGCTGGTTCCCTTCACCAGAGCAGAATTGTGGTGTTCAGGGTTGTCTTTGCTTTATCACAGAATCATGGAATGTTTTGGGTTGGAAGGGACCTAAAAGATCTCGTTCCAACCACTCTGGCAATAAGCAGGGACACCTTCCACGAGATCAGGCTGCTCCAAGACAAAGACAGAACAGCAAAAGCGACCCAAAGCTCTTCCGGTGATGTGGAAATAACTCCCATGTAGGAACTTTCACTCCAAAGGATGTTCAGCTCCAGGGTTCCCAGGTTTCAGTCAACCTTAAAGCAGCGCTAAGGCAGAAAGTGGAGAGAGCTCTGCATAGGAATGATGGTTTTCCCATTTTCCAGCTGATTCCTTACTCAGGCAAGTCTTTAAGTTCCATGCAAAGCATTGGGGGTGCCAAGGGTACAATTTTCCTTGGTCCAGGAGAGGCAGGAGCAGGTCCTGGCTCTGTGCCCAGGGCTCGCAACAGCTCACCTTGGACCTGCCTGCAGCTCCAGGATGCAGAATTGGATGTTAATCAGCAATTAGATAATGAGCAGACCCCACTCCTGGGAATGAGAAACTCCCTTCTGCAGTCACAGGAAATTGGAGGAATAAAACTCCCTGAGAGATCTTTGGGGAGAAGAGAGCGATTTGATAGCACAAAAATTATGGGGAAAGTGGATTTTGCCTTTCACGCTCTTGTCAGAGACTGAAAATAGTTCATGCCTCAAACATTGATATAAAGTTTTGCTCATTATAAAGAAGCCACAACCGAAGAAGCTTCCCTGAAGAGTGGGACTTTGAACTGAAGGTCAACTGTTGATTAGATAAAGGGAAATGCATTGTTCAGTCATCCCAGGCTGAGGGAAAGGTGCGCATCCACAAAAGGCCAAAGCCACCAGCTGCAACTATCCCCGGCTGAGTTTGGGGTGCGGGAAGAGCACAGCTCACAGACGCCAGGTTTACACAGACTGCCCCCACCCGAGCGGAAAGGAGGAGATTTTGGGTGCGTGGTGCAACCTCTGGTGAGAGGCAACAAACACCCATCCTCCGATTACACAAACTGGCCCAGCTGTGGAACCCCCACCCCCACAGGCCACATCCACGGGACTTTCCCGTGAGAGGCTTGGCCCCACAGGACTGCACATGGTGCAACAGATCCAGAGTCTGCTGTGAGAGACTCACCCCCCCGCCAGGGGGACATGCCCAGATGTGGTCACCCAGCCTGAGCATATACACCCATGGGACTCTGTGCCTTCTGGGGGGACCTTCACCACCAAGAGACCAGCTGGAGAAGATCACTGAACATCGTTGGGATCCATGGAGTGGTGATATTTTCCTTATCCTGTCCCTGTCACTCTTTCTGTCCCCCTCACCTATCTTCTACTTCTTTCTTCCTTTCCTTCTCTCTCTCTCTCTCTCTCATATTTACCATCAAATAAAACCCTTACTATTGTCACTGGCATATGGTCTCGTTTGCACCTTAATTCCAGCAGAGGCATTTCTAAGAACCTTAAAATTGGATCATAACAACTCTTCCTTATGGATTTAATTGGATCACAAGCACCAACGTGGGCGTGCCCAGATCATCTGGCCCATGTCACTTCTGTGCCACCAGCAGCCAAAAGATGAAAGCCCCGCAGCTCTCCTCGGGCCTTTAAGGTTGAGCACAAGGTGAAGGTAAAAGGTGAAAGGCAGAGCACAAAACAAAACAATCTTGGACTTGTTTTTGACAGTTTTTAGAGAGAGGATGTTCTCTTTGCTTGATTTCTCTTTTGTTTTTCCCCTTTTAGATGAAATTCCTGAATATTCCAGCCCTTTTGTTTACCTTATCTGGGTGTTTTATGGCTCCCACCCTCCTCTTAGTCCTCTACAGTTTCTTATCCAAGGTCAGCTTGTTCTTCCTCTACTTCTGAAAGACCACAGGCACCGTGCTCCATGGCAATCAACAAATGCCTTTCCTTTTAACTCTTACTCTGCTGGTTCTTCTGGTTTTTCCACACCCTGGAAACATTCCCATTCCTATTTTTTTTACACCAAGTTTAACATTTCCACTATAAAGCTCCAGCACCTTGCCTACAGCTTCAGCACATTTTGTGCCCCCTCCATGGAGTCTGGTGAATTCGTTTTTCATAGAGAGGTGCATTTTTTGGTGGAAGGGGTGGGGAAAGGACTGAAAAGCCTCCTCCTACCCCCAAAAAACCCAGAGATGAGGCCCCTGTTGCAGGAGAGGAGATGCCCTCAGGCACAGCAACCTTTGCAGGTGGTCCAGAACCTCTGATGGCACAAAAAAGGCCAGGACTCAGAAAAAAGCTACAAAACAAGTCCAGAGTTCAGCCAGGAGACAGAATTAGGCCTGGAGACAGGGATAGACACTATATAGTTAAGGATCATCCAGCAGGCAGTGTTGGAGAAGAGAATAATGGAATATCCTGGGTTAGGGACAAAAAGGATCAGCAATTCCAACCCTAAAAGTCACAACCAGAAGTCATAAACAGATAGGAGATAAAATCACAGCACACGGCCAAGGTCCATCCAGGACATGGCTGGAGACAGGGCCACTTACATCAGGGCCTAAAGGGTTAGGCTTGAGCTTAAAGGGGGTTCCTGGAGCCATGGGCACAGTCTGAGCAGGGCCCTGCTGAAACTGTTCAGGGAAACTAAGGTTTTTGCCTGAGTAAGGAGCTCTTCTTAAATCACCACAGTTGTTTTCCTGTCAAAGCCTAAAACAAGCACGGCTGAGGGTGAGTCATGCAGACTTTGGAAGGAGGAAGAGTGAGAATTCCAACACCAGCCAGCAATCCACTTTCACTTTAGGCTCAGGGAGAGAAGGGAAAAGGAAATGTGGATGGCAGCCAGAAGTGAAAGTTCATCCATGCAGCAGTCAGATCCTGTCAGATGACAGTCAGATCCTGACCCCAGGTTGTGGTTGGAGGGAGCAGATGAAGGTTTTATTCTTTTATCTATAAAAAATATAATAAATGGCACAGCCCAAAGATGCATCTGGTTGGGCACCTTTTTTTTCAGGAATTTTCAGGAATCTCAGCAGCTTCTTGAGAGCAATCCCAGGTCTTTCCCCATGGGATGCAGCAGAGGTGGTGGAGGACAGTGACCTGTTCGGCACCAAAGCAAAGAATAACTTGCAGCTTGGTTTGCCCATGGAAAATCTACATCTGGAGCATCCTTGGATGCTCCAAATATGATCCTGAGGGTCTTCTGGGCAACTCTGATCCAGAATAACCAGAAGGGACTTTAGGAGAAGGAACATCCAGGGTGGGATGATGAGGAAGGGCTGGGACATGGAGTCAGGCCTCTCGTTCAGCCAGGTGGAGCAGGGTGGCGTGCGCAGGAATTCCGGGAATGGTGCATCCCAGCTCCAGCATTCCATGGAGTGTCGGGGCCTGTGCCAGCACCTGGGCAAGGAGGACCTTCATGCCAAGACTGTGTTGCAGCAAAGTGCTCCAGACAAAGAGAATTTTGGGGGTGAGAGGAAGCAGCAAGGATGGAGATCCTGGATTCCTGCTCTTTCATGGCCTCCCAGTCCTCTGCCAAACTGATTCTCCACATTTTGCCAGGTGGGGCAGAAACCTCCCACAGAGCAGTTCCAACCCTCTCCGGGAAAAATCTGAACAATTCCCAGCTCCACAGGAGTAATTGCATAATTACTGAAAAAAAAGGACTTTGTCCCCTTCCTGTATCATTGGAGCAAAGCAGTTTGAGAAGTTCTGCTCCACTAACCCGGGGACACGTCTCATTTGCAAATTCCTCTGGCGTTTAGGTGCCTCACGTGCACAGCCAGACCCAGGAAGTCTCACACAAACCCTGAAACAGAAGCGTGATGGGGAAGGAACCTCTCTGTGTCCCACCCGGCTCCACAGAAGCTGAGCAAGCTTTTACTGACCCTGAATTTCAAGCTTGAACTCCCCAAGTGCCTGTTCAACACCAAAGCCTTGCAGGCCTAGTTAGTCTAGGTTTAATTTCTGCGCCATCTCTGCTGCCCTGAGCCATGAAAGGACCTGTCACACTCATCATTTCCTGATTTTAACCGTCCCCATTCCTCCCCAGTGTGCCACAGCCAAGAAATATTTACCCTAGCACCAGTTCGCCCTCTGATCCAGCCACTTCCTTATCTCCTTTTCCTCTGAGTGTGCTTTTGTAGCTGTCTCCACCTTTCTCCAGCACAGGCCACATTCCTGGTGCTGGACTCTACCCCTGTTGCCTCTCTTGCTTCACCCTTCTTTTCGTGAAGAAATGTGTTTTGGCCTTGCACTCACAATATGAAGCCAATGGTTCAACAAAGTCCTCCAGTGACCTCCAAACTTGCAAGAAGAGGTTGGAGCACTCAGGGCAGTGTTTTGTGGGCTGGTCTAGAACAGAGATCTCTGCCAGCAGAGCTGCTGTGTTGAGCTCTGCAGTCTGTCCCACACAGCAGCCTTGGGGAGGAGGTGGGAGATGAGCTTAGGCCGTAGAATATAAAATATCCTGAGTTGGAAGGGACCCAAAAGGATCACCGAGTCCTCAGAAGGAGGACTTTGCCTTTCTTTCCTTCCTTACCTGGTGTAATTTCCACCACAGAAAACTGGTCCCTGGTGGATCTGGCCACCTCTTCCTTTTGCAGCATCCTGTCATTAATGCTGTTCCCACCCAACCATTCCAGTAGGACCGGGATGACTCCAGATCCCACGCTGGGTTGTGACCTTTGTGACTCTTAGGTCCTATCTCTTCCTTCTTATCAGTAGACAGGGCCTCTCCAGGAAAAAAAAGGGGCTGATAATGTTAAATTTAAGTGTGGGAGAAAACCAGGAAGCTGTAGATCCTTGTACTCTTCACCTGGGAATGAGGAGAGTGTGTCACAGAATCCCAAGTTTGGGTTGGAAAGATCATCTTGTTCCACCCCCTGCCATGGGCAGGGACACCTTCCACTAGCCCAGGTTGCTCCAAGCCCCATCCAACCTGGCCTTGGACACTTCCAGGGATGGGGCAGCCCCAGCTTCTCTGGGAAACTGTGCCAGGGCCTCAGCACCCTCCCAGGGAAGAATTTCTTCCCAATATCCAGCCAAAATCTACTTCCTTGGTCTGTATGAGACAGGGGTTTTGCAAATGTGTCTGAATTACAATTCCTCAAGTTACCACAAAGCTGAAACTTCCCATTTTTTTAGTATTTGGTTTGTCCCAGCAGCCTGTTTCAGTGGAAGATACGAGCCCACAGAAACTGCTCGGAAGTCAGTTCCAGCTAGAATACCTGGCAGTGACAAATAAAAGTGAGTCATAGGTAAGAAACGGGAAGCAGGGATTTGCAGGCATGGGTTTGCTTCCCAAGCAGATTGCTCTGAATGCCTCCGACAAGACAGGAGCCGGAATTTCTTCTGACAGATGCGTTTGCCAAGAAATGCTGACTCTGCAGAATTAAACCCATCTGTGGCACAGAGTTTGTCAAGCCTGCTTGTTTCCTGCTGGCTCACCAGCCATCTCCTCCATTCCCAGGCTTTCCTGACAGCCAGCTTCGCAGGGGCCCTCCCCCACTGCCCCTCCTGCAGCCCGTTTCCTAGAGGATTTAGTTATTTCCGTGGGACCTACTGAATTTGGGACACTCCAACATCAGGGGACTTATTTACACTCTGAAGACTCATCTTGCCAAGCAGCCCAGGCTGTCCCATGCCATCCCAGCTGCTGGGCTCTTCAAGCTTCCCAATCCTGTATGCCTAATCCAATTTAGGCTCTGGTAAACAGATGGGGAAGTTGGTTCTTTATGTGCTTGGCTCTTCAGTGGGGGCTGTGCGTGCTGATGGGTCAGACACGAAGAGGGGGTGTTGCATGCAGGGACGGGTTCTGTATTCGAGGGAATCTCGCCTGCAGGAGATCCATGCAGGATATGGGGAATGTGTGTATACAGGGTGGTTGCGAATGTGTGGAGGAGGATGTGTGTGTGCTCAGGGGATCCGTGAGAGGAGATGCATGGAGGAAGAGGGTGAGGCAGGGAATCAGCAGGTCATGTGGGTAGAGGAAGTCAGAGAATCCCAGAATCCCAGAATAAGCTGAGTTTGAAGGATTGCGCTTGGATGAGTGGGGTCCGGCATACAGGCAGCCCCCCTGCTCCGGTCTCTTCCTTCAGGGAAACAGAGGGGACCCGAAAGGGGGCTGGAAAAAGCCTTTTGCGGCACGGCTAGGGGAAAGCTGGCTCTGTTCCCCGTCGGCCAGCCGCTGCCATGCCGACACATTCGGCCCCCTTCCCCGGCCCCGGTTCTCCCGAGCGGGGAAAAGAAACTAGGCGTGGCCAGGGAGGTGGAGGGGGGAGGCGGTGCGGGGGCCAGGCCCGGCCCGCGGGGCGGAGCCGTCGCCCTTTCTCCACCCCCGGCGCCCGGCCCTGCCGCCAGCCTGCGCTCCTCCGCCCGCCCTGCGCGTCTCTCTGGCCACATCGTCCGCACCATGAAGGCGCTCCTGCTCGCTGTGCTGGCCGCGGTGCTGTGCGTGGAGAGAGGTGAGGGAAGGGGATGCCCCCGCCACCATCGCCTCCCCCCCAGGTCCCCCGGTCCCGCGCCAGCCCTGCGTTTGAGAGCAAATTGGGGGGGTGGGGGAGTGATGCGTGTGGCAGGGTGGGCTGTGGAAGTTGGAGGATTGTAGGGGATATAAGGGTTGAAGAGGGGTTGGGGGCACGGCGCTGAGCCGCGGTATGGTTCGGAGCGGGATGCGGGGGTGTCTTTCCAAGACCTGCCTCGCAGCAGTGTCCCTCCTGAAGCAGGAACTTCGGAGCTTCCCCGCCTGTATGAATATGTGAGCATCTCCGGCTGTGCGGGTGGATATCCTGGAGCTTTTCCCAGTTGTAGCTCGAACAAAGAGCAGGGCCGGCTCCGCTCCCCATTTTCGGCGCAGCGAGCCGGGATAACGGCGCTGGGATGGACTGAGATGCAGCCGAGGGGAAGGAAGGTGGAGGGGAAAGGCAGCCCAGCCCTGGCAATGGCTGATGGAGCAAAGTCAGGGCAGAGCCGCTCGTGATTCTGGCTCCTGCTGCCCCCTCCGAGCATCCTTGGGCCGGCTGCGGTGGCCGGTGCGTGGCGCGATGACCCCTAAGGGACAAATGCCCTGTGGGGCGCATCCTGGGGCTGCCACCGAGCCTGGGGAGGACGTGGTTCGTGTTGTGTGTGACTGCCAAGTTGCTCAAGTCGCAGGGCCTGCCATCCCCACCTTCCCCATCGACTCCATCCCTGACTATCCAAACTCCATGGGGCCGTGCAAAACCACGTATTGTTCCCACACATGTCGTTGCTTGGAGAAGCCAAACAAAGAGCAAACGGGAGAGTTCTGAGCTCTCCCAGCCCCTGCTCTGCAAACAGCGTCCCTTCTTGTTTTCTGAGGGCACCGCTGAGAAGAAACTGGCTGTTTGCTTTCCTTCCCATTCCCCCTTCCCAGTGGGATCCGGGAAGCGACTGGCAATTGAAGCGTGGAGTCTCGGGCAGAGCCCAGCTGGCTTGTGCTCAGTTCCAGCTGGGAGGATGGGCTGGCCAGGCCAAAGCAGTGAAGGGTTTCATTCCCCATCACCCCCCCCAAAAAAAACCCCTACAACCCTTTCAGCTTTAAAAGTAAGTTTTTATCGAGGCAAAAGGGGTTGTTGCAGGTGATTTTATCCCCAAACACTTCCAGCATATCCAGGGGGGATCTTACAGAAGAGCTTTACCCCCTGCTCAAAGATCTTGCATATGGATCTTGATAAGGATTTTGCCTTAAGAGAATGGAAAAGCAGCATCGGGGCTAAGTGGAAAAGCTGCTGAAGCAACAGCATTTTCCTGCTGCTACCAAGCTCCAGAGTGGGCTTTTAAAGGCATTTTTTTTCCCTGTCTTTGTAAGAATGGTTCAACCCCTTATCTGAAGGAATTCCCCCCAAATACCCTGCTCTGTTTTGGGAGCTCTTTGTTCCTCTGAGAAGCTGAGCAGCAAACAAATAAACTCAAATTCTTTCACTGGTGAAAACAAGGCTTCTCTTTTGCATTGTTCAGTCTTGGGATTTTTTTTTTTCCTTGTTTTTTTTCTTTTCTTGTAACCTTGAGCTGCAACTCTTTCCTCCGTCTCCAGCTGCATGAAATTAATTCTGCCACCCTTCTTGTGCCTTTTGTCTAAACCACTCAGCGTGTTTGTGCTCTCCTAACTCTGCAGTGGGTGTTTTTTGGGGGGGGCAGAAAGTGACCGAATATTTCTGTTCTTAAACTCTGCCTCTTCTGGAAGGATTTTTTTTCTGTTAAGACAAGGGGTAATGGGTAGGTGTGACAAAGAAAAACATGGGGACAGGTAGGAGGTGCTGTGGCAGGAGCATGGATTGAGTCACGTGGCAGAGAATTTCATGCCCAACAGCACTTTTGTGTCATGTCCAAAGATTTCTGGTGTGTTTGTTCCTGGAACCTTTAATGAACAGCATTGCACCACTCGTGCCTTCAGCGCAGCGAGCAAATACATATGGAGACGTCTGTCCTGCCAGAATGCCCACAGGAAGCCTGTAATCCACTTCATTCCTGATTGCAGAAGATTCCTGAGATGAGTCAATTTGCCTCCTCGGGGTGGTTGTGAGGTGAGGGGTTTGGGACAGGTCACCTGAGACTTGGGAGCAGAGCTGGGCTTCACTCCGAGGTCCCACATGGAGTTGTGGCCACCCCATGGATGGGCTCGGCAATGACTCAGTGGCTGGTCCCATCCTCCTTCCCCTCTCCCAAATCCAGAAATCCACTGAGGAATCTCTCCCGGAGGTTTTGACTCAGCTGGTGGCCCTGTAATCCCGGTGCTGTCAGTTGTGGTGGTTGTGTTGGTGTGCTCAGGTAACCCGGGTTTGTTGTAGGGATTGTTGCCAGAGTGAGGATCCTTGGAGGATGCGTGAGCCAGGCCAGGAAATTCCTGCTTGGGGGGTTGTGGTGTTGGCTTCCACTCCAAAGCAGAGGTTTGGCTGCTCTGATGTGACATTCAGGATCTCCCACTAACCCACTTTAATCTGTTTCTCTGAGATTATATTTTGTTTTCTTTCCCCTCCTTGGCTGTGGCTGCTCGAAAGTCATTCCTCTGAGAGCAATTGCTATTTTTTTTCTCATTTTTCTTGTAGAAACCTTTTATTTTCCTGAGAGAAACAGGAATGAGAAGAAGCTTGAGATGTCGTGCCGTCCCATGGCAGAGTGGGACAGATGCTAAGCAATATTTATCCAAATAATTCTTCAAAATATCCATGGCAGGAACTGCTGAGCCTCAAGAAGCCCATCCCAGGGCTTTCCCCGCTTCACTTCCTTAGGAAAATATTCCAAGGGGGGTCTACAAGAAAGCTGGAGGGGGATTTATTTTACAGGGATAGGGCAAGCAGGAATGCCTTCAAACTGAAAGAGAGTAGGTTTAGGTTGCATATTGGGAAGGAATTCTTCCCTGTGAGGGTGATGAGGTCCTGGCACAGGTTTCCCAGAGAAGCTGTGCCTGCCCCATCCCTGGAAATGTTCCAGGCCAGGTTGGACGGGGCTTGGAACAACCTGGGCTAGTGGAAGGTGTCCCTGCCCGTGGCAGGAGGTTGGAACTGGACGATCCTGAAGGTTCCTTCCATCCCAAACCACTCCATGATTCTTTGATAATCCATTTGTGGCAGGGCTGAAGGAGGTGGGAGCAGCGATGGCACCGCCTTGCACTTCCCACCCTGAATCAGCCCCCGCTCTGTTTTTCATCCCATCAGCACAGAAGGGGGAAAGGTGGTGCCTCGTGGAAGGGCTGCCTGGGAGCTCCAAAATCCCAAATCCATGGAACATTGGGAACAGACCTGATCTGTCTGCATATGTAGGTCAACAACTGCAGCGTGGATGTGATGCTCTTGTATGTAAAATACAGAGATCAAAGTGCCCGTGGCCCTGCTGAGTCACTGGTCCAGGCTGTCCCCACAACCAATTTCCACCCCAAATGCTGTTTTCCAATCATTCCTCTTTGTGAGGGATGAGGGATGGGAGCCAGCTGGTCCATCCTGCTGGTGTAGGATAAGCCATAAATGGCCTCAAGTTGCTCCATGGGAGGTTTAGTTTGGAAACGAGGAAAAATTTCTTCACTGAAGAGGGTGGTCAAATATTGGAACAGTGGTGGAATCACCATCCCTGGAAGTGTTCAAGAAATGTGCAGCTGTGTTGCTTAAAGACTTGGTTTAGTGGTGAATTTGGCAGTGCTGGATTAATGGTTGGAGTCAATGACCTCAGAACTCTTTTCCAACTGAAATGATTCCATGATTCTATAATTTTAGGGGACCTGCCGTGGAGGAGAACATGCAAATTAATGCTCCTGCTCCAAATTAAAAAGATTGGATGAATAAGCTGCCTTTATAGTGCTGTGACTCCACGGAGTGGGACAGTGCAAGTCCTTGCAGGTCTTGAGCTTTCTGCTGAGAAATCATTTCCACCAGGTGCTCCAGCTCAAGCATGGCCTGATCTGGGTGCCCAAAGACAGGTCATGGGAAATTTGAACCCGTGGTCACACCTGGAGCATTTCCCATCAGGGTCACAGAATCATAAAATCAGAACGGTTTCGCTTGGAAGGCACCTAAAGATCATCCAGTTCCAACCCCCCTGGCCCAGGCAGGGACACTGTGTCCGTGGTGGTTGAGCTGAATGAGCCAAAACCTCAAAAATTTGCCTCTGGAGTTTGGTTTCCAGTTGGCAGCTGCAGCTGGAACACGTTCTTGGTGCAAACAGGGGTGACAGAAAGTGCCAGGCTGTGGTTGTACCAGCTTTAGCTGATAAGAGCTCGGAATGCATTCCTTAGGCTTGAACCATTCACTTGGCCAATTTTTTTGGGGAAAAACCCCCCCCACATTGCAGGTTGACAAAACTGAAAGTGTGGCTGTGGCCGGATGCGGGACATCCCGTGTGACAGAGATGGGGACCTCCAAGTGAGGAGGTCTCCCCAGCAGCCCCTAAGCGAGGTTTGCCTTTCTCTTGCAGCCCACACGCTCATCTGCTTTTCCTGCTCGGATGCCTCCTCCAACTGGGCCTGCCTGAAGCCTGTCAAGTGTGGCGAGAATGAAAACCACTGCGTGACGACGTATGTCGGCGTGGGACTCGGTGAGTGCGGGCAGCACCTCCTCCTGCCCCTCCTGGCTGCTCTCCTGGGTCACCTGCTGAGCTGCAGCGAGGCTTTGCTTTCCTCTGGCTGGGGGGAAAAAAGGGAAAGTTCTGCTTAGCAACTGAGTGTCGGACCATCCCACGGGAATTCGTACGAGGGACGCGCTGCCAGGAGGAGTCACGTTAAAGCCCACGTGCCTGCACTGATGCCCGCGAGTCCGGGGGGAATTTCAGGCTGGGGGCGGGGAGTTTGCTGATGAATAAGTGAAAGCGTGGAGGATGCTGCAGGCTCCCTGCGTGGGAAGCTCCAGGGTTGCTATTCTTGCTGATTTTTTGCCTCCTGTTTGGGTTCTTCGTCCCTGAGTCCCACCTTTTGCTTCACTTTCCGTGGACAAGGCGGGAAGGGAGGGTTGTGGCTTTCCTTCCTGAGTGCCTGGGAAGATTTGGGGGGTTCTGTGCTTCCCAGCTGCTGCTCTGAGGGAGGCAGAATGCTCTGGCAGATCTCCTGGTGCCTTTGCAGGAACCAGAGCCCATTCTGGCTCTCCCTGGCAGAAGGAGGGGGAGTTTCATGCCTGAGTCTTCAGCGTGGGTGGGTCAGAGGTGCACAAACAGAGACTGGGAGCTTTTATAAACTTCCTTTCTCAGCCCAGTGCTAATGGTTTCCTCTTTCCTGCCTCTTAACGTGGGCTGTGCTTCTCTGGAAAAGCAGACTTGGCTCCCAAGTGTCTCCCCAGTGCTCCCTGTCTCCCTTGAGTAGGCCCAGAGTAAAGCTCAAGAGGGATTTTTGGGATTCCTCACCAGAGCTGTTGTGGCTGAACATTGGCTGATCCAAAGGGGTGTCCCTGGGGTGTTGTGTGGTCTCTGGGGTGTTTGTGGGAGCTTATCAAGGTGATAAGATGGGCTGGGCTCCTGTCTCCCGAGAACCACTTCATCCTCTCCATGCCGCCTGCGCCACTTTGGTGATCAGGTGATCAGAAACCCAAAAAACCATCCTAAATCTGTCTTTTTTTCTTCCTCTCCACCCCAACCTTATATCCAGGCGGCAAATCCGGCCAGTCCATCTCGAAGGGATGCTCTCCCATCTGCCCCAGTGCCGGGATCAACCTGGGAATAGCGGCCGCCTCCGTTTACTGCTGCGACTCCTTCCTCTGCAACATCAGCGGTTCCAGCAGCGTCCGAGCCAGTTACACGATCCTGGCCTTGGGAATTCTCGTCAGCTTCATCTACGTCCTCCGGGCTCGCGAGTGATGGGGCTGCCCGAGGAAGAGCCGCCTCCCACGGGTCTCGTTAGCCAATATCTTCTCTGTTGCTGTCTGCAAGGAGATCCTCTACTTCTCAGCAGGCTTCCAAGGTGATTGTTTCCCAGACTTTTTGCTCTTCCAAGCATTGGAGACCTGGGCGGTTTGGCCGAGCTGTTCTCCTCCTCCTGTGGACGTCTCCCGCTGCACTCTCACTCCTCCTCGGCCAAGGTGGATAATTTTGGAAGGGTTTCTGCTTTTTCTACCTATTAATAACCCCCCCTCACCCCCCATTTCTAAGGTTGGTTAAAACCAGGCTGGGACTCGCTGAGAACAGACTCACCCCAGGCACCACCAGGTCTGCTCCAGCACATGGGTGGCACGGGCAGCGGGAATGCGGGATCCAAAGGGAGACACATTCCTGGCCCTCGCAGCTGCAGTCTCTTTTTATAAAATAATTTCATTTCTTCTGATCCTGGGCTGACTTTTCTGGAAAACCAATGCCGTGTACCTTGTCCTTCCAAGTTCTGTAAGTGCCAGACCTGAATAAACTTGCTCCTGTTGTTACCTGAGATGGGACGTGTGTGTGTTTCCTTGCTCCAGGGATTAGGAACTGTTTTCTGGAAAATCCCAATATTGTACCCAGCATGAGGGTCCCTCACCCTCTCGAGCAGCTTTTGGGTGCTTCATCTCCACATCCTTTCCAGCTGTGAGCAGCAAATCCATCTTCTCCCTGTTGCCGTCATTCCTGATAAACACCTCTGGGCCAGCTTGTTCCACCACCCTTGGGAATGACTTTTTCCAGGTGCATTTTAGGGATAAAAGCCAGGTTTTGTGGTCTGAGTCAACCCTAATGGAGCAATCACCTTGTGAGCAGGACTTCTAAAAGTGAATCTGCATTTTACAAAGACTTGGTGCCTCAGTTTCCCCACTTTGGACTTGTCATGGTGACCACAACAATGGCGATACCTGAATGACCAAGGACAACAGGTCTGAAAAATTTGGTGAGGTCAGAGGAGATGTCAATACCCACATCTTTAGGTCCAGCCTTCAATGCCTGATGGTGCCCATGAACTGCTGAAGGTGACTTCACCACCCAGCCTTCCACATCTGCTGTCCCTCAGCTCCCAGGATCTTCCCAGGTGTTTTGGCAAGGTTTTTCCTAGAAGTTCTCAGCTGTCCCATGGGAGTTGTGTCCTCCTGCCCTCTCTGTGTCATCTGTGCTGCCTACTCTGCTTGCCTGTGGACCTGCTTGACACAAACCAAGCCAAAATTCAGCCTTAAACCACCAAGTTCAAGCTTTTTGTCACTTCCACTGATGGATCAGAGGTGCCCTGGGCTTTTTTTCCTATTTCTAGCAGCAAAACCCAGGTGTTGGCACATTTTAGCCATGCCTTGTACCCGCTTCTCCTATTCTGTGTCAAAACCCAAACAAAAGCTCCACAAACCTTCAGTTTCACCTCTGTCCCCTCTTCAAGGAGTGATAAATGAAAGGTGGTTGCAGTTGTACAGAAATATTTGTAACAAAAGTGGTTTCATGGGCTTCCCCACCCCCCCTCCCTTCTCCCCCTCTTTTAATTAAAGCAACACAGATGTTAATGACAGCTTTTCCAGCAGGAGGGATGGGTCAGTGGGATGTGACCTGCAATTTAGTGGTTAATGTGGGAAGAATGCATCAATTGTGTTGGTCCTTGGATGTGCCTTCCTTTGGATAATGCATCCTCTTGGGACCTCGGGGCCCGAGGTGCCCCACAAACCTCTGCTATGCATGTGGAGCACAGGGAAAATTGGGAAAAAACTTCCTAAACTGAGGTGAATATTCCCCAGCTTCCCTGTGCCTCAGCCTTCTTCCCAAGAGGGTTCAAAACCTCTGTTTTTGGGTTCATTTGTCCCTCAGCACTTGCCGTGACACTGAGGTGGCACCCGGAGTGCTCTACCTTGGATTTAGGGGGCTCTGTCTTTTCTGGCTGCCTTGAAAAAGGTTTTGGGGTTGGTTTGGGCCTCAATTGCCTTTAGCAAAGAGCTGAACTTCAAAGCCATCAGCTGTGTCCTGATGTCCATCCATGCCTTTATGAGGATCCTGAGGATGCCATAGTGGACAACCCCTTGGGCTGAAGACCTGGTTGTCTCCTCCAAGGGCCCTGGTTGTCTCCTCCAAGGGCCATCTCCTTCCTATCTCAGTATTCCTCAGCTGGTGCCAGGGATTTGGTTGCGCCAGGGAGCAAAGGCCGGTGGGAGCAGCATCCAGAGGCGGTTTATCCCAATAAATAACAAATTATGTTCATGGAATTGCCAGGGGACTGAGCTGAGGGTTGGTTGGATAAATTTCACATGGCGATTTGTTTTTCCTCCTCGCTCTCTTTTTGTCTCTTCCTTCCCATGTGCTCCAATCTAGAGCATGGAAAAAAGGGATATTTTCAGTTTTTCCTTTCCTGGCAAAGATCTCTTGGATAGATCCATGTGTGTTTGAGAGAGGGAGGGAGTGACAGCTTGTCACAGTTGAATCCCAAGCACTTTCTCATCAATTGTGCCAACTCTCGCTATTCCTGGTCCTACTCTAGGTTTATTTTTGCCCCCAAATCCCAAGAATGACAAACCTGGTGAGAACCTCGTCCGTTGTAAAACCCGGGCCTAAAAAGGGGCAGGTGAAGTAATTCAAACCATTAATAATAAGACAATAAGTAGGAAAACACAGGATTCATTAAGTGTTCACACTGGTGGGTTGCTAAACCAAATGCTGGATTTGGAATTTGAGGGCTGTGGTGGGACAGCCCTGAAGTGCTTTGGATGTGTTTCTGTGGACTGTGGAATTCAGAGATCAAAATCTGAGCAGAAAACTCAGGTATTCACCTGTTCTGACAAGACAAGAGGTTATGAGGGGAGGAGGTTTGGCTCCCTAGAAGCATAAAATATCCTGGAAGTGTTTCTAGTGGAAATTTAAGAGTTAAGTGAAATACCTGCCCACTTCGGAGCGTGTTCCCGAGAAAATGGTTTCAGTGCTTCCATCCTGGGAATGGCTGTAATTCACCAGCAACTGCTGCCATCTCCCACTACCCCACGAAGGGCTTGAATTTTTGTGGATTGTCTAAAAATGCTCAAAATCCTTCCCACCCAGGATCTGGGGGTTTGCAGTTTGCCCAAGAGAAGGACTTCAAAATGAGCATGGTTCTTCCAGCTGGTTTTGAGAATTGTTTTTTTTTAAGGGCAAAATTTCTTTTTGGAAACCGCAAATGTGACGTGACTCCCTTGCTCCAACAGAACAAATGATCGGTTGCTTAATTATTACTCCAAGGATCCACTTTGCTACTCCAAGGATGTCCTGGATTGGTGTTGATTTACTCAAGTTGGGGTTTTTTGAAGGGATTTGTCTCCCAGGGGCTTTATTTGCCACCACCCCGGAGGGAAGCGCTGGTGGTGTGCATGTGTGTCCATGGGATGGGTCATAGGATCCGGGCCCTCTGGAAAAAGCAGATGTGGTGCACACCTGGATGCCTGGAGGTTTAGGGCCCTATCCCAAGTCTCTTGCTCCTGTGGGTCTCTGTTTGGGATGAAGGTGGCTCTGGATCCTTGATCCTGAAGGAGTTATTTCACCCCTGTCTGAGGCTGTGGAACGGGAATGGGAACAGAAACGCCCAATTTTGTATTTTGGGAATGCCCATGGTGCCCAGGGAGGAGAAGCCCTGGGTTGGTCCTGCCACCTACTGGTTTTTGCCGGACTTGGTGGAGGAACTTTGAAGCCCAGATCTCCAAAATCAAGGAGGACGAGCTGCCTCAAACCAAATAATTGCACCCAAAGCAGAGAATCATCATCAGCAGAGACAGATTGAAGGTTTTAATTCGTCCAGCTTTGCTCTCTGAGAGTGGAAATTGAGAAATAAAAGGCTTAAGAGCCTTCCCAGCTCCAACATTTTCCATGGGAACACTTCTTCCCAGCCCTAATCCTCCTGGTTCATCAAATGAAAATATATGAAGCCAATAAAATGTTGCGGGGAAAAAAAAAAAAAAGTTGGCACGTTTTATTTCAGCTTTGTTGGATGATCCGAGGTGGTTTCTCCAAAATGCTGATTTTACTAATCCCTATCTGTGAGATTTGTAACTGTGTATTATCTTTATTGTAACGGGGTAAATGGGATAAAGAAGCATCCATCCCTTTAAATATATTAACCTAAGTATAAGTGAAGTGTATGTTCCATCTTGTTTCTTATACTCTAATAAAAAAATATATGGAATTAATATAAAAAAAACCCACTTGGAAGGATGTTTTTGGGTGGTTCTGCAGATATTACAGATATTAAATCTTGTTTTGTGTGGAAGAAAAGTGCCTGGATTGGATTCCAAGCTCAGGGCTGTGGGTTGTGGGCTGGATAAAAAAACTAGGCTGAATTTAGGGACTAAAGGAGGGTTAAATTCTGACATTTCATCTCAAGGCCATTGGAATCTCTTCCTGGGGATGGATAAAGAACAGGGATTGTCTTTGCCTTCAATAGCTCATAAATATCCTTGGCTTGCCCGTGACCCTGCCGGGAATGGAGATGGGATTTGGCCTTGGAGCCTGCACTCTTCCTTGTGGGAGAGGGTGTCTATTTTGGGCACAGAAAGGGCCCTGTGTGGGTGTCCCTGGGCAGCTGCTCCTCTTCCTGCACTCCCAGGGACCCGACCCCGCTCCTGCCTCCGGACAGATGCACACACGGACACAGGGCTGGGTGCTCTGGAGACTCCGTTCTGCTCTCCCAACATTCAGCTCTGCCAAATTGTGTAATCCTAATTTTTGTTTAAAGATTTTCTGGGGATCCCAGTTGGGTCCCATGGGAGAAGGGGATTATATTCCCTGGGGAATGTAAAACAAATGCAGAATAACAGTGATGGGCTTGGGAGTTTCTTTGAAACACACAGAAATATCTTGCCTTTTCTCTGGAAAATCCCAGCCTGGACTATCTCCTTCCTGGGAAGGGATTATTTTCACTGCCCTCCCTCCTTGCAACCCATATTTTTCAGCGTGACTTGCAAGTGATTTTTGGGATTGGGACTATTTTGGGGACTGGGGGACATTGCACAGCCAGGAGAGACCTGCACCTCGCTCCTGCCTGGCATTCCCATCATTTCTCCTCACACTGTCACCCATGTCCCAGCTCCTGCTACTCCCTAAGGATCTGCCTGTCTCTGCACAGGCCCAGGATGGACTTTTCTGTATTTCAGTTGTTTGGAAAGTTGAGGGAAATGGTGCCACATCTCCTGTTTGCTCTGCAGGTGTTCCTCACTGGCATCCCAAGGTTGTCCTGATCATTCCAGGCTGGGAGACACCAAACGGGTCTGAAGTGGGAAAATTCTGGCCTCCACATCATAGGATCCTGGAATGGTTTGTGTTGGAAGGGACCTTCAAGATCATCTCGTTCCAACCCCCTGCCATGGGCAGGGACACCTTCCACTATCCCAGGCTGCCCCAGACCCCATCCAACCTGGCCTTGAAGGGATGGGGCAGCCACAGCTTCTCTAGAAATTCCATTCCAGGGCCTCACCACCCGCCCAGGGAAGAATTCCTTCCCAATATCCCATCGAACCCTGTCCTCTGGCAGTGGGAAGCCATTCCCTTTGTCCTGTCCCTCCATCCTTTGTCCTAAGTCCCTCTCCAGCTCTCCTGGAGCCCCTTTAGGCACTGGAAGGATCTCTGAGGTCTCCCTGGATCTTTCTCTTCTCCAGGCTGGACGTTCCCATCTCTCCCAGCCTGGCTCCAGAGCAGAGGGGCTCCAGCCCTTGCAGCATCTCTGTGGCTTCCTCTGGACCTGCTCCAGAAGGTTCCTGTCATCCATGTGCTTATGACTCCAGAGCTGGATGCAGTATTCCTGGTGGGATCTCATGAGGGCAGAGTAGGGGGGTTATATCCTACCCTTTGCTGTTCCTCTGGACAGGCCTCCTCTCTATCCAGGGCAAATACAGGTTTCAGAGGAGGAGAAAGCTCTGGAGCTGAAGAGGAGTCTCCAGAAAGCTGATTCATTTGGGTGTTTTGACGTGGAGGAGTCAAGAAAGGTGTGTAGGGAGAGAGTTTGGAATTTAGAACTGGAGCGGTGCTAAAGGAAGGCAAAAAAAAAGCAGCTGAATCAAGAGCTCCACCTTCCTGCCAGTGCTGACCCTCTCCACCTCCTTTCCTCCTGCTTCATTTCTCTCCATCCCATGGATTTTGAGAGATCATGGGGGCAAAGGGGGAATGGCACCCCCAGGCTCCAGGAGGCTGGAAAGGTGGGAGGAGGCTGGAAAGATGGGAGGTGCTTTACGTGGCTGTGGGAACATGTCCCAACATTCCTGCTTATCACCTCCCCAGAAGAAGAGATTTAAGGCATTGCACAACGTCTCCATGATCTGACCTTTCCTGGGATACTCAGCCACCCGAGCTGACATTAATAACTTGTTCTTTGCATAGGAGTTAAAGCTGCATGGAAATGTAACACAAACAGCACCAAACTCCTGGGGAGAGAGGTGTGAGTAGCCCCAAACTGCTGGGGGGAGAGGTGTGAGTAGCTCCGTGCTCTCTGCTCCACGCCAATTAACACCAACAGCTGGGTGGGTTGAATGTCACGCGGATTCTTGTCACACTTTGTCACCCAGAGCTAAATCAGGTGTTTTCCACAGGTGCCAAGTGCTCCCGGCTCAGATTCCATCTCTCATTGCACAGATTGTGGCGATTCACTCACCCGTTGTCGCTCCAGAGGCTGAGTTTTGCACCTGAGCTCAGACCAGTTAAACCTGCTGGTTCCAGCAGCAGCAGCACCCATTTAGCACCAAACTATGGAAGGAAAGATGCCAAAAAAAATTCAGGTTCAGTTCAGTCAGTAGATAAACGATGGTGGCACCTTGCATCTGACCACTCAGGTTCTTTATAATGACAAGGTGGAGCTACTCCTGTTGGAATTCAGCTGCTGGTTTGTTCAAGGTGATTTAAATAAACTGAATTTTTCTCCTTATTTTATTTTCGCCTGGAGGTTTCTCATCCTCAAGCTGGTTGGAACCACGTGACTGCAAACCATGAATTTTGGGAACAGTGAGAATTTAAAAATACCGAAAACGATCCTGAAAATTCCTTTCTTCCTTAGGAAATGGGCCGGGAGGACGGATTTGCATTTTTCTCTCTTGTCAGGAGGTGGCAGCGGCAGGTCCCAGTTCTGCCAGTGCTTCCCTTGGGATGTACTGGGATGGGAGTGTTGCCATTCCAGGACCACAAGCCCCTTCTCCTAAGGGACATGATGGAGAAAGGAGTTCATTTGGAACCTGTGGATGAGGAATAAATCCAGCCCAGACCTCTCTTTGACCCTTTTCCATGGCAGATGCTGTGGGGCCCCCTGAGCCCTCCCTTCCCAGCCTGTTTTCCAGGCTGAACAAATCCATCTGTCTCATAACTCCTCGTGTTGCCTGGGGTTAAATCCATGTTCCAAACCACACAAAATGTTGGGAATCGCAGGGACATGGTGGGATAGCTCAGAGAATTGAGTTCTGCCATGGCTGGGCTCTGGCTGGGCAGGGAGAGGGGGCAGATCAGGACAGGTAGTGGTGTTGTGGGTGTCTGATAACAGCCTGATCAGATGGAAGTAGATAAGGCCTTTTCCAGACAGCTGGAACAAGCTTCACATTCCCAGCAACCTTTTTTTATTGTGAAGCCATTGACTCTTGTCCTGCCACTCCAGGCCCTTATCCAAAGTCGCTCTCCAGCTCTCTTGGAGCCCCTTTAGGCACCAGAAGGGGCCTCTCTGAGGTGTCCCCAGAGCCTTCTCTTCTCCCGGCAGAACAATCCTAATTCAGCCTTTCCTCATAGGAGAAGTGTTGTTTTCCTCACCTTTCCCAGGGAGAAATGCTCTGGGAGCCACAAGCTTTGGGATCAGAAACATCTTCCTGAAATCTTCAAGCATCTGGAGACCAAACCTTTTGGTGCAGGATACACTGAGCCTCTCACTTGGGCAGTGGAATCTTCATTTAAGTTTTCTACTGGTTCGGGCAGCTCCCAGCAGCCAAAACCGTGGATATTTCCAGCTCCAATGCCAAGCTCTGCAGGATTAGAGGGAGATGAAGAGGGCCTGGAGGCAAAGCTGGTACTTTTCAGTCGGGTTATTTAGTGTTTTACACGTGTTGTCCTTGTTCTTCCCTTCTGGGTCAACGAGAGAAGTGACTCAAGTAGGAAAGTATCTCCTGTTCCTTGGATTAAGCCTGGAACGAAGGCAGGGGATAATTAAGGTGGGTGACAGCTACACCGAGTGAGTGATTTACATTCCTGCATCATTAACAATGCCTTGGAAAGGCTGGATGGAGCAAATCATCTCCAAATAAGTGATTGCTGCCTTGGTCAGAGTTGACAGGAAAGGAGAATTTCTCAGCTTGGAAGCAAAAAGAGCAAAAGGGAGCTAGAAAAAAATTGATAGGGAAGGAATTAAAATTCCCACTAGTTATAAATACATGATCAATCCTTCCTATGTACATCATAAATACACTTTAGGAATTATTAACTCCTCCAGGATTCCCCCATGGAACCACTGTATCCATGTGCTGGCCACTGGCCAGGGAAGCGATGGACGTGAAGGTCTCACCTGGAAAGAGTTAAGAGCTACACAGAGGTTAATCTAAATAATAACCTGGAGATAAGAGGTACCTGCATGGAATTCAGAGAGGGAGAAAAACAGGTTAGGAAAAAAAATAAAAAGGCGGGTGAATGATTACCTGGAGGGAACAGGACTCCTTATAGAAATAAATCATCTTGTTCCTGCCTTCTTGTCCTGGGGAACATCCAAAGCATCTGAGCCTCAGGTGCAGCTCACAGCACATGGCTGGGGCAGAGACAGGGATACTGTGAGGTCTGGTGGGAATCTGGGATGAGGAGCAGAGTTTAGGAACCCTTTGTGGGGTGGTCTGGCCTGTCTGCCCCGAGTCTGGCTTTAATCACATTCCCTCAGGTCTCTGTTGGAGCCAGGAGACAACAGAACCCTGGGATGCATCAAAGGGAGTGTGACCAGCACGTCCAGGGATGGGATTCCCTCCCTCTGCTCCACTCCCTGTAGATCCCACCTGAGTTCTGTGTCCAGCTCCGAGGGCCTCAGCACAAGGACGTGGAGCTCCTGGAGCGAGCCCAGAGGAGGCCATGGAGATGCTCCAAGGGCTGGAGCCCCTCTGCTCTGGAGCCAGGCTGGGAGAGCTGGGAATGTCCAGCCTGGAGAAGAGAAGGCTCCGGGAAGACCTCAGAGCCCCTTCCAGCGCCTGAAGGTGTTGCTGCCTGTCCCTGAGGTGCGGCCAGGCCCAAGACTGGTCAGAGAAGCCAGGATCTGTCCCTGCCATGTGCTCTGAACCCCCTCTGTTCTAAGCGTGGGTAAAACCGAAAGTAACTCGGATTCCACCTGTTATAAATAAAGTACGTAATTCGTGCTATTATGTATAAAACTGGAATGTAATCAGACCCTACAGAGACTGAGTTTCAAAATCCCTTCACCAGCCTGGCTGAGAGAAAAATTTCACAACACTAAAAGTATTTCTTTCACAGTAAGTGAGGATTCCACCTAGGTGGGGTTGGATCTTATCACCGGGACATTTGCACCATGACGACTTGATCACCACACTCTGATATCTACATCGCATCTGATAAGGAATCGGACATTCTGGGAACTAAAAATAACTGTTCCCGGGAACCAGAGATGGCCCATCCATCAGCAGAAATGGCCCACTCATCACCCAGGATGGACAATTCATCAGACCCAGGAAAAGCTTTGTGCAGCCCAACTCCGGGACAAGAAAACTTCATGAATACGAGAAGAATAGAATTAATTCGGACTCTACCCAAAAACTGTATAAGAAGGGACCAGCCAAAGCAGCATTCATGAACTTGGGAGGTCTGGTGCGATAGAGATCAGATCTATGCGTGTTCACCCAGCTCCGACCCTGGGCTCGGTGCTGCTTTTCTCGATCGTGGCTTTTGAAACCGATATTTCGCTCGCATAATAAATGTTATTTCTTTATAAATTTTGCTTGGGCATTTCTGTTTATCTTACACCGAAGCAGAGTCCGATTCGCTGGATACCCTGGGTCCACCCCTAGATCTCCTCTTTCCCTTCCCCTGAATAAAAGACGAGCCGAGGGGGCTCCGCCCTCTCTTGCTCTGGCTCCCCTTCTGCTAGCAGCTTGTGTGTCTTTCTGTCTCGGACCTAGCGCAATGTACCAGCAGGATTAAAGGATAGAGCGAGGGCTGCATTTCTACCTCTTTGCTCCTGCTCGTGGTATTAGCGTTGTGGCTACCACTTGCCGCTTTTGGAGCTACTAAAGTGCTGGATCGCCCGTGCAGTGTCTCTAGGCAGCTCAGGGCTTTCTGAGGCACTGAACTGAGAGCCTAGCCGGCCAAGTGTGCTGTGAGTATTTCCACATAAAGGGGATCCAGGAGAGCTGGAGAGGGACTTGGGACAAGGGATGGAGGGACAGGACACAGGGAGTGGCTTCCCACTGCCAGAGGGCAGAGTTAGATGGGATATTGGGAAGGAATTCTTTCCTGGGCGGGTGGTGAGGCCCTGGAATGGAATTTCTAGAGAAGCTGTGGCTGCCCCATCCCTTCAAGGCCAGGTTGGATGGGGTCTGGAGCAGACTGGGATAGTGAGAGGTGTCCCTGCCCATGGCAGGGATTTGGAACGAGATAATCTTGAAGGTCCCTTCCAACACAAACCATTCCATGATTCCTTGACCCATTTCAGTGCTGAGGGGGAAACCACCGTGGAGAGAGCAGCCAAACTTCTTGCATCCATCTGCAGCTCCAATCTGTGTCAGACCCACCTGCTCCCAGGTGTGAAAGCCACAACTCTCTGCTCTCTGAGCCTGTGGCTTGTCCCACCGAGAGGACACGTCCTACCCCTGAGGGCACCTCCCAGAAGTTCAGTTATGGGAATCACCCGACCTTCACATGCTCCAGAGGCTTGGGAGAGGTATGAGTTTTCTCCAAAGCTGTGTCAATGTAATAGTTTTTGAGCCAGGCAGAGACATGTTGGATCCTGGCCATACATTGTAGGGAATTATAGTAAAATCAATTAGGAGGAATAAGGCTGCTGTGACTAATGAGCTAATGAGGGGTGCCTTAGTGAAAATGGCTCTAAAAGAGCTACAGGGTTGGATTCCTGACTTCTTATTCACAGGGATAGGCCAGAGTCAGGCTTGGCATTCTTTATTTTTTACTTTGCTTTTCCAGCTTTCTCTTTAACTTTTAAAGATGTTCCTCATCAATGGAGGAGATGGAGAAGGGAAGGGATACCGATTTAATTCCTCTCTTTCTGGTGCAAGAATCTCATCTCCAGAGAATTTTGGTTTCTGTGAGAGACAGGTGGGGACTGTGATGTCCCAGAGGTGAAATTCATGGTGACTTAATCCCTGGCATCTGCCAAGCAGCAGTTCAGTGCTCAGAGTAACCCATCCTTGCAGCTTCTGTGAGTGCCTTTCATCATCCCTGACCCGTGGAGCTGCTGGAGCGAGTCCAGAGGAGGCCACGGAGCTGCTGCAAGGGCTGGAGCCCCTCTGCTCTGGAGCCAGGCTGGGAGAGCTGGGAATGTCCAGCCTGGAGAAGAGATGGCTCTGGGGAGAGCTCAGAGCCCCTTCCAGTGCCTAAAGGGGCTCCAGGAGAGCTGGAGAGGGACTTGGGACAAAGGATGGAGGGACAGGACACAGGGAATGGCTTCCCACTGCCAGAGGGCAGGGATAGATGGGATATTGGGATGAAATCCTTCCTTGTGAGGGTGGTGAGGCCCTGGAATGCAGTTCCCAGAGAAGCTGTGGCTGCCCCATCCCTGGAACTGTCCCAGGCCAGGTTGGATGGGGTCTGGAGCAACCTGGGATAGTGGAAGGTGTCTCCGCCCATGGCAGGGTAGGGAATGGGATGATCTTTAAGTCCTCTTCCCACAAAAACTTAGCACTAGGAGATGACAGTGTCATGTCAGCACCCCTCCACCCTTAAATCCAGTCCCATCTTTCGCTCCTGCGTCTGCCTGCTCTGGAAATTTGGGATTCATAGGAGATACATCAAGAGCTGATTAGAATAATGAATGTGGAGAGTTCAAAATAATTAAGTCAAGAAGGCTCTCAGTGCCTGCAGCCCTTAGTTCCTGAAACTCTGCCCTGGAGGTGGATGAGGAATTTTAGGACTTGGAATAGGACCTGGGAGGTTGTGGGATTTGGAGATTTCCAGGCTGGATGCAACTGAGGCAGGTCTGGTGAAGATGCCTCCATCCTGAGACTGCCTCAGCTGGCGAGGTAGGACAGGAAAAGGGTTTGGCACAGGATTCCCAGGATGGGAAGTAAACATTTGGCTGAACTTTTCCTTTTATTTATGACAACAAACTCATCTGATATGTGGAGAATTGTTGTATTAATTTCCCTTTGAGCAGATACTCTCAAAATTGTCTATTATTTTTTAAAGGCATCTTGTGATGAGGCAGATTTATGCAGATTGTGTCTTTTTAATTTTTTTTTTCTGTAATTGGTGGGACCCCCCCACCAGAACAGGTTGTGGTTTGCTACAAAATAATAAAAGGAATTCAACAAAACAATATTTGAAGGTTCTCATTATTTCTTGTTATTTTTTTTTGGTGAGTCGCCAGTCCTGCAAAGCAGCAGCACAGCGTGTGCATAAAAGACAAAACATTTCAGGACTCAGATAAAGATCAACTGAAACCATAAACAAGGTGTGTTGACACCCCCTGAAAACCACCCTCCGGAGCAAAGGAGGGAACAGGATTTAGAGCAGGGTGGTGGCGGAGATTCTTCCATCCAAGATTTTGTGAGGCGAGGGTGATCACATTTCAGCTGTGCAGGTGAAACCAGTCATTTAACACAAATTGTTTGAGGCCACTTAATACCAGAAACCAGAAGCCACACCCCATCCATGTTTTTTCTTTTCTTTTTTTTTTTTCCTACGAACAAGGCAAGCACACTCAGAGGATTTCACCCTTTTAATAGGATTGTAACATTTTCTGCTGAACAGGAGGAATGCCAGACCTGGAATATACCTAAATGCCTTTCCCTAGGTAATTTTTTGGGGCTGGAAATAACTGCTTAGCTCTCATAATCCACATAATTACAATATTAGAGAGGCAGCTGTGAAAACAATCTGTAGGAATTCCTGAGGATGGAGGTCACCCAGAAGTGGTGTTTGGCAAAGCAGCAGGGATTGCTGAGATGCCGAGACCACCTTTGGACTGGATATTAGGGAAAAATTTCTTCCCTGTGAGGGTGGGGAAGCCCTGGAATGGAATTCCCAGAGAAGCTGTGGCTTCCTCTGTTCCCCATCCCCAGAACTGTCTAAGGCCAGGTCGGATGGGGTTTGAAACAACCTGGGATAGTGGGAGGTGTCCCTGCCCATGGCAGGGGGTTGGGACTGGATGATCTTCAAGACCCCTTCCAACCCAAGCCATTCCATGATTCTGGAGCTTTAGATTTGGAGAGATTGGGATTTTTATCCAGCATTCCTAGAAAAACTTTTAACATTCCAAGGCAAGACAAGACAAATGGGCCTCAAGTTGTACCAGGAAATGTTTAGATTGGATATTAGGAAAAATTGCTTCACAGAAAGGGTTGTCAGGCATTGGAACAGGCTCCAGGGTAGTGATGGAGTCACATCCCTGGAAGTGCTCAAAACCCCATGGATGTGGCACTTGAGGACAGGGTTTAGTGGTGCTGGTTTGACTTTGAATGGGATGATCCTGACATCTTTCCCAACCTTAATGATTCCAAGAGTTCAAGTGAACAGCCCTGTATAAAGTTCCTTCAATGATGGAATGACAAAGGTGGTGGGAATATCTCCAAAACCATCTTGGATTCAGCTTCTCCCCATTCCTTAGTAAAAGTCTCTGTTGGGAGGGCACCCGGCATAGCCACCAAAAGGCTCTTCCTTCCCAGTCTTTGCAGTTCCACACTCAGACTTGCTCATCCCAGGTTGGAGGAGGATTTCCTACCACTGAGCTGGTCTGAGGTGCAGGAGAATCCAGCAGATGCCTGAGGCAGCAGGGTTGGGAATGGGAAAAGTGTTTGGGAAGCAAAAAAGTCATGAGCTTGCAACCACACTTGGAGAGGGTTGGCTCAGAGCAGAGGGGCTTCTCCATTCCATCCTTCCTCAGGATAATGAGCCTGAGAGGTTCCCTTGGCCCAAACTTTCAGATCCTGGTCCTGTTTTTTTCCCAGTGTTCCATGCTTTTTCCAGTGAGTGAGGAATTGAAAGTCAGATTTCCACTTCTAGACCAGGCTGGATGAGCCTTGGAGCAACCTGGCCTAATGGAAGGTCTTTCTGCCCATGGAAAGGGTTTGGAATGAGATGATCCCTTCCAATCCAAACCATTCCACGATTCTCCTCCTCCTGATAAACTCTGGACCCCACTGAAGGTAAAAACACAGAGGAGAGAAATCCATGAGGTTCAATTCCTTGACATTCACGCAACCAACGCTCTTTTCCCCGGGATTTCTTGAGACCACTCCAAAAGGGAGAGGAAATATCCCCAAGCTGCAAGACAAGACCTTCCAAGGCCTTCTGCATCCTGCTTGGACACAAAACACCTGGATTAATCCCAGCCATTGTCCACCCTGATAAGCCAAATTTTCTTCTCCAAGGAACATGAAAAGAGATGACGGAGTGGCAAGAGGTGGGGCCTGCTTTGGAGCTCCTTCAATTCATTTATAGCTCAGTGAGACTCGTTTTTCCAGTAGATTTGGATCTGGGGACGGATCTTGGTGTATGCCAAGCCACCAGGACGTGTGACATTGGTGAAGAGTGCCAACAACCCAGTGACCAGACAAGAAGAGCTGTGCAAGATGAAGGTGTTTCTGTTTCTTCTGTTGGCTGCTGTCACTTGCATAGATTTGGGTGAGTTCCCACTTGGATTTATCCAGACTCCTTCAGTAGATACAGCGTGATGGGATAGGATGTGCCCTGTTCCCTCTGAAAGCCACGTCTCCCACTTTAGGCAGTTTTCCGAAAAAAAAAGTCTGTCTTTGGAATATTTTCATATATTCGGGATGGTGATGTTGTCATTGGGATTGTCAGGTCAGGCTCTTTAGGAAGTGTCACAAGGCAGAGTGTGATTAAACCATGTCGTTCCTTCAATGCAAATTCCCACTCTCACTTTTTCCATGTTTGTGCTCAATCTCACTGTCTTTTTTCTTTTAATGTTATTTTTAACTTTGTGTACCTTTTTTGATACTTAGCCCCGGAAGTCAGTTCCATGCAGCATGTGTGGGATCTCTCCAAAAATGTTACATGTGTGATTTATCCAGTTTTAGCCATTAGAAGTGGGAAAGAGGGGTTGGGACATTGCTGGTGGCCCAGGTACTGCAGGGTTGATGTTTATCACGGAATCATGGAATGGTTTGGGTTGGAAGCGACCTTAAAGATCATCCAAAGTGAGGCACTGGAACAGGTTATCCCAAAAAGTTGTGGATGCCCATCCCTGGAAGTGTCCAAGGCCAGGCTGGACAGGGCTTGGAGCAACTTGGTCCAGTGAAAGCTGTTGCTGCCCATGACAGGGGGTGGAATTCTGTGATCATGAAGGTCCCTTTCAACCCAAACCGTTCTGTGATTCCATTCCATGATTCCATGATCTTTCCTCCATCCTTTCTGTCCCTTGTTTCTACCACACCAATTTCTTGGACAAAAAGTGATGATCCCAAGTTTTGGTGGTGTTCTCCTGGATGTCCAAGGTAATTCCTGGGCAGGATCAGTCCAGGACCTGTGACTGCTCATTGGGATATTCGCAGATCCAGACTGTGCCTGTCTATGGAATTATGTTATGATTTTTTAATTCCTATTTCTTTCCTTCTTATGCAAGGACATTTTCCTTCCTCCCTCCTTGCCGAGCAGATTCTGCAGGGGAGGAAGAGGTGGTGGCTTGTTTGGTTTTCTTCTCAGAGAGGATCACAAATCCTGTGGGTTGAATTTGTCCAGCATCATGAAATGTGAGACTAAAAACGATGCTTCCTCCTAAAGGTGAATTTCATAACAGTCAGATGTGGGATTAATGCAAACAAAGCATCAGGTCACAATGCGCAAGCAAGATAATAAAGTTTACTTTGAATAAAAGCAGGAAAATTGCTGTGTTTGTTTAAAAAAGGGCTTTTTCTGGCTCATTAATTAGGATGGTGTCTATTTTCATAGGGTGACTTGTTTGCCTGAGCCTGTTGACATCCCGTTGGAGCTTTGCTGGGAGGAGCTGAATCATTTCTCCCTTTCAGTGGGGTTTAAAGGAATTTCAGCTGGAATGTCACACAGACAGGGTGACAAGGGCTTCCCAGACCAAAAAGGGGCTGCTGGGGTGTGATGACACCAAAATACATCGCTGTGTTTATAACACACACTTTGAGGGGTCTGCTGGGGGTGGGAGAGGGGACCCAGAGTAGAGGACCCAGATCAAGTGTTGGGTTCCTCAGAAAAACCTTCAGAGAGCAAAACGCCCAGAAAAACTTGTTGAAAAATGGCTTTTTTTTGGTGATAGGAAGCACCAGATACTGTTTTGATTTGATAGCTTGGAGTGCTCTGTGTCACAACAATCTGGGCTCTTCAGTGGTTTTCTCCAAAGTTTCTCCATCTCAGAAGACTTTAGGCACTGAAAGATTTGGGCTGTGGTTATTCTGTGGTTGTAGGAGCTGAGAGGCACCTGCAGCTCTCGAGGGCTTTACGCTGTAAAGCTTAACAGGGATGAGGGACATCTCTGAACTGGTGAGGGACAAGGCAGGAGGAGCTGGATCAGGATGGATTTGGAGTCTTGAGTATCAAATTTTGTTTCTGTGGTCTCTGCCTAGAGCAGAACATGTCCCCATGCAATCCATTCATGGTGCTGCTGTCAAGTTTAATTCTCTTTGAGGGTGGGGAGGCCCTGGCACAGGTTGCCCAGAGAAGCTGTGGCTGCCCCATCCTTGGAAGTGTCCAAGGCCAGGTTCAACAGGGTTTGGAGCAACCTGGTCTAAGTGGAAGGTGTCCCTGCCCATGGCAGGGAGTGGAACTAGAAGATTTTAATGTCCCTTCCAACCCAAACCATTCCATGATTTAAAATAACCCCTCACACATTCTTCTCACAAACCCAGAATCTCAGCACGAGGGGAAGGGTTGTGCTCAGTTTGTTCTCGTGGCTCAGTGAATTTGATGGAGACAAATTCCTTCTGTCTGGGACACCCTCCCAGCCTTTGGGAAGAGCTGGCAGAGTGGACAGCACCAGAGGAAATTCTCCCTGCTGCAACTCACATCCGAGTCTGACTTTTGTGTGTGTATCCAGATCCTTCACCAAGGGGACAAACCTGACCAAGCTGACAAATTTCTATGATAAAGTGACTGACCTGCTAGACAAGGGATGAGCTGTGGATATTTTCTACCCGGACTTCAGGAAGGACTTTGATGGTCTCTCCTATAAGATCATGGAATCAGGGAACGATTTGGGTTGGAAGGGACATACAAATCATCCAGTTCCACCCCCTGCCATGGGCAGGGACACCTTCCACAACTTTCCAGGTTGCTCCAAGCCTCATCCAACCTGGCCTTGGACACTTTCAGGGATGGGGGGGGTCCAGAACCTCTTTGGGAAACCTGTTCCAAGATCCTCATGGACAAGCAGTTGAGGGATGGGCTGGATGGAAAAGCTGGGACTGCTCAGGCTGGAGAAGTGAAGGCTCAAATTGGTAATCTTATAAATTCCTGAAGGGAGAGAGCAAAGAGGACGGAGCCAGGCTCCTTTCAGTGATTCCCAGTGCCAGGACCAGGCAAAAGGCACAAACTGAAACACTGGAAACATCGGGAAACACTTTATGACTGTGAGGTTGACTGAGCACTGGCAGAAGCTTCCCAGGGAAGTTGCGGAATCTCCATTCTTGGAGATATTAAAACCCCATCTGGAGACAGTCCTGGACAAGAGGCTTTAGCTGGTCCTTCTTGAGAGGAGGGATTGGACTGGTGGAGCTCCAGATGCCCCTTCCAACCTTCCAACCTCCTCCATTCTGTGATTCTGGGAGTTTGGGAGTCTGGGATCTCTTTCTGATGCTCTACTGAAGTTAAGGAAAGATGTAGATCCAGAAAACAGAGAAACAGATCAGCCCAAGATCTTTCCTGTGTCACGGGGTCTCCTATGTGTGTGGCTCTTTCTTGTTTGACTCATCACAAGGGGTCTGAACCCGACCTGAAGCTGTGCTTTGACCACCAGACCTTTGTGTTTCTCATTCCCATCGGTCCAAACACATTCTATTATTCCATTCCCGTTCTCAGTATGACTATTTTGGAAAATTCCTCCCGAGAGATACCTGGAGGGGCACAGACAGAATCCACACTGAGGCCATCCTCATGTTTTCCATCCTCCTGTTTTCCCTCTTCACAGGACACTTCTTGCGGTGTTACACCTGCAGGGATTTGACCCCAGTTGACAAATGCCAGACAATTGAGAACTGCACAGAGGGTGAGCTCATGTGCAAGACTACGATGTATTCCCTGGAGGATGGTAAGGACAATTCCTTCTTTATCCATACTTTTGACAGGAATCAGTGTTTCGACAGTGCTGGTGTGGAGACCAGTTCCTCTTTCCACTTAAAAAAGAGATCTCCCATGGGATCTCCAGCTCTCCTGCTGTTGTGGAAAGCAGTGTTTGTGTGAAGGAATATTTGGTGAATGCAAGCTCCTGGCTAATGCTCAGAAATAAGATTTAAATTTTTTACAAGGCTGTGTGGTGATAGGAAAACAAGGAATGGCTTTAAACCTAATGAGGGTAAGTTTAGATTGGATATTAGGAAGAAATTCCTCCCTGTCAGGAGGGTGAGGCCCTGGCACAGGTTGCCCAGGGAAGCTGTGGCTGTTACATCCCTGGAAGTGTCCAAGGCCAGGTTGAACAGGGTTTGGAGCAATCTGGGACAGTGGAAGGTGTCCCTGCCCATGGCAGGGGGTTGGAATGGGATGATCTTGAAGGTCCTTTCCAACCCAAACAATTTATGATTCTATGACACCAACTCCTGGTCATCAGAAGACAAAAGAGAATGGTGATGCTCTCCTCTGTTTTTCCCAGTCCTAACTGTTCCTGCTTTTTTCTTTGCTGTAGTTTATCCCGTCACAGAAGTCTCAACTGTCACCAAGATGTGCTCCTCCACCTGCATCCCCTCCGACGTGGATGGCATCGGGATGACACATCCTGTCAGCTGCTGTTACTCTGACCTGTGCAACTTCGATGGTGCAGAAAATTTGGGGATCAGAGCTGAGCCATCTTGGATCCTCGCAAGTTCCCTCTGTGCCTTTTTCTGGACTAGACTGTGAGGGGACGATTCTGAAAATTCCATGAAGAAAATAACCCCCCACCAGCCCAGCTTTCCATGTGGATGCCTCAAAAAAAACCCTCAACAGCTCCCAAAAATTGAGGGTTTTTTTAGTATCCACACTTTTCCCACAACCAAGAGAGAAGCAAAACTCAGGAAGGCCCAACTCAAATTTTTCAATTGATTTTTCAACAACTCCCACAAAATTAATTGTGGAGTTTCTTTGCTGTGCTGGTCTGGTAGGGTTTGAAGTAAAAAATTCAAATGTGTGAAGTATATTTAAGGCAAAAAACCTTGAGAAGAGTCTTCCCTACCTCCTTAGAGCAGGCCCTCTCCACCCCATCATTTTCTGCTGTTCTTCCTAGACCTCCTTCTCTGTACCCAAAAAATTAAGGAGACATTTCTGTGCCTAAAATATGAGGCAGGAGACTGAACTTCCCATGCCAACGATCTGATCCAAGGAGCTTAAAATCTTGTGTTCTCTGTACCCTTTTGAGCAGAATAAAAAGAATCTTGCGTTAAAACAGTTGTAATCACATTTAGTTTTCCTTTTGTTATTCCCAAACTCCATCTTTCAGTATTGTTTATACAGAGTTGGGTTTTGGGGTGAGTCTCACACAGATGGATGAGACATTTCCCATTGTCCCTCACTGGAAGTGACCTTCCATCAGCATTTCTTCCATCAGCTCCCCTTGTACAAATCTATCTTTACTGGGAATACTGAGTAATGGCTGTTCCCTGAATTTGGAGATCAGTGAAATGACTTTCCCCCTTTCTTTAATCCTCCAGAGCATCATCTGCAATTCCTTGTGTGTTGCTCTGGGCTCCTACATTTTGGTCCATCCTGCTCTGGTGCCGCATTTTCCTGTAATCCCCTTTCCAAGGTCCAGCAAGAATATCCTCCTCCAATTACCACCCTGCTCCTGATTTTTGGAATAATCAATCCAAATGTGACATAAAGTCTTCCATGTGGCACATGTGGTTTCCAAGAGAGGTGGTACAATTCCCATCCTTGGGAAGCTTTCATGGCCTAGATGGATGAAGTCCTGAGAAACCTTGGGCTGACCTCAAAATTGGGAGCTTGGATCAGGAGCTTGGATTAGGAACATTCTGAGGTTGCTTTTCCAACCTGAGCTCCCTGTAAATCATGATGCAGCCACTGGGATCTTTGGAACACAAACACCCTTATTTCCAGGCATTCTACAAGGAACATATGCTAGGAAAAAATTCTTCCCTGGGAGGGTGATGAAGCTCTGGCACAGGTTTCCCAGGGAAGCTGTGGCTGCCCCATCCCTGGAAGTGTCCAAGGCCAGGTAGGATGAGGTTTGGAGCAATCTGGGATAGTGGAAGGAGTCCCTGCCCATGACAGGGTAGGGAACTGGAAAATCTTGAAGGTCCCTTTCAACCCAAACCATTCCATGGTTCCATGAAACTCTGAAAGCTCCTTGTTGGGGATTTCTCCAGCTCTGCCAAAGTCACAGATCCTGGAGTCAAGTGGGCTGACCCAAGAGGTGCCATCTGGGAGAAAACCAGGAAGTCCCAATACTGTCCCATGATTTCTTTCAGAGTAAGCAGGTAAATTGTTCACTGTGCCCTTCAATCCTCCCATTTATGACTCTCTTGAACCCAGGGTGTTTTTTGAGGTCCACACCCTCCAAAAATCATCAGGCACAGCTGATTGCAGCCACCTCTCCGTGAACTGGAGCGGCTCCGTAGCTGTCATCGCTTTGAGGAGCCGCGTGCGGAGGAGCGTTTCTCCCCTCCCTTCATTGGCCACGGATGCCTCACCCCTTTGATCTCTGGCCAGTTTGGCAGCGTGTTTCCCGCATTCTGGCTGTTCCCTACAGGGATCACAGCTCTGGGGAGAGATCTGGTCTGAAAGGCAGAAAATCTGTGTGGGTGAGGCTTTGGAGATGCTCCCCGGTGTGAAGCCAAGCTCTCCAAGCACAGGGTGGTTAAACATCAGCTTGAACCTCTCTGTGGTTTGTATCTTTTCTGATAGAAAAATTAATATATTAATTAATATATTAGCTCTGTTCCACCCGGTGTGAAGCTGTCCTCAACTTCCTGCTTCTGGAAATGTCTCTTGACTATTTTTTCCCCCCCAATAGCCACAGAAGGACTTTTTTGGTTCATTTTTGCTGAAATTTAATTCCCTCCTCATGAAGTTGACTTCCAGGTCCATCTGTTTTTCTGATCCTACTCACTCCTGGGGGCTGTTTGAGGCTCTCCCTGAAGGTTTCCCTGCATTTGTTTAGGAATGAGCCTTTTTCTCCCTTTTTTTCCTCCCAAGCTCTCCCAACCCCTTGGGTTTGCCTCTTGTCCTGTCACGGTGAATCTTTGGAAGAGTTTGGCTCAGTCGTTTCTAGATCTTCTTTGAAACACTGGGAGATGACAACGGTTCATGTTTGAGACAAAAGGCAAGGAGAACTTCAGGGAGAGATGGATAACTTGTCCAAAAGCTGTCTGAGGAAGTCAGGCGGGACTTTGCTTGGTCAGTGGAGACTGGCTTTGGAGCAGACACTCATCCCACCCCTTCCTGATACTTGTATGGAGCTGGGATGAGTTGCCATTTTTTGTCAATGTGAATTAATAAAGTGGTCTGGGTTTTCCTCCTAGCTCAGCTCAGGCATGAATTTTTGTAGAACAACCTGGCTCTGGTTTGTTGCTTCAGCTCCCAGTCTGGGAGCCTTTCCCACGGGCCTGGAGCTGTCTAAACAGATTCCCTTGGGAGCAGTAGGGATCAGGCAGGACTCTGGATAAACACAACCTCCCTGTGAACAGAGCTAAGCTCCCTACAATATTTCTCTGAATATATTTTGTTTTCTCCCTGTCTCCAGAGGCAAAGACAGGTGAATTCCCTCTTGAAATCCCTCCAGGTAAAATCCAGCTTGGTGACTGCAGGATATAGCACAGGAATCTGGGAATCAGCAAACAGCCCTGCCAGAACGTTTCCCTGATGCTTCTGAAAAATAGGGATCTGTGTCGTGCTTCCAATCCTTGCAGAGTAGAATCAGTCCATTGTGTTTGCTAATTCTTCCTTGGAGGAAGTGTTCCAAGAGGCCAAGGCAGTTGTGATTTCCTGCTGGGATTGGCACCGAGGTTTTCTTTTATGTCCCTGCATAAAAAAGCCCTTTGCTGCTGCTGATGATGAAAATGTGAAGTCTGAATTTCACCAGCGCTTGCGTTGTTTCCTCTGGAAGTGCATCCCTGTAATTCCCTGGGGCTGGGACATCTTCCACTAGACCAAGTTGTTCCTGCCCTGTCCAACCTGGCCTTAGACACTTCCAGGGATGGAGCAGCCACAGCTTCTCTGGGAAACCTGTGCCACCCACACAGGGAAGAAATCCTTCCCAATATCCCATCTCAACCTTCCCTCTGGCAGTGGGAAGCCATTCCCTGTGTCTTGGCACTCCATCCTTTGTCCAAAATCCCTCTCCAGCTCTCTTGAAGCCCCTTTAGGCACTGGAAGGAGCTCTAAGCTCTCCCTGGAGCCTTCTGGGTGAACACCTCCAGCTCTCCCAGCCTGTCCATGCAGTGCCACCTTACTTTCCTGGAAAAAAACCAAACCCTGGATAGTTGTACCCAGAGTGAGCATCCCAGTTTGCAAGCAGAGCTGTGCGTGTGCCTAGACCAGGAAGCAGAAACGTGCACTCATAAAACCCAGGAAGTTCTTTTAGTTCTTTTCAAAACTGTTTTTAAAAACCAATCTGGATGACTTCCTTCACTCCAAGGAGAATTCCCATGGTTATATAAGGAGATTATCTTTGACTTCAAGGCTGTGTCAATGTGACAGGCCCTCAAGGGCAGGGCTGTGTCACCAGGCCGTGGTAATGGATTTACAAATCCCTGCTCCCTGTGGCAACCCCACCATCCCCTTTGCAAACAAACTGGGAAGGACTTGGACCCAGCACAGGTGTCCAAGAGAGAATGGAAACTCTGGCTCATGTTTGGAAAGATCTCTAGCTGGATGTGACAGCAACTGAGGCCTAATGAGAGGTGTTTTGGGTAAAGCAGAAATAAAAGGAGTGGCCTCCCACTATGGATCCAGATCGGGAATTACACATGAGATTGGAAGGCAACTCTGGAGTCTGTGGTCCAACCCCGTGGGCTGGTTTGGGAGACGATTCAGCTGTTCTTCCCAATGTGTGGATGGAAGTGCTGTTCCAAAGCCCATTTTTTTGTGAATTATGGAGTTTTATGGACTTTTAATAAGATGGTTTGAGTTGGAAGGGACATGAAAGATCATCCAACTCTCAGCCATGGGCAGGGATTTTTCCACTATCCCAGGTTGCTCCAAGTCCCGTCCAACCTGGCCTTGGACACTTCCGGGGATGGGGCAGCCACAGCTTCTCTGGGCAACCTGTGCCAGGGCTTCCCCACCCTCCCAGGGAAGAATTCCTTCCCAAAATCCAATCTAAATAAATTCTTTCTTTCAAACAGAATTGTTTCTGTTTGCTGGGACATGTTTACAACCTGATTTTTCAGAGTAATTAATCATTTAAATCTCTTCACAAACCACACAGAGATTTTTATTTTATGAACTTTAGCAAAGGGCTTTGGTTCAGTGTCCCACATGACGATTCCCAGGTTTATGGCATGGCTTCCTTGACTCTAAAATGAGAGGAATATTTATCAGCCAGCTTTGATGCTGAAATTTTTGTGTCTAAATTCAGGCTCTGAGCTCCTCAGAGGAAAAGTTGCTGTAGAGCTTCAAAGCCTTGTTCCAATAATTTGTTAACTTGGCAATGAATCCTTCCCAGTGCTCCCATTTGATTGTATCCGGGAATACAGGACACTTTCCAGGTGCAAAGTTTTCCTGAGAGAAGGATCTCACAGAAAGCTTGGCTGGAAATGTTGCATTCTCCACCCCCTAAAATCAAGGTCTGGATGCCCAGTGCATCCTTGTCCCAGTTATCAGCTATTTATAAGGAAAATCTGCATCCGGATCCCAAAAATAGAGCAGGATAAAACCTCATGAAGAACTAAAAAGCCACTGGAAATAACAGTGCTGCATTTCAACAGCTCAGGTGTGTCATGAGCCTGCTTTCCTTAAAAAGCTGTTTACTCCAGTGGTGACTAATTCCATGCATCTTTCCAGGCCTTTAGGATGGCAGGATACAGCCCAGGGATTGAGCATCGAGTTTCCAGGAGAGAAGCAATACTATAAAAAGAGGAACATGAATGCTTCAGCCTCATTTCTACTCCTGTGACCAGGAAAAAGATTATCCCACTCTGGTCTGGATCTGCCAGGGCTGCAGAGAGGAACCTGCCGCCACCCATCCCCATGGGATGCTCATTCCCTTGGGATTGGGTGCACCCAGGACATGGCAGGGACTTTTCCTGGGTTATTTCTACCTGAGTGCTGGGAGGAGGTGACTTTGTCACTCCTTGTCACCCAAAACAAAGCATGAGGATCTTGGAGACAATCCAGCTGCAAACATCTGGGGGTTTGTAGTCAGCTCCTACAAACCCCTAACAGCCTCATTAAGCTCAGGTGCACCTAATCCTTAATGAACCAATAATGCTAGCACATGTTGTCCCGGAGTTTGGATGATTACAGGATTCCATAAAACCCATTAACTCTTCCTTGGCCTGCAGGGCTGGCAAGAGGCTGCCAAAATAAACGAGGTTATTGAGCAACGAGGGAGAAACAAGAACACAGCTCCATCCACCCATCCACCCATCCATCCATCCACCCATCCATCCACCCATCCACCCACCCATCCACCCATCCATCCACCCACCCATCCACCCATCCATCCACCCATCCACCCACCCATCCACCCATCCACCCATCTGCCCATCCACCCATCCATCCATCCACCCACCCATCCATCCACCCATCCATCCACCCACCCATCTGTCCATCCACCCATCCACCCATCCACCCATCCACCCATCCACCCATCCACCCACCCATCCACCCATCCACCCATCCATCCACCCACCCATCTGCCCATCCACCCATCCATCCATCCACCCATCCATCCATCCACCCATCCATCCATCCACCCACCCATCCATCCACCCATCCATCCACCCACCCATCTGTCCATCCACCCATCTGTCCATCCACCCATCCGTCCATCCATCCATCCATCCATCCATCCGTCCACCCACCCATCCGTCCATTCACCCATCCATCCACCCACCCATCCGTCAATCCATCCACCCACCCATCCACCCATCCGTCCATCCATCCATCCATCCACCCATCCATCCGTCCATCCATCCACCCTTCCATCCATCCACGTGCACATGCTCCTGCTGTCCTGGCCTTCCCCCCCAAAAAAAAAATCAGCCACTCCTCAGGGCTCCTAATCCAAACACTGCTGGCACCACAGTTCAGAGGTTGGGACATGAATCAGGATGGATTCCATCACTCTGGCTGAGGTCCCTGGGAATTCTCAGCTTGAACAGAGCTTCCCTGAGCAGCTCAGGGTGGGGTGGAGGATGGTTGAGCTCTAAAGCTTGGAAAAATCCATGGAATCATGGAAAGTGGAGAAATGACACTGAATAAAAGACTTGGATGGATTAAAAAAGGGGAGCTGAACACCTCATCTTAGACTAGAAATTAGGAGGGATTTCTTCACAGAAAAGGGGGATCAAACAGTGGGACAGGCTTCCCAGAGAGGTGGTTGGTGCCCCAAACTTTTCAGTCTTCTCTTCTCTTCTCTTCTCTTCTCTTTTCTCTTCTCTTCTCTTCTCTTCTCTTCTCTTCTCTTCTCTTCTCTTCTCTTCTCTTCTCTTCTCTTCTCTTCTCTTCTCTTCTCTTCTTCTCTTCTCTTCTCTTCTCTTCTCTTCTTCTTCTCTTCTCTTTTCTCTTCTCTCCCCTCCCCTCCCCTCCCCTCCCCTCCCCTCCCCTCCCCTCCCCTCCCCTCCCCTCCCCTCCCCTCCCCTCCCCTCCTCTCTTCTGTCTTCTCTCTTCTCTTCTCTTCTCTCTCTCCCTCAAAGACATGTCCAGATAAAAAGGAAATTCCATGCATGAAGATCCATTTTTACTTTGCTGCCATTTTTCACGTGACACAGAATTTTCTGTAGGTTTTAGATGCACTTGTGTGACCAAATGATTGTCCCCTGAGCACAAAGTGAGTGCTTGACTCTACACACCTGATAGTTCTTTCCCAGTGATCTCATGGCTTTTCAAAGCAGCCTCCAGCCAGGAACTGCATTTTATTCCAAAAAAAAGAGGACACCAATGGGACTCTCAGCCGTGGTTTTCTGTGGAAAAAGAATTCATGAATTACCTTTTTAAAGGGGTAATATTAGAGATTATCCAAATAAAACATCTCATCTCCTTTATCCAACCCAGGAGACGGAAAACAACAGATCCTCCAAGGACCCTTTTGTGATTTTCTTCTAACTGGTGACATCTTGCACAGAACTTGGATTTCTCAAGGTGACGGTCACAAATAATGATAATTATTGTGCTTGGAGTGCTGATCTTCCAAGAGCAGATCAGAACAGGCTGGAGCCCATGGAAATATCATCCAAGAGCAGGGAGAAGAAGGGCAGGAATTTATTATCCCTGTGGTTTTTGACCATCACAGCAGTGAAGGTCTGGAATATGAGCCACAAAGATGCACAGATTTCAGATGAGTTTTCTTCTTCAAAGAAATGATAGAAGAAGTAAGGGTGGGAATTGACTTTTAAAAGCTCAGGAGACCCTTGGCACATGGTCCTTGAGTAGTAAAAGCCCCTTGAGATATCAAGACTGGCTCTCTGTGCTTGAGGAACCCCAACCAGGCTGTGACATCTTTGCACAGAGCTGGCACAGCAGAAATAAGATTTCAGAGACCCCTTTTGTGATCCAAGGGCACCAGCAGGCAAAAAACCCTTCCTAGTTGCATTCCCCAAAGTTCTCAAGCTGTCCATGCATGGTGGATGATGGCATTTTATTTAAAACCCCTCATTTTGTGGGGAAAAACCCAGGTATTTTCCTATTCCCCTCTCCCCTCCTTTCCAGGATGACTTTCCTGCTCTGCTGTGAGTGTGTCAAAGTCTGTCACCATCTCCTGGGTATTTGTTTCTCTTTCAGATTTGGGTGGCATCTCCCAGTACGGTGACAGCTGTCTTGATGCTAAAAACACCTGTTCACCTGTGGCTTCTCTCCCTGGAGATTGGCAGCAGCCAGGAAAGATTAGGAACAAAGTCTGGCTTGTTTTCAGCTCGGTTTTGTAAGGACATTGCTCATCTGATCTGGGCTTTGTGCATGAGCAGGTAACAACAGAGAGCTGCTTCTTTGGATTTGCTGCATGGCAGGAGTTTGTGAAGTCCCTGTGTATTTCACTAAAGAGATTTTTGGGTGGAAAAGGTTCTATGGAAGTTTCCAGTGGGAATGAAGACACTTTTTTAAGGATTCAGAAGGTCCGTGATGAAGAACTACATCAAAGCAAGTTGATAATCAGCTCATGGTGAGCCTGTTCCCAGGAATCCCACTTTGGATCGATGTTCCTCACTGGGAGCACTGGCACATCCCTCTGCAAGAATCTCCTGTCCCTGCTGGCTCCCAGCCACCCTCTGGAATCCTGCCACTGCCCAGGGCACAGTTTCGACTGGCAGAATTCCACCCACCCCCGGGATTTCACAGAGGCAAAGCCTTGAGCCCCAGCCCGTGTTTGTGCCTCATCTGGGGAACCCAGGGAGCAGCCAAGGAATGTGTGGAGCAGCAGTGCTCAAAGAAGGGGCAGAGCTTCCCCCAAGCATCCCAAGCTCCTCACTCTGCTCGTCTGGTGGGATTTTTGGAGGTGTCCTGTGCAAGGCCAGGAGCTGGATGTGATGATCCTTGTGGGTCTCTTCCAACTCAGGATATTCTGTGATTCCATAATTTTAAATCGAAAGGTACTGCAGGAGCAAATGCACTGACACTGGAGCTCCTTGGCATCACTCAACCTGCTTTTCAAGGAAATCTTTTAAATCTCCTTCCCTGACTATTGAGTGAAAGCAATTTCTATTTCAGGGATGTGAAGGGATGGATGTCCCAGTCCCAACAAGACAGGAATAATGCTACTGCTCCTGCATGAGGAGTCCAGGGCAAGGCTTGCATCAAAACAAGATTGGAACTGTGCCTCAGTACAGGGGTGTCACTGCTGGTGTGACTGAGGACACATCAAACTGTCCTTGGAATGGGCAGGAAAGACCTGAAGACATGGAAAACATATTCACCCCTTGTATTACACAGGCCTGGATTGCCAGGACACTGGGAATGGCTTCCCACTGACAGAGGGCAGGGGTAAATGGGATATTGGGGAGAAATTCTTGGCTGGGAAGGCGGGGAGGCCCTGGCACAGGTTGCCCACAGAAGTTGTGGCTGCCCCATCCTTGGAAGTGTTCAAGGGAGCGTTGGACAGGTCTTGGAGCAAACTGGGATAGTGGAAGGTGTCCCATGGCAGAGAGGTTGGAATTTGATGATTTTTACGGACTCATCCAACCCAAACCATTCCATGATTCCACTGAGAGACCTGCTGGCCAAAGGCAGCCTGTGGTATTTCTGTTCAGATTCTGGATCAGGTTTTTGGGACTCTGATCCATGGATTTCATATATTTTGGCTTTCAGTTCCCTGTAATATGTTGGACCTCATGGATTTCAGCAATTTGCCCAACCAGGAACCGGTGAAAAATTGTTTCCCCTCAAGGCACAGTGTCCTCACCGACATTTACTAAGGATATTCAGAATTTTAAAACTCAGTCCTAAAGATGTGTGGTTGGACCATGCCTGGAGCTACCAACGTGTGACAATTCCCATCTGTCCAATGGGGGCTGAGGGGGGAAAGGGGATCAGGACCCAGACCAGAAGGATTCAAGGAGAAGGATTAAAACACAGAAGGATTAAAGCACATCCTGTGCATTTTCAAACCTGATGGGAATGTGCAGAGTACGGTCCCAGGTCTGTGCCAGAGGTGGAGCCCACCCAGACCATCTACCCCAGCCTTTTTCAGCACTCTGAGCATCTCTCTCCTATCCAAGTGACCCACAATGACTTTTCTAAATTAAGATCCCAACCACTATGCTGTGCTTGACTTTCTTCCCCCTCAACACATCTGCTGCTGACAACGAAAGGTTGTTTTCACCTCATTTTTAGGCTTTGTTTTCAGGCCTGGGGCTGTACAGAATAAAGAGGGAAAGAGGCTTCTGTGTTCCTCTGGAATTAGGGATGCAAGAGTCACGCAGGAGAAAAATGAAGATATCCAAGAGAGGATGTGCTGCCGTGTCAGAGGCAGATGCTCCAAGCCCTCCAAACCCTAATATGGAAAAATAGCTCTATTTTAAGACCGGAAAAAAGTGCACATGATAGGTTTGAGATGAGAAATAATTTGGGAGTGATATTGAAAATGATATCACTGCTGCTGCACTTCAGTGCTGCCAGGCGCATTCCATAATTAATAACTCCTTCAGATGGAGTGACTTTCCTTTGAGGGTGCGGAATTAAACATTTAAATCCCTCTCTGTAAATACAAGGCTGTGGCAGAGCTCTCCAGAAGCCTCGCAGCTACACTCTAATGTATATTTATATTCTAGATAAGTATTTTTAGTAAGAACTACAAGTCCTCTCTGTATTTGATGACATCAGAGCTCTGTTTTACATGCAATGTCCCGACTGCAAAAAATATCCCCTTCTTTTTCCTGCTCTTGGAATGTTGCAATAATTTCTGCCCTTGTCTCATCTCTCTTTCTTTCACGTTTAATGTGTGTTCCAAGAGGGCTGTGTGGGGTTTTTTTTCACTCTCTCACTCCCAAAGATGATAAAATATGTAAAAATTTTAAAGAATGAAGCAGCCAAACAGCTCCTGGTGTTTCCCACCTCTGCAATCAGGGCATGCTGGGATAACAACCATCACTCATGGTCTGACCAGTGTCCTGCTGTGGAAAGCAACTGGAAATGATCCCTGCTGGAAAACCCAGTCCTTTAAATGTTAATCCTGCTGTTCCTGTGATGCTTCTGTGGGAATTCTGCCCAGGGCAAACCATGACTGAACCTGGCTCCTCCTTCAGTTCAAATCCAAGGTGAGTGTTGCGTGTCTCCAACGAGGAATTATTTTTTGGAATGCCCACCCCCACCTCCGAGAGTCGTGGAGCCCACAAGGAAAGTCTACTCAAGGCAGACACAAATTCCTGATGGAGGTGGGACTCAACAGGGTATCCCAGCTGGAATATCCACACAGATAAGCCTCTGTTGTTCTTTACTCTCGAATTTCTGGGTGGACAAAAGCACTTCAGGTTTGTAACTGGAAGCAGGAGGTGCAGATCAGGAAAAAATTCCTCCCTGTGAAGGTGGGGAGGCCCTGGCAGAGGTTGCCCAGAGAATTTGTGGCTGCCCCATCCCTGGAAGTGTTCAAGGCCAGGCTGGATGGGGCTTGGAGCAACCTGGGATAGTGGAAAGTGTCCCTGCCTGTGGCAGGGGGTTGGAATTCAATGATCTTGAAGGTCCTTTCCAACCCAAACCATTCCAGGATTGTGCACATCTCTAGGGCTGCCCCACATTTGCAGGAGGGCTGGAAGACGATGGAAAATGCAGGTTTTTTTGGCCAGATGAAGCATAAGGCACCAAGGAATACCCTCAAATCCAGTGATAAAATCTCTGGATGTGCTGGGAAGCAGAAACCCTCAGACAGACAAGAAAAATCCTTCAGCAGAGCAACATCAGCGCTGGATTCCGCCTACTGCGAAGCCTCACCTGGCAGGGCCAAGAGGTTGCAGGTCTTTTTCCAGCCCTTTGGAGACACATTTTCCTCTGTTCTATTTTCTCCAGCCTATATTTAAACTTCTCCCTCCCTGTGTCCACTTGACCCAGTGACGCAAAAGTCCGGCCAGGCCTTTGAATCTCCTGCATTTCCTGGGGCAGTGGCACTCGCTGGGTTTAACTCCTACGGAGCAAAGGGAGGGATAAATAACAGCAATAACCAAAGAAACAGCAAATTCGATTGTTTTAAGTGCTCCCAGTGAGGCCTGTTCAGCCTTGTGGCTGCCGCAGTGTGAACAGGTGACTTGTAACGCAAAAAAGGCCATTTTGTACCGCTGTGTGAAGGGTTTGTCACCTCTCCTAATCAAGAAATGTATTAGAGGTGTTTTGAAGATAAAAATCTGCTTTTGATTCTGTTTTAGCTCCCATAGAAACTCGTGGCCACGTTGGCAGGTAAGTCCTGGGTGACAGGAGGCCGGGAGGGGCTGGGAGCTCACAGCCAGCTCTGGTGATACAAGGGCACAGTCCCCACTTGGAGCATCTTTGCAGCACAGAATTGTCACTCCCAGCCTCCTGTTGGCCGCAATGCTGAGCTCAGGCCCTTTCTCTTTTGCTCCTTGAAATCCCCCAGTTCTCCCAGTGCATATCCCAAAAGAGCCTCCTGTCACACTGGACTGTATTTTACCCTTCTCTGCCTCCTTTTCCTGCAGGGATAGCCTTAAATATGGCTCTTTCAAGGAGGATTCTTCCACTTCTTTGCTTGTCCTTGTGTGTAGTTTTCCCCCTGTCTGGCACAGGACAGTTTGGGAGCTGAAAAACCAGACAGAAACCCCCTCCCTGCACCTTGTGCTGCCCCACACTCCTTTCCCATGGGAATATCAAGCACAAAAGAAAGATGCTGCAGGCTGAAAACCAGAGAATCCAACTTTATTTGTGAAATTCTCACCCAGAAGGGAACCCTCACCCTCCCAGTCCCTCTATATCCAGACCCTGCCCCATGCACACGTGGAAAGCAGAGCCCAGGATGCTGCAGAAAACATGGAAAGGCCACTGGAGATAGAGCTGGAAGCCAGGATAAAAAAAGGAATGAGCTCTGAGGATGGCAGGGATGGAGTTTTGCTTCTGGCCTGACACATCCGACTGGTTTTTGGAGCAGGGAAAAACAGAACAGACGAGTGGGAAGCAGGGGCTGGAGCTCAGTGTCTGCGAGGGTGGGTGGAATACCGGGATTGGAGTAACTTCCAATTATTATCCTCTCCATGGCATTTTTGCCCTGTAGATCTCAGCATTGCCAGGGGGTCTCAGGGAAGTTGTCAGTGTTTTAGTGGAGTTCTGAGGGTTTCACCTCCAGGAAAAAGGGCTCATCATCCTCCTGAGCTCACAGGGACCTCTGCCAAGGAGTGCAAAATTGCCAAGCATTTTCTTCTAAATGGTACTGAGACAGACCTTGAGAAACAATTCCCTCAGTGCAAGGAGGAAAAAGAGCCCCCCTGATTTTGTTTCTTAGGGAAACAGAGTGGAAAAAGGAAAAAAAAAAAAGGAGGAAAAATAGACTGCTACAGAGGAGGTTGCAGGGGTGCCATGAAGACACAAGGATGGTGCATGGGGTGTAAGCATGCTCCATTCTGCTTTTGCTTCCTGATCCTCTGGATGGTCCCTGGCAATAGGAACAGAGGGAATGGCAAATTCCCTGGATCTCTGTGAGCTGGGCGCACCTGGCTCATCCATATCTGCTTCCACTCCAGATGCTTTTACATTAGAATCATTCCTACAGCTACTCCAAGCAAATCCCAGCTGGGATCCCAGCACTTTTAACAGATTTTTTCCAGAGTTGAGGGTCTGGGATAACCATTACTTTTCCTATCCTGCAGTTTTTGCTCAGGAGGGATGGCAGAGCAACAGAAGAATTTGCTTGGAATAGTCTTTAAAATACCTGGAAAGGGAAATCTGGGAGCTCCGACTCCAACCTGAGCTCAGGCAGAGGCTGAGGGTGGGGTAGTATTTGTCTGGCCAAACTTGGATATTTGGGTTTGCAGGTCTGACCTACCCTGGCATGTCAGTCCAGGGAGTGTTCTTCTGAGCTTTCCAGAAATCCATCCCATTCCCACAGGGAAGTTGAGCCCTTCTGAACTCATTTCTTAGCTTATCCTTGGAATCAAGTGCCAGCTATCTGCAGTTGCCACCCACACCCTGATGGGCAGGAAGTAACTGGGCCCAGATCCATCTGCTCCTCTCGCTCAGGACGTGGCACAGGTTGCCCAGAGAAGCTGAAGCTGTGGCTGCCCCCCCTGGAATTGTTCCAGGCTGGGTTGGAGGGGCTTGGAGCAACCTGGGATAGTGGAAGGTGTCCCTGCCCATGGCAGGGGGTTGGAACTGGATGATCCTGAAGGTTCCTTCCAACCCAACCCATTCTCTGTGGGTCCTGAGGACCAGAAGCAGCTGAAGGTGAGGAACATCTGCTTTAACAGCTGGAAACTGGAGATTTGAGGGGTTTAAGTCCAGGTGTCCAAACTCTTTGCTTGAATCCAGCGTTGGAGATGGGGTGAAGCCACATGTCAGCGAAGAAGGACATTCCCAAAGCATCTAAGAGTCCATGAGGCAGCTTGGCAGGGAGAGTGGTGGGCTTCTGCCTGGAGCTGGGAGACTTGTGACCTCACAGGGAGCCCTGGAGGACTGCTCCGGCCACCATGGCCACCAGGCTCAGCGCTGCCGAGCTGCTCCTCAGCCCACTGCTGCTCCTGGCGTCATCCGTGCACAGGTCAGTGAAGCAGCAGGTCTTGGGCCTCGTTGCCCCTATCCCGTCGTAGGAGAGGCATTCCTCCTCACAGTCCCTGGTCACGGTAATGTTGCCAAAAAAGGGATAACCTGGGAGAGGCGGATTGGAGAGGGGAAGAAATGGCAAAAGGAAATGGGATTGAGAAACACTGACAGAGGAGGTGTTGGACATCTCTAATCCGTGGGGGCCTCTAGTCCAGCCTATTTTTTGTGGGAACAGGTCTGCCAGTTCTCACTGCTGACTCTCTCTCACCCTCCTGCTCCTTCCAAAATCATTCCAGCATGGACAAGGGACACAAGTCCCTGTAGATGTTTGCACCATCTATAAATTCAGGGTCCATAAAGGTATTGGGGTAGGAAAGACAACACAGAGGGAGTAAGTGCAGTGAGTCCTGATACTTCACTATGAGGCTCCAAATCCGTTGGATTTCTCTCCTTCCCTCTTTAAACTGGGATAATTTCACCTGGATTTTTATAGACACGCTAAAGGATAATCCAAGCTGGGACTGGGATGGGGAGAGGGAAGCGTGGCCAGGAGGTTGAGGGAGGTGATTCTCCCCCTCTACTCTGCTCAGGTGAGATCCCACTTGCAGAGCTGCCTCCAGCTCTGAGGTCCTGAGTGGAAGAAAGTCATGGACCTGTTGGAACAGGTCCAGAGAAGGTCATGGAGATGCTCCAAGGGCTAGAGCCTCTCTGCTCTGGAGCCAGGCTGGGAGAGCTGGGAATGTCCAGCCTGGAGAAGGGAAGGCTCCAAGGAGACCTCAGAGCCCCTTCCAGTGCCTAAAGGGGCTCCAGGAGAGCTGGAGAGGGACTTGGGACAAGGGATGGAGGGACAGGACACAGGGAATGGCTTTAAACTGGAATAGGGTAAAGTTAGGTGGGATATTGGGGAGGAATTCTTGGCTGGGAGGGTGGGGAGGCCCTGGCAGTTTGCCCAGAGAAGCTGTGGCTGCCCCTGGATCCCTGGAAGTGTCCAAGGCCAGGCTGGATGGGGTTTGGAGCAACCTGGGATAGTGGAATGTGGGAGTTTGGAATTCAATGATCTTTAAGGTCCCTTCCAACCCAACCCATCATGGAATTCTTGGATTTCTCCCTGGGATCCCTCAGGGAGGGCGTTGGGACTCACCTGTCTCCACGGAGTGCAGCGTCGTGGTGCACACGGTGGCTTTTGGGGGACACACGGTGGCTTTCATGCACCGGGAAATGTCTGTGGGCTCCTTGCACGTGTAACATCGCAGGGACTGGGCTGCAGAGGGGACAGGAGGGCTCTGAGGTGACAAAATAGGGAAAACAGACCCAAATCTGCAGCTTCCTGACTGAAATGCAGCAGTGTCCAAAATTAGGCACACCCAGAGGCACTGGCAAAGCTTGGATATGCCAGAGGGGAAAGACCAAATCCCAGCACTGGAGGACAAGGGTGCTGTTACAGCAGCTGGGCCTGAACACGACTTTGGAGGCTCAGCAGCCCAGAAAAGAGCAGGGATTTAGAGGGATCTGTTCCTTGAGGAGTTTTGGTAGGTCTGAGCGTCCTCTGTAAGAATTCAGCCTGGAGAAGAGGAGGCTGTGGGGAGACTTTTTGGGATCTACAACTTCCTTCTGAGGGGAAGTGGAGGGGCAGCACCGATCTCTCTGTGACCAGTGACGGGATCCAAGGGAATGGCCTGAAACTGTGTCAGGCCAGGTTTAGACTGGATATCAGGAAAAGGTTCTTCGCCCAGAGGGTGGTCAGGCACTGGAATGAGCTTCCCAGCATGGCATCAAGAGTTCAGGACAATGCTCTCAGGCACAGGGTGGGATTGTTGGGATGGCCTGTGTGGGGCCAGGAGTTGGACTTTGATGATCCTTGTGGGTCCCTTCCAAATCAGGATATTCCATGATTGTAAAAACCAGCTCCTTCTGCTGACAGCAACATTCCCAAGCCATGACAGTGGCAGTTCCCCCATCCCTTCCCTCACAGCAACAGCTCCCTCCTGTTTGTTTGAGGGAAATTCTGCAGGAATCAGTAACTGAGAGCAGGATTTCAATTTCAGAGCTGTACCAGAGATCCTGAGGGCTGAGTGTGGCCTCACAACCACTCTCATGAGGGGCTACTGCTGCTTTTTAAAGAGGTGCTGTACAGACCCTCGCTGGCTCCCACTTGAGGGAGGGACATCTCTAAATATGCAAATCTTGGTCACAGCAGCTCTCAAAAATCTCAGTGTGAGCCTTGTCCATCCACAGCCAGCAGATACTGAGAGTGTGGATTTTCCAAATTCCTGCTGGTGTGGCTTGGTGACAAAATCCAGCCCGGTTTGAGATTTTCTAGCCTACCCTCCTGCCAGCTGCTGAAAAGCATCCTGAAAGCGTCCAGTGCCATCTATTGGTAAAAATTCACACCGATGCTGTGTTTTTGTTCCCGTTCTGCTGTCACAAAGGAACCTCTGGGGCTTTGTGATAAGGATAAATATTTTTGAAGGCATTTGTTTGAACACCTGACTTCAGAAGGAATTTTTAAGGCATCTACTCCTCGTAGCAGCTCCCTTGGAAAATTCAGCTGTGGGGTAGAGCCTACAGGGCGCAAAACTTTTCTTTGTCTCTTTGCAGAAGTAAAAAGGATTTCTTCCTGGGAATATTTCAATGTTCTTGTGGCCATACTCCCTGTAAACAGGGTGGTGGAGCCATCCCTGTTTATCCCAGCTCAGGACCTCACTAGATCCCTTCCCAATGATCCACGAGAGGCTGTTTACATTTTAACAGAGGTAACACATTATCAACAATCATTTGGATGTCTGTGGATGTGTAGGATGGGTGGATGGATGGAGCAGTTCTGGCTTAAGGCACTTGAGAAACTGCTCTGAAACCCTTGGGGTGAGGTGGTTTCCATTTCCAAACCTCAGAATTTTCATGGATGAGCAGGGAAGTGCATTGGGGGAATTAATCCCAGTTAAAAGCAGGTTTAAGGAAGGAAAACCTCAACCCCCTCATCTTCCACTGACTCTGGGTGGGGCATTTAGAGGACACGGGTTTTGTGGGAAGGTTGAATGGAAGAGGAAAGCCCAAATCTGTAAGAACCAGGACAGAAGAACCGAACAGGGACAGCTCTGTGTCCTGATCTGAGCCAATAATTCCCTGTTCCTCACTGTCCAACAGGACCTTCCATCTCTTCATATCCAACCTCGGGAGTATAAATGGTCACAGACACATCCCTCAGCTGCAAGAGGGGTGCCTAGACCAGCTGCTTCCCTCTGGATCACCCCAAAAATTTTACTTCTGCCTGATTTCAGCTATAAAGCAAAAAAATAAAATTCTTTGACACCTTGGGTGGTTTCTCAGAAATTCCATTAAATCCAAGACAAAGCTCCAGATGGAGATAAGTTTGATCCCTGCCCAGGCTGCCTTTCCTTTGAGGTCTTTCAGGGTCCCATGGAAGCAGCCTGAGGAGCTCTGGGGCCCATGGGCTGTAGGTTAAACCCCTCTGGGTTGGTGTCACCCCTGGAATGGCTGTTCCAGGCAGGGGTGTAGCTGAAGTTGGTCACATCCAGATGCAGGAAGGACACAGCAATGACCAAACCCTGCTGCCAGCTTGCCCAAGATCCAGACCCATCACAGACCCAGGGGAATTTCCCATTCCCACCTATCTCCTGAAATAAGGGAAAATCCTGGAGCTGGGGGTTTAATAAACCTTTCCAATGTCCTTGAAGTTATTTCTCATACCCTCACCCTTATCTATATTAAAGTTTCACCTTCTGGCTTTCAGCACTTCAAGTAGCCAGCTGGGAGGTTTTAGGGATGGCAGGAGCTCAGGATGAGCATATGCCATCCCATTTCTGAAGGGAGAGGGTGGCAGCTTAGGTAGAGGCTGGCGCTTCAGGCTCTTTCCCAGGCTGGTCCTGCCCTGTGGTTGTCCCCTCCACCCCTGGGTATGGGTGACAGGTATCTGAAGGATGAGCGTCGCTCCCAGCCAGGCATCACAGCTCTTCCCACCAGGAATGCATCTCCCCTTTCCCACTTCACCCTTTGACCTTCTTCAATACAAAAGGCATCATTGCCCCTACCCGGGGGTTAGCAGGTCTTTCCCCTCCCTCCCCTCCCGGGAATTTCCCAGGGGGTCCCTGGAGTGTTGGGAATGAGGAGCTCTTACCCAACTCCACGAATGCCAGGCCCAGCAGGAATCCAACCAGGAGCTTCTTCATGCTGAGAGCAGATCCAGGCAGCCAGGACAGATCCAAGAAGCTGCTCCCAAGGAGCTTTATATGTTTTCCCACCCTCCACCACCTGTTGTTGATCCTGTGGGCGGATTCCCTCGGGGTGATCAGGGGAGAGCCCAGCTCCAGTCTGGATTGGGATTTGCAGAGGAACAAGTTCCCTGATGAGGTGACATCACCGCAATGAGCAGACTCCTGCCATACCTCGGCTCTTCCCCAGGTTTATGTCCCGGGGCTGGTCCCATGGAAAAGGAAAAACACGGCTGGCACTGCAAGGTGTGGCCCCGTGCCAGGGCTTGGATGGGGAATGTGACCAAGGTGTGTTTGCTCCTTCCAGCCTGGCTCCATGAGCCCAGAGCTGTCTTGTGTCACACTGGTTGCACTGGCCAACCACGGTCAAGGGGCAAGTGACAGCAGGCTGGGCTTCCACGTGCTTTGGAAAAATGATTCCATGGGCTGGCATGACTGAGGTTGCCCAAAGATGTTTGTTTTCCCAAATCCAGTTCAAAATCAAGCCTGATTTCTGGATCCCTTGGTTATTAATTGAGCTGCTGGGTGTGGGAGTCACTTGGAGGCCAGTGGGATATGGTGCTTCCAAGTCTGGAATTGGGATAAGTCATGTGGTTTCAGGTCCTGGGTCATGCTGGCAAAGCTTTCCTTTGGAAAGCTGTCAATTATTCACCAAATTCTATCCTGAAGCTGGGAAATAAACCCAACATGGAGCAATTTTCCCACTCTGGCACCTTCCTGATAGCAAATTTCACTTCATCCACATCAAGGCAACCCTTTGAAACATCATAATTTATTTTGCATCTTATCCCATATTTGGGGAGCCAGCTTCAAATGCTTGGAGCTGGGGAGAAATGATTTACTTCCCCCTTGGGACTGAGCCACTGGTATTTTATATTTCACAGGAAAAGCTGACAGACTTTTTGTTGAGTTTGTTGTGATCCAAATTGGAAAACCCCAGCATTGTGCAATTTCCCATAAAACAGCTGAATAAGCCAAAGAGGCGAAGTTTGTGAATCACTGGAGCACTTGGAGATTTTAGAGATGGAGATGAGGTGAGTTGAAGGTGTTTTGATGAGGTGAGCTGAAGGTGTTTTAATGAGGTACTTTGCCTGTCACAGACTTGTTATGACAACACACGTGAGAATTGCTGCCATTCCCAGCAACCTCTCCTTCTTCCCAGTTGGAGGATGGTTCCCAGTAACCTGAGAAACGTTGCTAATGAAAATTTCCACAGCCACGGATGACACAAAGCTGACAGAGCTGTGGGAAAGGGAGAGAAAGACCTACACCCTAATCCTCCTCTACAAGTGTGAAAATTATCCTTTATTTTATCTTCCTGTGCTGTCAGAGACCAGGCACATAAAAAAACCTGAATCAAACATAACTTTCTGGGCACACAGGAAAAAAATCCACTCGGTGAAAGCCACCAGACCTGGTTACATCCAGATCTTTGCTCGGAACTGGGCAGCTCAAGGCACATTTGAGCAATATCCTAATTAACAGCCGTGAAACTGGAAAAGATCCAGCGCTTTCAGCATTCCGGGTGGTTGTGCCTCAATGGGAAAGCACAATGGGGTTGGCACAGTAAAACTGCTTGGTGGGTTGTGGAGTGGAAATGTGCATGGAGACATCCTCTCCTACCTGAAAATCATTCCATATGGAGGGTTTTTTTGGGATAAATCAGTGTGGTTGAAGGAATAGGGATATAAGTACTTAACCACTGTCTTAACTCTGTCTTAAAGGCTTGGAAAGGTTGGAGATCTTTCCATAAATCAGAACACTGGGAAAACACCAGGGCAGAGGGGTTGAGTGTGCAGCAGTGCCAGACTTCAGGGAAAGAGAATTTGGGTGTGTTCCAGTAAAACTGTGGAGGAAAGGAAAGACCTTTAAGGTCTGTTACCTTTAAGGTATTCCTTGATTAAAGATAATCAGGAGCCTATGGAGAGATGGAATCCTGGAAACAAACCCAAAACCCAACACAACCAACCATGAGTGGTGTCCAAATGTGTGTTGAGGTGGGAGGGAGGTTGATTTTGGAAGTGGCAACACCCTCCTGGCTTCCCAGGTGGAATTCCACTGCCACTGTCAAGAAAAAAATGGGATCTTGATGGAAAAAACCCAATAGACAGCAATTAATGGGGAGACTGAGACAACAGGATTCACTCCAAAAGATGGCACTGGAAAACACTGGCCCCTTTTAGATCAGCAGAGTTAAGACAAGCCTGATTTAAATGAGACTGGAAGTTGAAGTTGGATCTTAAATGCTAGAAAAATTAGGATTATTTCTGTAAGCAAATGCAGAGAAGAAACCTGACCTGCTTAAAGCCTGATAAATGTGTGAAAACTGTGGTTTGACAAAGGAGTTCGGTAAGGCTTAGACAGCTTTCATGACTCAGGAGGCCCTAAAAATTCCCTTCTGTCTCTGTCAGGGGTGGAATAAGCCCTGGGAAAGGTTGTGAGCTCTGACTGACAGGAGCCAGAAGGGACTTCGGTTGAAATGTCACTTCAGGTCTGGAGAGCTGAGAATATCAACGAGGTGTGGTGCGTAGGGAGAAAGGTTTGTGTGCCAAAAGCCTTCAGAAATTCTCAGTGGGATCAATCCAAACCCTCTCCCAGCCTGTCTCTGGGAGACTGTTCTAATTTATAAGGTGATATAGGGAGATATAATCCCTCTCTGCTTATCACAAATACCAGACAAGGCAGATGACAGAAATTCGGTGTTTACAGGCAAGAAGGTGACGTGCTTCACCTGCTCTAACTTCCCTTACAGTTAATTCTTTTTTGAATGATAAAACCCCAATTTTTTATGAGGTGTTCTGCAGGGAGTGAACACAAAGCTTTGCTAAGGTGTTCCAGTTGCTGGTTATCAGCCACATGTGATATTAGTCCTGTGTAAAATATTTCTGCTCTGATTTATGGGGTCCCTACAGCCAGTGGCTCTCCTTACACCCCTCTACTAAATTTAATTTCTCACTGTTGCAATTTTCCTCTTCTCCATAGAAATGTATTTTGTCTGGGATATCCCTTGGACAGATTTTGGTGGGCTCTTTGGCTCCTTCTCTGGAAAACTGGTTCTCCAAGGCTTTAATCCTTCTGATGGTCCTTCTCTGAACTCCCTCTGTTTCACCACCTGCTCTCCTACATTGTCCAGTTCAGAAATGGACATTTTCTTAGGCCATTCCATAGAATTGCAGAATGGTTTTGGTTGAAAGGGACCTTCAAGATCATCCAATTTCAATCCCCTGCCATGGGCAGGGACACCTTCCACTAACCCAGGTTGATCCAAGCTCCATCCAACCTGGCCTTGGACACTTCCAGGGATGGGGCACCCACAGCTTCTCTGAGCAACCCATGCCAGGGCCTCACTACCCTCCCAGGGAAGAATTTTTTCCCAATATCCCATAAAACCCCACCTCTTTCAGTTTGAAGCCATTCCCCCTTGTCCTGACACTCCATTCCCTTGTCCAAAATCCCTCTCCAGCTCTCTTGGAGCCCCACTTCAGCTACTGAGAGCTCACAATAAGGTCACCCCAGAGCCTTCTCCTCTGCAGTCCCAGGAATAAACAGAACGGATCCATCTGCTGTGATACAAAACCAACCAAGCCTATTTGACACCATGGTCATGTCGTGATAACCACGGCATCAATCTACCTGACATCAATGTCTTTCCTGGGAGCTGATTTGCAGGATGGAGTTTATTTTCCAGGTATCAGATTTCCAAGTATGCTGGTGACAACTGGTTTGCAGGAAAATACAGATACTGTTGATCATTACACTGAGTCACCTTGAGTTCAGCTCCTGTGATTCCAGGGGGGTAGAACTTTTGCCAGGGGACTTTTTGGATGGCTGCACCATCTTCATGTGTGACTCAGTAGCGGGGAACCTCTCTGCCTGTGCCCGTGGCTGCAGCGATGTTTGATGATCCAATGGAAGTTCCACCTCTCATAGGTGTGTGTCGACAACAAGACTTTGGGCTTGTTGGGGTGGAGTTGGTCTCCACCCTCCTGATGAAATTCTGCCACTGAGCAGGAAGAAATCAGGTTTCGTTGGGCTGGAGAGGGGTGAAAGTGTGAGCACCCTCCTCCGAGGAGCTCTTTAGGTCTGTCTTCCAGGGGCCGTTTGATATTAAATGTTTCTCCTCCATGGGGAGTATAAAAAAAAAAAAAATCCAGATTCACAGCTCTGATTCAATCTCTAGAGAGCTCTTACCCCTTTTTTTCTGTGTCTGAGCTTCATTTTGCTGCTTTGCACCCCCTGTCTGAAGATATGAGGTGAGAAGTTGAACCTCTCCAAGCAGAGAAGGGAACTGTACTCGCATCTCCCAAATTCTGGCTCAAGCTCACTAATCCCAAGGCTAAAAGGCAGGTGCTCCTAAGGATGGGAGGAAACCTTCCAGACTTGCTGGATTTTTACAAAAAGACATGAGTTGTGTTCAGTGCTCTGAGAGAAAAGCAGGGAGTCCAGGGATGTGATTATCTGGAGGTTGGAATCATTGAATCATGGAATGGTTTGGATTGGAAGAGCCCCTAAATCTCATCTCATCCAATCTCCCAGCCATGGGCAAGGACACCTTCCACTAGACCAGGTTGCTCAGGTTCCTCCTCTTGCAGTTGCAGGATTGAGGACAATTCCTTCAGGCATCACCTATCTAGCTGTGTTTGGTCCACCCCGGGAATGTAGGTCCCTCAAACATTTTCTGAAAACATCAAGAATGTCGAAGATGTGATTCTGGGTTGGACCCCAGAGGGATGAATATCCACAATTCAGGCATTTCAGGCTTCCTTTAAGATTTATCAGTCCTACCATGGACTTGAGAGCTGCCTAGGAAGTGTAACGGGCTGTGTTATGGCTGGAACCCCCTGGATCTGTTCCAGGGAATGTCCAGGCACACGCTGAGGCATAGCAAGGACCAAGGATGTTTCCAGAAAGGTTGCTCTGGTTGGAAGGATGAGAAATTCAGGCGCAAGCTGTGACAGCTGTGATCAGGATCAGAGAATGGATCCTGCTCCCTTTTGAAGACCAGCATGGACACAACCTGGATGTGTGCTCCAATGAAAACCTCTTGTGTCCATCATTCCGGTGTGATTCCCTTTTCCATCCCAGTGACAGCTGCTGCCAGCCCTACATGAAAGCCCATGTGACCCATAAATCCACGCTCCATCATGTAGGGCACCTGTGGCCATGTGATTTTTCCATCTGAAATTTGGATGATTTAGAATAATGGGATTGTTAAAAGTTGGAAAAGACCTCTGAGATCACCAAGTCCAACCACCACCATGTTCACCATTAAACCATGTCCTCAAGTGCCAGACCCATGTGGTTTTTTGAACACTTCCAGGGATGGTGACTCCACCACTTCCCTTTTCCAATGCTTAAACACTAAAAAAGCCAAGGCTGAAGGATGCTGGGAATATTCCTGGGGGCTGCTGTTGGCTGGGAGTGTCCAGTGTCTTTCTCCACACTTTAATCGCTTATCTCTTATCAACATTTTGCAGTACAAGGACAACATGCAGAGACTGGCTGGTTACAGAGCTACTTCCTTCCCTTTATCAGGAAGATTTTCCCTCTTTATCAACTTTGGTTGTGCAGAGAAAGGAAACAGAATCTTCCCTGTGTACTTGTCACTTGTCAAACCCAGGGACTGTCACCGAGTCTGTGACTGAGGAGTGCCTGGCATCACTTTGTCAACCTTCAGCATCATTAGCAGTGCCTTTGACTGACACGTTGGCAGCAAAGTCTGTCACCAGATACAGATCTGGATGAGCCAATCTAAGTAAGTAACCCCTGCTAAGTAGTAAAAATAGCCCGTGGTGGATGTTGCCATGGGGATCCAGTGCAGTAATAGGAATAGCACGACAAGGAAGCAATTCCCATCATCAGGGTCTGTACGGTCAAGGCATAAAGTTGTAGGAGCACCAATTAGCAGAAGATGCAGCAGAAATAACCTTTGAAATTTTGCAGTCACAAACAGATTGAAGCAGGACAAAAAATCCAGAGTGGGAATCATCTGACTTCAGTTCAGCCTTTCTTCTCTACCATAGGTGGCTCCTGGTAACTCACTGGAGCTGTTTCTTTTTCCAGTCAGGCAGACAGATCCAAATTTCATCAGACAAAAGCCTCATCAAAAAGTGGATGGCACCTGCTTCCCTTCACTGGCTTTAAAAGGAATCTTGCAAGGGTGGAGATGAGGTCACCTGGAGGCCTCTTCATAGTAAATGTGTGTTTTGTCATGGAATCATAGAGTGGCTTGTGTTGGAAGGAGCCTTAAAAACCATCTTGTTCCAACTCGCTGCCATGGGCAGGGACACCTTCTACTATCCCAGGTTGCTCCAAGCCCCATCCAGCCTGGCCTGGAACACTTCCAAGGATGAGGCAGCCACAGCTTCTCTGGGTAGCCTGTGTGGCTGAGCATCAACCACCCTCAGAAAGAAGAGTTTCTTCCAATATCTGATCTAAACCTGCCCTCTGTCATTTTAAAGCCATTTGCCCTTGTCCTGTCCCTCCATCCCTTGTCCCAAGTCCCTCTCCAGCTCTCCTGGAGCCCCTTTAGGCACTGGAAGGGGCTCTGAGCTCTCCCTGGATCCTTCCCTTCTCCAGGCTGGACATTCCCAGCTCTCTCAGCCTGGCTCCAGAGCAGAGGGGCTCCAGCCTTTGGAACATCTCTGTGGCCTCCTCTGGACTTGCTCCAGCAGCTCCACATTCTTCTGCTGTTGGACCCCAGAGCTGGATGTGGTGCTCCAAGCAGGATCTCAGCAGAGTGGAGCAGGGGGGCAGAATCCCCCCCTCACCTGCAGCTCACATCGTGGGGACACAGCTTAGGACACAGAGGGTCTGTGGGCTGCCGTTCCTTGACAGAACAACTCTCAGGCACACACTGGGGTTCTTGGAGTGTCCTGTTCAGGGCCAGGAGCTGGACTCAATGATCCTTGTGGGTCCCTTCCAACTCTGGACTTTCCTTGAATTTTGCCAATCCTTCCCAGCAGGACCAAGCTCCTTCCTCATCCATCCACGTGTCCAACTTCAATGACCACATCCAATGCTCTTTCCATTTGTTGTCCTACTTCTGGGTATCCTACATAATTCCAGAGCAGTTTGACTCTTCCAATTAATTTTGACTCCAGCTCCTTTTAGCCTCCTACACCACAGACCAATCGTGTCTTTCCGTCCTCCCCCATCTCTCCCCTCCCAGCTGAGATGGTTTTGGGGTGGTGTAGATACAAAAATGTTGCTAGCAAGGATTTTCTTGCTATTTTCTAAGCCTGTGAGAGACTTTTCTCTCTCACAGAAGAGGTAGCAGAGCTATGTAAACAACCAAACACCTGCAGCCTTGAAAAGTCTTGTTTGTAGTGCAGTAGGAAAATATTTTGACAGTGGATGTTTTAGGATTTTGGCCAACCACCCCAAGGGGTGGCTGATCCTTTGTCCAATTAGACTATGAAGAAAAAAGTCTATAAAAGAGTTTGTAAAATAATTAAATAGATCAATCTTGCTGCACAATTCCTGCCTGCTGGATTTTCTCTCCTCCTCCCTACGGCTGTGGGACACGGTGATACACCCTAAGGTTGCAGTAATAAGGTGGCACACCCAGATTTCTGGGACCAGGAGTCTAACACACTTGGAACAGTATTGTCCCCTCATCCAGCTGAATTTTGGGATGATTCAGTTTCAGCTAAACAGATAAATGTTGATATATGGTTGATATATAGATAAATATGTTGTTATCCAGGCCTATTTGTTGATGTCCAGAAAAAGGAGGAGTGCACTGGGAGTTCAAGGACATGGATGCAAAGTATAAAGCTTGTGGTTCACTGAAATCAAGGATTCAGAAACCTCTTTGCTTTTTTTCCATAAAAAAAGAGGAAAAGTGGCAAAAAAAATTCTAGACAGAGTAACCGTGGCCTGAAATGTGTGAATAATTTCAAATTATTCCAGGAATGAGAGGGAAGTCTAAAAGAATGGTGGAAAAACGAAGCAGCAGACAAAACAATGTGAGGGAGGTTAAGAAATATATAAAGTAAAAATTTGCAATAGTCAAAATTACTTAGATCTTGAGAAAGACATTGAATGCTATTTATTCATTTATTTAAAATGAATTATTTAAAGTTATTTAAATATTATGTAAAATTATTTAGCCTTTAAGTTGAGAGGCAAAATAAAGTAGTGATAGATGAAAACTGAATATTAAATTAACCACTTGTTTATTCAATATATAAAATGCTTTTGATTTTGGGGGTAAAGACAGCATGGAAAAAGGTGTCCAGAAAAAGAAACAACCACAACTGAGGTGGAACAAAAAAATTCAGTGTATTCAAGCTGGGACAAAGCAGGACAGCATGTTTTCCATCCCAGAACTCTTGGAGAACTGAGATACAGAGCAACAGGTCCAGGTCCACTCCCAGTGTTCATAAATTGGTCAAGGCAGAATCATGAGGTCAGAATTTAGCACCTAAATTAAAAAGAGGAGGGGTAACAGCCACTGTCTGACCTTGATAGACTGCCAAGATTAAAAACAGGGTTTGAAGGAATGAAAATAATAAAAAAACAGGAAAAGACTTAAAATCCAATGTTATCTGTGTTGTTTTAATGTTAGTAAAGTCAGATTTTCACAAGTTTGGCAAAGAAATAACACAGGATAATGTAGGAATATTTATTAAGATGGCACAGATGGAAATTAAGTTGGATTAAGATGAGTGAGAATTTTTTAAAGGCTTGGAGTGGAGGAGCTGGAAATATTTAAAGTGTTGGGAGTGGGATATGAGCCTGGGGAAAATCATCAGTGCCATTCCTCACTTTTGGAGTGCTCTTGCTTAATATTTTCTGTTAAGACCTTGAAAGATGCCAAATAGGATGGAATTCACCGGTAGCACAAATTCAGGGAGCCCCAGCAATTCCGGGAAGGATCAGGATATCGTTAACAACCAGGTGGCTTGGATGCAAGTCATGGATTAAATAGGATCATCCACCGTAATAAGTCAGTTATACGGTAAAGGAGGAGGTCACCTGGAAATGATGGGGAGATGAAAGACGCGGGAATTCTTGGATGATCCTGGGTGGAATCTCTGCCAGGCGCCTGATGGAGCGTAGAAAAGGTGTTGTGGTTGGGGCTGTGTCAGTAGGGACAGTGCAGGGATGTTGTGCAAGGCACCAACAAGGCCACACTCGCAACACTGGGTGCATTTCCCCACCTTTGCCTGAGGGACCTGAATTCCCCTCCAAAGGATCACAGGAAGATGAGAATGGATGGAATATGAAGCTAAAAGGGAAGATTTAATGAAGAGGGAGAGTGGCTTTTCACACAGGCAGGTGGTGATAGGGCAAAAGGGAAATGGTTTTAAACTAAAAGAGGATTTACATTAGAATTTGGGAAGAAATTCTTTGTGGGAGAGATGAAACACCGGAATAGGTTGCCCAGAGAAGTTGCGGCTCTCCCATCCTTGGAAGTGTTCCAGGCTGGGTTGGACGGGGCTTGAAGCAACCTGGGATAGTGGAAGGTGTCCCTGCCCATGGCAGGGGATTGGAACTAAATCTCTAAGGTCCCTTCCAGTCCAAACCTTTCCATGATTCTAAAAGAGATGGGATTTCTTAGCAGAAGGAGAAAGGATTCCCAAATATGGACACGCTCAACAGCAGGGAAGAACAGGCTGAGATAAGAAAAAGGGTGGCAACTAGAGAAAAACAGTCCTTCAATTCTCCATATAAATGTTCCAGGTTTAGTGCCAGGCTGGGAGCTCTCAAGGGTGGAGAACTAATCCATGTCCACGACTGGGAAATTGGGATGGAGACACTGAAGTTAAGGCTGGTTTGAAGTGAATATAAGCAGTGTTTTTGCCAGACACTTGAGTGGAAAGGCTTTATGACCTTCCCAGCAGTAACATTCCAGGAAAACCTTTAATCCCCTCAGCCTCCAGTGCCCATCTATCCATCCTGGATAGCTGTCCTGTCATCCAAGGATGTTGGGTAAGGCCTCATTTGGGATGCCAGGATTGCAAGTACCCCCAACAGCTGAAAATAAGAGTTTATGGACAGTGCTCAGCTCTGGGAACAGATGAATCCAGCTCTTCCACACTCCACTATTTTGCCAGTGCCAGTGCCCTGGCAATCCATGTTTGGATAACTCCAAGATTTGGAGTGGTAGAAGTGGATGATGGAGTAAGAAGTGCCCAGGTAACATTTCCACTGGTCTGGGGGAGAACCAGGCAAGTTTGAAAATTATTCCACTTGTGAGTAATGCAAAAGTAAAATGTACAGGTTATTTCTGCTGAAAGCACTCCCAGGTCTCATGGCAGCTCTGTCTGGATGGGGTTGGAGGGAGGTGACAAGGAAAATAAGGGTGACATAAGTGGAACATTCACTTGGTTGTGATGTGTGGGATCTGTTTGCCTTAATATCCTATTAAATAAATCAAAAGGCCCAGAGGGTTGGGATTGTAGAGTCTGGAGAAGAGAAGCTTCAGTGTGACCTTAGAAACCCTCCTAGTACCTGACGAGGCTCCAGAAGAGCTGGAGAGGGACTTGGGACAAGGATCGGGAGTGACTGGACAAGGGGAATGACTTCCCACTGCCAGGGGGCAGGGTTAGATGGGATATTGGGACGAAATTCTTCCCTGGGAGGGTGGGGAGGCCCTAGCAGAGGTTTTCCAGAGAACCTGTGCCTGCCCCATCCCTGGAAGTGTCCAAGGCCAGGCTGGATGGGGCTTGGAGCAACCTGGGATAGTGGAAGGTGTCCCTGCCCATGGCAGGGGGTTGGAACTGGATGATATTTCAGGTCTGCCCCAATCCAAACCATTCCATGATTCTGAACCTGATATTGATGAAATGGATGAGATCCTCCTCCTCTTGGGCTCCTCTTGGACAGAGAGCCCTGTCATGTGGGGCAGAGCAGAGCAGCCCATTCACCCTTCACCAACCACCTTCACAAAGTGTCTGCATCATCTCCTTGCCTCCTACGTCCCTGGCTGTCCTCAGGATGCTGCCTGCTCCTTATCCCACCGTTCAGCTGGAAAGAGGCAGCCCTGAGTTCTACTTTAGTCTGAAGATTTGGGCTTGTTCGTGTCGACATCTTAATCCCGGAGCCAACAAAAGTTTTCCTGCCATTTCCATGATGCAAAAGTGTCCCCTGGTTTTTATTTCGTGGTGAATCACTGGGGTGGTGGTGGCAGGGCATTTACCTTGGCGTAGCCACATGGGGTTGTGGCTTTGCTTCCTGGTCTGTTTGGGCTCCACCCTTGGTGTTTTGGGGTTCTTTACAGAAAGTGTGGTGAAATCTGGGCAGGGGAAGAGCCAGCTGTCCTAAATAGGCTGGATAAGATTAGGTTAGAATAAATTAGACTAGACTAGAATTTTCAGTTCCTAAAATGCCCATCCAGTCAAAGTCCCTGACCAATTCAGAGCTGACCAGAATTTAAGGCATGTTCTGAAATCCAGATTCTGATAGACCTGAAGCACTGACCACCTCTCCAAGAAGCTGTTCCAGTGTGTGACCACCCTCTTGGTAAAAAAACACTTCCTGATGTCCAGTCTACACCTCCCCTGTCACAACTTTGACCCTTTCCCACATGTCCTGTCCCTAGATCCCAGGGAGAAGAGCTCAGCACATCCCTCTGCCCTTCACCTCCTCAGGAACCTGCAGTGAGGCTCCCTCTCAACCTCCTTTTCTCCACACTGGACAAACCCAGAGCCCTCAAGGACGTTCCTTCCCGCCCTTCTCCAGCTTTGTTGCCCTCACATGGACACCTTCAAGGACATTCCCATCATTCCTAATTTGTGGGGCCCAGAATTGCACAGAATGTTTAGGGGAAGCCACAGCAATGCTGGACACAGCAGGATAATCTCCCTGGACACAGCCCAGGATGTGGTTTGTCCTCTCGGCTACCAGGACACCCTGATGATCCCTATGGAATTCCTGTCAGATTCCTTTTGCAGGACTGGTTTCCAGTCCCTCCTCTCCCAGTTTATCTTGTGCCTGACATTGCTCCATCTTAGGTACAGAATCCATTATTTGGACTTGTTAAATTTCATCCCATTAATCATTAATTCCATTCTGTTTCACAGCTGGGGAACAAACACCCATCCCAGACTCTATTTCCATTCTTTTCCACCTTACAAAAAGGTGGCTGGGAATGAGACATTTCTCCAGAACAGCGTCACAAAACTTTGGAGGAAAACAAGCATTTCCAGCTTGGAATAAGAATTCCTGCTGAGCTTGGAGAATACAGATGTGCAGCTCTGATGTGAGGATTTTCCATGGACCAGCAACAGCAAAGACCATTCTGTAGAACTTGACCTGGGTAGAGGCAGTGAATGACTGAAGGCACTTGGAAAAGGGTTTGGACAGATCCAGGCTGGGAAGGAATGGTTCAGTCTGAGAACTCCTGGATCCATTTGGAAGAGGAGTTTCCTTCATCAGGTTACTCAGATTTCTCCTGCCCCAGCAATGCCGCAATTCAGTGTCACATTTTTACACAAAGCCCTTCAGTCTCTTCAAACACCTTCGGCCTTTTGCTGCACATCTCAACCGCAAGAGATGTTATTTGTTGGTTAAAACTGATGTTGCAGAGTATCTAAAAAGTTAAAGACCATGGAATCATGGAATGATTTGTTTTGCAAGGGAAGTCCAAGATCCTCTTGTTCCAACCACCTGCCATGGGTAGGGACAGAGATGCTGAGGGCGAGTCTCTGGCACTGAAGCTGACTAAAAAAAATGGTCTGTGATTCTTTTTCCTGCCAAACCCCACTGATTGTATCCAAACTGCCTCTGGGAATGGTCTCTGGGTAGTTTTAACTCCTCTGCCACCCCCAGGAGTTGTTTGGGAGAGCCTTGACCTCAACCCATGCTGGTGACAGTAGGGATGAGGAACCTCCAGTGCCCAGAGGTCTCCACTGGCCTGGAACTGTGATTTTTGGGCCTGAGACTTGCTGGTCCCATTCCTAGAAGGCCAGAAAAGTAGTAAGTTTTTTGTATTTTGGGTTCCATGATTTTTAAGGAAATATTTTTCTCACCCTTTATTCACCCTGAATTTCTGTGGGGGCTGTGGGTGTATCCCACCTCTGGTGCTCGTTAAGCAGGATCCTTCCAGGGAATACAATGTGTTTCAGGATGTCTTGGCCTTGATTTATCCCAAAATGGGACTCAGAATGTGTACAATAATGCTAAAAAAAGCATCACAGGGGGACAATACATTTTGGGGATAGCCAGATAGTGAATATATTTTAATTTTAATTCTCGATTCTTCTGGATACAGGGGACACTGATGAAAACCCTGCAAGAATTTCTGACAGCGATATGCTGGCAACAAATCCCTGATTCCCATGGACACTGGGAATCAACGGATCTCCATGGCAAAGGCAAGTATTTATTTTGCCCATCAGAAGGGTG